>NW_004524587.1:7063851-7071234 GCF_000260255.1 Octodon degus
TATTATTTGTTGAAACTATACTTCCGATTTGATTTGAAACTGTCTCATTGCTATCTGTTTATCAATAAAACTTTGAAAAAAAAAAGGAAAAGGGCAGAAAAGAGAAAGGGCAGCTGTCTCCAATGTCAACCTCTGCTGAGGGCTCAAGAGAAAAGCTTCTGGTGTGTCTGTTACTCTTTCTCATTGCTGGGACAAATACCCAACACCCAAAATGAAGGAAGCTCATAGTTACTGGAGGTTTCAGTCATACTCAGCTGGCTCCAAGGGAGACTGGTGCATGGCAGAGGCAGCAGTTCATGGTAGCAGAGGCAGCAAAACGGCAAGAGCAAATGGGAGGAGCAGCAGCAACAGTGGCAACAGAGAGAGGAAGTCTGTCTCTCGTTTCTCTTATGTTACATTCAGGCTGTCTGCCCCAGGTTGGGTGTAGCATTCACACTCACAATCCCAGCAGTACTCAGACCCATAATCCCAGCCTTGGATCATGAATAAATCACAGACTGTAGAACTGCGCCTCAATGACTTCGTGAGGCGTTGGGGGGAAAATGCACACAAATCCTAACATGGTGAAAAGGCAGAAATGGTGATGAAGTGCATCGTGTACAAATATAAAATGAAGGAGCCCATTCTGAAGGGGGAGATGCTAAAGATTGTCCACAAAAGGTTCAGAGAGCCTTTGGGCACATGGGAGCGGGTCTTGGGTCTGGAGTTGAAGGAACTTAAGCCAAGTGGTTGTTCCTACACTCTGACAACCACGCTGAATCTTCCTAGGGATAAGAACCTGAGTGATCACGTTCCCAAAACTGGGCTTATAATGTCTCTCCTCATCATCATCTTCTTGGCTGGCTACTCTGCTGCTGAGAAAGACATCCGGGAATTCCTGACATGTCTAGGATCACTTCTGTCTTCAGTGAATCCATTCAGCCACAACCAGACTTATGTTGATCCAATCAGTAGGGTGTTTCCTATACCAGTTGATTCAACAGTTAACCATCACAACAGTTAGCAGTTAAATATCCCAAATATTTTACTATGGGTATTTCACATTTCCAAGGATATTTCCAACTCAGTGGTATGTTATCTTGGTGTGGATCATCAAAGTGATCCACACCACTGAACAGCACTTCATCTGTGGAGCTGTCAGGAAGCTCATCACTAAAGCTCTTGTTCAGGAAAAGTGCATGGAGTACCGCCAGGTTCCTGGCAGTGATCCTCCACGCCATCAATTCCTGTGGGCTGCCAGAGCCCACACCCAAACCAGCAAGAAGAAAGTCCTGGAGTTCTTGGCCAAGATCACCTGTTCTGAGGCCAGTGACTATCCATGCTGTTTTGAAGAGGCTTTGGGAGATGAGAAAGAGACAGTCTAAGTCAAAGTTGCAGCCAGGCCTGGAGCCAAGGCTCCATCCAGTCCAAGCCAGCCCCTCTACACCTAGTGATACATGAGGCAGAAGCATCATTTTATTCTTTAAAATGCCTGCTAATCTTTGTTCTTGTTATGTGTGACGAACATTTGAAAATGTTGCTCATATCACTCAAGGACCTTCTTTTCCACAGAATGTGTATTTAGGGTTATAGTGTAATTTATTTTTTTCAGGACCAGGGATTGAACTCAGGCCCTTGTGCTTGCCAGGGAAGTGCTTATTCCACTGAGCCATCTCCCCGGCCCCTAAAGTGTAACTACATGCATGTTATGGACCACACATTCATCAGTGCTTACCAGGTTTAGTGATAAGATATTGGTTTGTTTTGAAACAAAAATTGGAATTCCTGAAATCACTTTGATGATCCACACCATGATAACATACCACCGAGTCAGCAATATCCTTGAAAATGTGAAATATCCATAGTAAAATATTTGGGATATTTTAACTGCTAACTGTTGTGATGGTTAACTGTTGCATCAACTGGTATAGGAAACGCCCTACTGATTGGATCAACACGAGTCTGGGTGTGGCTGAATGGATTCACTGAAGACAGAAGACCCAGTCTGAATGGAATAAGAAGGGAAGGGAAAGGAAGCTTACTCTTTTCTTTTCTTTTTCTTTTTCTCTCTTTTTTCTTTTCTTTTCTTTTCTTTTTTTTTTTTTGTGGAACCAGGGATTGAACTCAGGCCCTTGTGCTTGCCAGGCAAGCACTTATCCCACTGAGCCATCTCCCCGGCCCCAGAAAGCTCACTTCTCTTTCTTCTGAGGAGCTCCAGTCTTCTCGTTCATGTTTACTATCACCTTTCTTCTAGCACAGATCCTTCAGTCTTCCATAGCAGACTCACGGCCTGCTATAGACCCCCACAGGACTCTACAGGGACCTCCAGGCTTTCTAATTCTGAATTCTCTGGCTCTCCAGCATGAAGATGACTGTTTTGCACTCTTGTACCTGACTCCAGGTGGCCACTGTAAGCCTACCTTGTAAATCCTGATACATTTATTCATCTTATATTAATCTGCTTCTCTAGTGTGCATTGGTTAATAAAAGTTGATGGAGAAAAGTAAATCTTGCAGGGCTGGCCTGGCCTGATAGCTCGGCAGACTAAAAGCGCCTGCTTAGGCAGAGCACAAGTGGCCAGGGTTCGATCCTGGTGTGCCATGCCAGCCCCACCCATGGGGCACACTGAGACAGCGATTGAGACTGGGTGTGGTGGCATGCATCTGTAATCCCAGCACTTGGGAGGCTGTAAAACAGGAGGACCACTATAAGTCTGATCTATGTGGTGAGACCCTGTAGACCCTGTATCCCCTGTACTAAATGCAAAAAAAAAAAAAAAAAAAAAAAAATTAATAAAAGAAAAGTAAAAGTTGCTCAGTTCTTAGTTTGCTTTACTTAATTCAGCTTCTCCTTTGATTCTGGGAGAATTATCACTATGGAAGTGGGTGAGATTTTCTCTGTTTCAGAGAGCAGTAGGCAACAGTGGAAAGTAGAGATGGAGAGAAGACATGACTTCATTTTCATTGATAAGCAGTATATTTGCCTAATGTTTCCTGATTTTGTATAGTTGGTTATTGTCCTTGAATGCTACGTGTTCCGTGATACCACCGAGTTTAAAACTTTTAAAAATATTTGAGGTACAGGCATGATAATGTTTCAGGTGAAAATCACTGTAGTAGTAATGCCAGTCCTTAATGTCTTTATAAAAACCCAACACTACCAGAGAGCTTCACTTACGCTACATATCTCCTTCCCCAACTATAAGTCATAGCCTAGTAAATCTCCAGTGTTTGCTGTTCTAACATCAGGTTAGTTTTGTTTCATTACTTTCCGCATTATGAAGGAGAATAAGAGGCATTTTTGTATTTTAAAGAGTAAAAAATAATAAACATGAGACATAATACAGAATTTTGGAAAATTGGATGATATTGATTCAACAGTGGGTGTTATAGTGCATATCGTTATCTTCAAAGTAGTTGTTCAGATGACCAGACATAAGCATGCAGATAGATAAACCCAGGGCTTTTGTAAGTAAATGAATGCAGCTAGAAACCATACTCATAAGTGAAATAAATTAAACCTACATGTGTAAACATCGTATTGTGTCCCTAGTGTAAGAACCTGAAAGTAAATAAAATCTGGAAGGTAAAAGAGATATTATGAAAGGGAAAGAAACTGCTCAAAAGGAAAGAATATCTGGGATGAGAGAAAGGAGAAAAAGAAGAAAGGGAAATATAGATATAGATATCGATATATAGATGATATAGCTATAGAGATGAGAGCTAAGGAAATTGTACTGCTAGTTTCTATTGGTTTATTGAAAGGAACAATTAATGCTTAATTTTTTTTTGAACAAGCAGTATTTGTGTGCATGGCTCATTTCACTTAACCTCTTCCAGGTTCACCTGTGTTGTTATTAATGACAGTATAGCCTCTTCATGAATAAATAGTGCTCCACCATGTATATGTACCGCATTTTCTTTTTTATTTTATTTTATTTTATTTATCATTTTATTTATTTATTTTTTGTATTTAGTACAGGGTCTACAAGGTCTCACTACACGGATTGGACTCGTAGTGACCCTCCTGTTTTTCAACCTCCCAAGCACTGGGATTACAGGTGCATGCCACCAAGCCCAGTCTCAATCACAGTCTCAGTGTGCCCTGGGGGCAGGGCTGGCAATGATCCCTGCATCTGCCTAAGCAGGCGCTTTAATCCGCTGAGCTACCTGGCCGACCTTTGTACCACATTTTCTTTAGCCACTTGTCATTTGAAGGGTACTGAGGTTGATTCTGACTTAGCTAATGTGAAGTTATTTTTAAAGGATCTACCAAAGCACCACTAAACCAGCTAACTTGTGAATAGGACTTACTTGTTCAAATGTGTCAGTCACTCTCAGGTACTGTTGTATGTGACAATATTTGTTTGATTAATCTTCTGTTCTTACTCCTGCTAGTCAGATGAATTTTGACCTTTGAACCAAGAACAACCTTCAGCTTTCATACCACTGAGGATTCAGTGATTGTACTTCAGAGGGCTAGTTGGACTACCTAAGAAGAATGAGTGGATTTTGTACCTATTTGTCATTAATAAACATTTTATACAAGTTTTTGTAATGAGTTTCACTTTAACACAATAAAATTTTAAAGATTGTTGCAAAAACATGCCCATATAAAAATTAAGTGTATAAATACTAAAATATCTTACAAACAGCCACACGTATTCACTCTGAATACTTCATTCCTTATTATAATAGGAAATTCTGAACATCTATTGCTTGTCAAATGAAATGTAACATCCTAGACTGAGACTGATCTCAAAGAACTACTTGTTCTTAAGAATTTTCTGCCCTCCAGTGGCATCTGCCTTAATATTTTCAGTGTACCTTTCAATACTTCAAAGACAAGACACATCCTTTCCACACGTACATTTTCAGTATATCACACTGTATGACAGCATTTAATTTTTCTTCTATTAAAGGTTCTCTCTCTGTACCTTCACATTTTACAACATGAAGAATGCAATTATAGGTTTTGTTTTCCAATGCATGTGCTGTATTATGCTGAGATTGGGAAATTGATCTGTATTATTTTTCATTGAATACCAGTAAAAAAAAAAATTCATTTTGTTTGTGAACTTCAGCATTATTGTAAGCAATCCTATTGTCTGAAACTTCTGCCATCTTTTTTATTTTATTTTTTTAACATTTATTTATTTATTTTTTGTGTGTGTGCGTGTGTGTGTGTGTGTGTGTGTGTGTGTGTGTGTGTGTGTGTGTGTGGCCAGCTCAGCCCACCAGGGGGCGGGGCTGGCTGGCATGTGGTGCTGGGGATTGAACCATGGTCCCTGTGCTTTGCATAACTTAGCTTGTTCCAAGTAGGTGCTTTAGACCACTGAGCCATCTCACCAGCCCCTGCCATCTTTTTTAGATAAAAATTATTACTTGTTTCTGTGGTTTTAGTGGATATCATAGTCAAGTCTTCAATTTCACTGCACACTACAAGTTGGCTTTGAACTCACTATGTAGCTCAAACTGGCTCAAACTCCCAGTGATCCTCCTGCCTTAGCCTCCTGAGTGCTTGGATTATAGGCATGCATCACCATGCCTGGCTTGTTGCAATATTTGATCTTCGTAATGGCTTGCGTACTGGGTTCAAATCAAACAGACTGAGACCAGAATAGATTAGAATTTAGTGAGCCTTTATTAACCGGTCCGGGGGCTGGCCAGGTGCACTCCACACAGGGAGGTGTCCAACCAGCCCCGAAACAGAGTTAACCACAGTCCTTTACAGCAATAACACAGCTGCAAGCTGCTTATGACTAGAAGGTTCAGTTTTTAGCCCAGAACTTGCCCCAGATGGGGCCTGTTACAAGATATAGTTAGGGTAGAAACATGTCAACTGTGTACAACACTAGCAGGCTGAAGGATCTGCACTTGAGGCAGGAAGTGATGCTCAAAGAGCTAGAGGTCCCTGCCAGCTTTGTCTAATAGAAAAATAACAAGAGCCACATTTAATTTTCAGAGTAGATAACCGGAAACTATTTTAGTGAGGACACAAGGTTCCTTCTAGTAATTTCCCACAAAATTCAGTTACCTCTAGCCAACCCAGTCCTGAAGCTACCAACAACCCATTACAGCTTGTATCTATATGTCCCCTCAAAGCCTCATTGGTCATAGGTGGGACTTTTTGGAGATGACTGGATCTAGGGTAAGAGATGCTGGGGTCAAAGATGTGGTGCTAGGATTGATTCACAATGTGATGCTAGGATTAAGGGTGCTCCCTGTCCTTAGGGATAAAGTCAGAGACAGAAAGAGGGCTGCTGTGTTTGCTGCTTGTCACTTGTTGCTTGCTGCTGCTTGTCTTCTGCTATCTCCTGCCTGCTGAGCGATGCCCTCTGCTTTGCCTGCTGTGTCGGAGTCAATCCATTATGGACTGAAGCCTCTACAGACTGTGAATTCAATAAACCTTTGCTCCCTTAACTTTGGATGTTGAGTGTTTTGTCTCAGCAAGGAGAAAAGGAACTAAGGCCATCTTCATCTTCAGACAATATCTCTGAACTAGAACCGAAGCAACCAGCTGCTGGCCTTGAGGGGTAACTGGTAGACCTGACTACCCCGTGACTACCCTGTAGACTCCAAGTCCACAGTCCTGTGCCTGGCTAGGATGCAACTCCCCCAAAGGGTTATTACGCAGAGCTCAGTGGATCTTCCTGGGTATTTTCCTGTGATGTTTTCTCGTAGTAATCACTTTCATGTTTTCCTTATTTTTTCAGATCTGGTTGGGTAACAATCCTCAAAAGAAGTACGAGATCATATATTTCATCATGGTACTATTGTGCTCTTCCTGATAGTTCTTGATTGGTTGATGTTTTTCCTGGACAGTTTGTTTTATTAAAAGCAGAATCGGGGGGCCCGCCCCTTAGCTGAGTTCTTTAAGTGGCTGCTTCCACAAAGCAGTCAGGCTCAGGTTGCTGTGGTTCGATCCCCACAACTCAAGCCAGCCAAACATGCCCTGAAGGCATTCGGAGCAAAAAATAAAAATAAAATAAAAGCAGAATCACTAAAAGTTGACCTTGGAATGGTAAAAACACTTCTAATGCATCAGTCAGTGGAATGGTTTTCATCAAAACTAGTGACTACGCGAGCATTTCCCAAAATATCATAACACATTTGTCGAAAGCTTTCTGTACTGTTTGTTGATCTATGCTTAATAAATCGATCAACTGGCCAACATCCCTCCTTGTTATCTAGCTTTTTGTTTGTTTGTTTGTTTGTTTGTTTGTTTTTTCTACCAGGGATGAAACTCTGGACCTTGTGCTTGCCAGGCAGGCATTTACACTGCTGAGCTACATCCCTGGCCCTTGTTACTTAGTTTTTGATAGTGTATACTTTTGCTTTCTTCTTTCCTGCTTGGTCAGAACCTTAGTCAAACACACACACACACACACACACACACACACAC
>NW_004524587.1:7071918-7075090 GCF_000260255.1 Octodon degus
TTTATTTATTTATTTTGATTCTTTCTTTTTTGAATGATTCATTTTTTAAGTTACTGGGTGACAGCTTCAGGTTTCTCCACCAAGTGTCTCTATTTCTACTCTTTTATCCTGCATCCCTGCAATCAGAGGAGCCCAGGATCTGCTGGGTGACAGACCACGACAGGGAACAGCTAGAACAGGACACAAAGCTCTCTGCCCTGTGGAATGCATGCTTTGGCTGGGAACAGGGAATAAACAAAGTAAAATATAAACACTGTCAGGTGGTGCTCACTGTAAGGAGGTCAGATCAGTGGTGAGAGGGGAGAGGGGAGTGTGGTTTTGTTTGTTTGGTTGGTTGGTTTTCATCTTTTTTTCATGTTTAACAATCTTTAATTCAAATGTAATTCTGTATTGTTCCAGTTTTAGTCTGTGCTGCTGAAGTGAGCACCCTTTTTTCATTTTTTATTATGGAAAATACACATCCAAAATTTGCCATCTGAGCCATTTTCAAGCAAGAGGCCAGCGTATTGTGTGACCCTCACCACTCTCCCTTTCCATAACTCTTTTCAGCTTCCAAAAATAAAACTTCATATTCATTAAACATTAACTTCCAATCCTCCCCTCCTCCCAGCCACTGTAACTACTTTTTTTTTTTTTTTTTTTATCGGGAATTGAACTTAGGACCTTGCTCTTGCCAGGCAGGCGCTGTGCCACTGAGCTATATCTCTGGCCCCCACTCTCTTATTTTTCATCTCTATAATTTTGACTACTGTAAGTTCCATATCAGACAAGAAAATCAGGCTACCCAGCTGAGCTGTGGGCTCATGAGCAAGAGCAGAGCTGTTTCATGTTAGGCCTGTAACAAAGCAATAGCTAACTGATACAGTGGCATTGAAATTCTGAATTTTGATGCTATATGAATTTTATCTCAAAAATTTTTAATGGCCAATGGAATTTTGATTTAGATTATATTCAGTGAATTTACTAATCTTATGAGGTTTGACTTCTTTTTGTTTGTTTTTGAGACAGGCTCTTGCTTTATATTACAAACTAACCTTGAACTCACTGTGTAGGCCAGGCTGGCCTGGAACTGAACCTGTGGCAGTCCTGATGCCTTGTCCTTCAAAGTGCTAGGGCTATAGGCGTACACAACCATGTCCCACTTGACTTTGACTTTGTGTGTGTGTGTGTGTGTGTGTGTGTGTGTGTGTGTGTGTATGTACGCATGTGTCTGAGACAGGGTTTCATTGTACTCTGCCTAGCATGTGCAAATCCTTGGGTTTGATCCCAGCACTGAAATAATGTTTTGACTCCAGCACTGCGCTCTGTATCCCAGACTGGCCTTAAGCTCACAGTGATCCTCCTGCCTTAGCCTCGTGAGTGTTGGGATTACAGGTATGGAATCAACATACCTGGCTCTAGTTGACTTCCTGAGAATACTAAGTTGGGCAATGGACAATGGACTCTATCAATTTATTCAGATCATCTTTGTTTTTTGTGGGTTTTTTTGTTTTGTTTTGTTTTTTCTTTTTCTTTTTCTTTTTTGTGGAACCAGGGACTGAACTTAGGCCCTTGCACTTGCTAGGAAAGTGCTTATTCCATTGAGCCAACTCCCCAGTCCTCTTATTCAGATCATCTTTTTCATCTATTATTGTACACTTTCTTCCTTAGAGACCATGGAGAGTTCCTACATGTTTCTGACTCTGTTGTCAGTAGTGTTTACATCATACATAGCCACATACGGTAAAACTAAAAAATTAACACGGGCACAATATCACAATCTAAATTCGCCATTTTATCCCCAACATCATCTCCCAGCCTGTTCTAGGATGTTATCCAGCCCCGTAAACAGCCTTTAGTCACCCCATTTCCTTTGTCTCCTATGATCTGTGACAGTTTATCAGTCTTTCTTTTAGGACCTTGACACTGTGAGGAGTACTGGTCAGTAAATTGATACCATAGTTGGCAGTTCAAAGCTGTCTAGTGGCTTCTCATAGTTAGATTGAGATTATGCATTTTGGGCCAAAAATATCACAAAAGTGATCGTGGACCATTCTCAAAGTCTCCTGGCCCAAGTGCAGGGCACCCAGCTGTCTAACTCTTCCCCTTGCAATGTATACACCGGGGTAGGCGTAGGGGCAGAGACCTTAAGACCCGGGAAATAGCTTGTTTCTTCTCAAACATTTGCCCACTATGTTTAGCTCCATCGGTGGATCTTGGATCTTGCTCACAATCATTATTTTGGCATGAATCATGGCATTCTGATGGGGATTTGCTTATTTATTTCAATGTTAGTCTATGTGCTGCAGGAGTGAGCACTTATTTCAGAGCCAGTATCAAACCCAGGGACTCACACACGCTAGGCAGGTCCTCCAGCACCGAGCCGCCTCTCCAGCTCATGTGATTTTCTATTTCTCCTGGTTCTCTTCTAGTACTTAATTAGAAGTATTCTGTAAGGAAAGCATCTCCCTCTTCCTCATTTATTTATTATCAGTACAGACTCGTGGACATGTCTTTTCTTCTAGAAGGCAGGGCCTAGTCCTATTATTATTAGCTTGTTGCTTCCACTACCCCGTCTTGGACCATTGGGGCTTCTCTCAAATAGGTTTCTCTACCCTTTACACTGAACCTACTCTTTTTTTGAGCACTTCTTTACCTTCTGTTACCATTAGATGTTCCATGTTCATCTTTTCTTTTTCCTGCCTGAACTCTATAACCAACCATTTTTCCAGGGAGTCCTGCTAAAATAGTATCTCACATGGAATACTGAAACAGAAAAAGGATATTAAAGATAGGTTAAAAACCAGGAAGAAGGTCTGGCCAGATAGCTCAGTGGAATAAAGCGCCTGCTTAAGGCAGATGCGGGGACCGGGGCTTGATCCCTGGCACACCATGCCGGCCCCAACCCTCCGGGAGGCTGAACACAGGAGACTCACTTCGAGTCCGATCTACATAGTGAGACCCTGCAAACCCTGTACCAAATACATAACAACAGCAACAAAAAATAAGTAGATAAATAAAAATCAGGAAGTCTGACAAATTATGGATTTTTGTTAATAATATTTTTATTAATTATAACACGTGTACCATAATGATTAATGTAAGATATTGGTTGGCAGAAATGTACAAATCAAAAATAGGTTACATAACTTTTTGCAAATGCAAAACTTTTCTTTAAAAAGTAACTTAATTA
>NW_004524587.1:7076965-7078183 GCF_000260255.1 Octodon degus
TTTCTTTTTTTATTTGGTATGGGGAATCAAACTTAGGACCTTGCGCTTGCCAGGCAATCACTGTGCCACTGAGCTATATCTCTGGCAACTGTCTTTTTATAAACTAGGGTATAAGTACGAATTGAAATAAAATCTTTGAGGGGTGGGGCCAGGGAGATGGCTGAGTAGAATAAGTACTTGCCAAGGGCCTGAGTTCAATCCCTGGTTCCACCAAAAACAAAATCTTTGGGATGGTAGTTTTGGACTAAGCATCTGAACTAGACCCCAACAAAGTCAACCAAACCAAAATGGAGTCACTCATGCTAAATGCCACACAATCAAATAGAAACTTTAAGGAGGAAGACTGATTCTTAAAATTACCTGAAAACAGATTAATCTACCTGAGTCACCATAAGAAAATAATCTGGGGGCCGGGGAGATGGCTCAGTGGAATAAGTGCTTGTCTGGCAAGTGCAGGGGCCTGAGTTCAATCCCCGGTTCTGCCCCCCCCTCAAAAAAATCCACTTTAATCCTTACCAAAAAAGTAAATTGAGTTAACCAATCAGGTTTATTTCTATTGTTCTGTTGTTTTTCCCACCTTACGGAGCTTTCTCTTCTGCTACTGCCCGGTTTTTAGTAGAGGCAGCACCACATCAGGAATTGTGATTACAGCCAATTAGATCCTTAAATAAACTTACAGCTACCCCTCACAAGGGTACACTGAACTCAGAGCCTTCACACTGAGCTACATTCTCCAAATTTAAAATTTTGAGACAGAATCTTGCTAAATTCCCCAGATGGGGTTGGAATTTGAGATCCTCTTGCCTCAGTCTCCCAGAGTGCTGGGATTACAGAAGTGTACCCCTACACACAGCTTGTAATTTTGGCTTTTGGCAAACTCATCCAAACGTGGTGGTGGTGAAGAACTCAACTAGGATGTGGAAGTTTGCGTTTCATGACTGAAAGAAAACCAAAGCTGCGGGTAGTTTTATCTCCACAATGCCAGCAAGGGGCCTCTTGTCATGGCTTCAAGCCTGGCACCTACCCAGACTCCTGGTTGTGCCTTAGAGGAGGTAGAGATAAAAGATGTGTGAGTCTTTACCCACCCAGTGGAGGAGTTAGTTCTAGGCTTCTCTTCCAGGAAGGCCCCACTGCCCACCCCCACTGCATCCTGGGAGAGCCTCTGGGAGCTCCCTCCCTCTTGGTCCATATGGCAGCTCTGTGACGCAAACCTGAGAC
>NW_004524587.1:7079518-7114913 GCF_000260255.1 Octodon degus
CGGGCCCTGCAACATCTCCTGGCTCCTTGAAATGAGCAGGACCAGTTGCTGCACCTTCCAAAGTGCCCAGGTCTGCTTCCAGGTGCCATCCTCCTGATGTCGTGGTTTGGCCCCAGAATGTGGACCAGGTCAGCCGGTTGGCAGCCCTGTGCTATAGCCAAGGCGTAGCCATCATCCCATTTGGCACCGGCACTGGCTTGGAAGGGGGAGTCTGCGCACTGCAGGTAGAGTGGGTGCCCCAGGTCTGGTGTCGTCGTGCCTGTCTTGTGTGCGGCCATGCCCACCTGCCATCCTGGGACTCTGCTCTGGCTGCTGGGGGGGGGGTGGCCTGCAAAGGACGAGGGTCTTTGTGGGCTGTGCCTGGCCCTGAGACTTGGTTAGCTGGCCTTCTCAGCATGCTTGCCTCCAGGGCGGTGTGTGCATTAACCTGACCCACATGGACCGGATCAGGGAGCTGAATTCAGAAGACTTCTCTGTGGTGGTGGAGCCCGGTGTCACCCGTAAAGCTCTGAACACCCACCTGCGTGACTGCGGCCTCTGGTTTCCCGTGGGTAGGCCTGGGGCTTGAGCACCTTCCCTCAGACATCCGAGGCCTTGCCTGGGGGCTGGGCTATCTGGCTTCAGAGGACCCTGCTTTTCCCTGCCTGGGTTGCCCTTTCCTGCTCTCCGCCCTCCAGATCCAGGTGCAGATGCTTCTCTCTGTGGCATGGCAGCCACTGGGGCCTCAGGCACCAACGCAGTGCGCTACGGCACCATGCGTGACAACGTGATCAACCTGGAGGTGGTGCTGCCTGATGGGAGGCTGCTTCACACTGCAGGCCAGGGACGTCATTTCAGGTGCGCTTCCTCTGCCTCTAGCCTGGGGTCCCAGTGAAAACAGGCTGATGGGCTTCCCTCCTCCAGCCACCCTCCTGGATGGACAAGTGAGCCCTGGAGCCTGGCAAATGGGCCAGTGGATGTTACTGGGGCTCACTGTCCCTGCAAAAGGCAGATCTGGGCTGTAGAGTAACAGTCAGGGAAACAGGAGGCCAGCCGAGACATGGCCGCCTAAGGGATGGTGCAGTGGCTTCCAGCTCCTGACTTCTGGGCAGAAATTTCTTAGTGCACAATCTAAGCACTCACCCACCTTGTCTCTGGGGCCCAGGAAGACTGCAGCAGGCTACAACCTCACGGGGCTCTTCGTGGGCTCTGAGGGGACACTGGGTCTCATCACATCTGCCACTCTGCGTCTGCACCCTACTCCTGAAGCCACGGTGGCTGCCACCTGTGCATTCCCCAGTGTCCAGGCTGCGGTGGACAGCACTGTACAGATGCTCCAGGCGGCGGTGCCTGTGGCTCGCATTGGTGAGCGGCTAACTAGGTTACCAGCGCAGGGGCCTCAGAAGGGCAGGCTTCACCTGGCCACCCCTCTCTTTGGTCCCAGAGTTCCTGGATGATGTCATGATGGACGCCTGCAACAGGTACAGCAAGCTGAACTGTTCTGTGGCGCCCACACTCTTCCTTGAGTTCCATGGATCTGAGCAGGCCCTGGCAGAGCACCTGCAGCGGGCAGGTGTGCTGGGGAGGGGTGGGCTGTGGGCCACGGGGCCAGGGCTCCCCAGTGTCAGGCCCACAGTCAACCTTTCTTCCTGACTGCAGAGGTGATCACGCAGCACAACGGAGCCTCCCACTTCTCCTGGGCCAAGAAAGCAGAGGAGCGCAGCCGGCTCTGGACCGCGCGGCACAACGCTTGGTACGCTTTTCTGGCCCTGGCTCCAGGCTACAAGGTGAGTTGGGACCAGGCTAGGAGAACACCCACAGCTTGGCCCATGATCCTTTTCCTCAGCCCCCTACCCTGCTGTACACAGCAGCAGGCTGAGGCCTAGAGGGGTGGAAGGTGAGGGGTGGGGCACACATCTGGGTGGGCATCACTACAACCTTCACCTACGGACTGCACCACCCAGCCAGTGCTCAGATGCTGCCTAGAAGGAAAGGACCATTGTCTGCCCATCCCTGGAGTCCCCCCTGTGAATCAGATGCTGCAGCAGTGCTGGGGTCTTAGGGGTTGTAAACATGAGAGGGAAGAGACATGGAGAGGAAGGGGTCAGTCCAACCCGGGAGGGAGGCTGGGTCCCAGGCAGCATCTGCAGGAGCTCAGCAGTGTGGAGTGTGGGGGCCTGGCACATCACCGAGGGTGGGAGAGCCTCACAGGCTTGCCTCTGACCAGGCCTATTCCACCGACGTGTGTGTACCCATTTCGAGGCTGCCAGAGATCCTGGTGCACACCAAGGAGAAGCTGAAGGCCTCAGGACTCACAGGTTCTGTCCATCTGTGGCTGGAGTGAGGGGGAAGGTACTGGGGCTCACTAGTGCCTGGGCCAAGGGCAGGTGAGGCCACAAGTGACTGCTCTGTCCTCTGGGCCCCCAGGAGCCATTGTTGGCCACGTGGGTGATGGCAACTTCCACTGCCTCCTGCTGGTAAACCCAGATGATGCCGAGGAGCTCCAGAGAGTCACGACCTTTGCAGAAGAGCTGGGCAGGTGGGAGCCTCGTGGGGTAGGGGAGGACACGAGGGATAGGAGAAGAACCTGCTGATGGTCCCTCTCATGACGTCGCAGGAGGGCACTTGCACTCCATGGGACATGTACCGGGGAACATGGCATTGGAATGGGCAAGCAGCAGTTGCTACAGGAGGAGGTAGGCTCTGTGGGCTTGCAGACCATGAAGCAGCTCAAGGTCATGCTGGACCCCCAAGGCCTCATGAACCCAGGCAAGGTGCTGTGAGGACCTCCACAGATTTGGCCTGCAAGCACCCAGAAAACAGCCTCTTCTAGAAATACTGGCCCTACGAGGACGGACGGTGTAGCTGGGGCTTAAGGCCAGAAGGCAGAGAAAGAAGCTGGGCTCCTTCATTCTCCCTTTGCTGCCCTCAAGAACCTTTGGACCAGTAAAGGAAGCTGCTTTCTCTGCTCTATGCATCTGTCCGGGCTGGGAGAGCTGGTGTGGGTCACCTCATGACTGAAGCTCAAGCTTCCTGAGACCTTTACCTGTACCTGGTGACAGGAACACTCCTTCCTAGAGCAGAAAGGGCCCTCTCAAAGGTGGCAGGTCTTCTCTTCAGGGTGCCCCACATGAACCTGAAGTACATTTGCAACTGTCTGGAGACCGGCAGGCAGCTCCTCCCAGAGTGCCAATTTCTCCCCTCCAGATTTCCTGTCCTGGGGCCAGTGACCCATTTGTTTTTTTTTTTTTTTTTTTTTTTTTTTTTTGGGGGGGGGTCTGTCCTACAATGTAGGGTGGCCTGGGAAGTGGGATGGCACCCAAGGTTTAGAAGAAGCTAGGTCCTTGTCCCAATTACTGTGCTTCCAAGAACCTGAGGCAGGGGTCTCCCCCATGGTGGAGGTCACTTATGATAGCCTCACCAGGCCCGAATTGGGCCTTAGAACATCCTGAAAGTTCTTCAAGCAGCTGCTACCATCTGTGAGAAACGGAAGATTATCTTCTTTGTCCCACATCTTCCTGTGGCTCAGTGTATGGTCCTAGCACCTTTTTCTCTCAAAGGCCAGGGTACAGCCTGATGTGTCTTGGGATCCCTGGCCAGAGCTATAAATCGGTGTACTCGGTAGTTGATCCCCCCTATGCCCACAAGAGGGCGCCTGACACCGGAAAGCTCAGACATTCGGCGTCTGCTCTGGGTAGCTGTGGCCCAGGGCTCACTCTTCTGTCCAAGGCCTGGGGCTCTCAGCTCTGACCCACCCACCCACCTCCCAGGACTAGAGAAGGGGCTTGGTGGTCAGTCCAGTCCCTACTCCTGAAGATCCCAGGAGACTACAGTGCTGTCCATTTCCCCAACCCAGGGGACCTCTGATCTTCTTGGTGAAGGACACAGAAGAGACAGCAGAGGTCAACAGCACCCTTCTGCTCACCCCAAAGCCCTGTTGGGACCCTAACACCCCTCATAAAGCCCTGGGCAGAGGCTGCCACTCTTACGACGCTTCTTTCTGTATTCACGCTGGGCTCTAGCAGACAGGGGACAGATGTGAGCTTGAGGACTCTCCTGTGACATTCCTGTGTGTGGCTGACCTGATTGGGAGCCAAGGATGGCTTGGTTCGCAAGTCCCATCAGCCCTTTCCCCACAGCATCCCAGCTTACTCACCACACAAACAGCTCTCCAGCCCCACCCCTTACAGCCCCTGCTCCCCCCACACCCCCGGGACTCTGCAGTGGCCATTTCTACCTTGGCAGGGCTTTTCTCTGATGTGAATGAACTCCAGGGCTCAGCAGCTAGTGAGTACTCACAAGTGGCCAGGTATCCAGATTCTTTTATTAAGAAAAATCCCAAACATACAGAAAAGTTGGAACCACCATTCACTGTAGTACCAACTACTAATGATTTGATGACACTTGTATTATGTACCTTGTGTATCTTGGAGTCATTTAGAGTACACATTTCTTGAAAACACTCACCCATGGAACTCGGCACCTATCTCCTAGGAATAAGGACATTCTCCTGCAAACACCAACACTATTAAATGGCTGCTCAGTGAGCACTCTCCATTCTTTCTTCCCTCCCAGAAGGGCAGGGCAGGGGCCTTTCCAGAATCCTCCAGAACGTAGGATTCTGGAGATCTGACTGGCTGGAGATCACAAACATCGCTCCCACCCACATGTACTGACAACCTGGTCAGAACTCAGGGCATGTGGCCGCCAGCAGAGGGCTGCAGTGTGCCAGGTGGGAGGAAAGTCACCCAGGATGGAGATGCCCTGGAACAGCGCCCAGCTTGGGCCCCAGACCCGCCTCACCCGGTGCACAACCACTTGGCTCACTGTGGCACCTCTAAGGCAGCTGGGCTCAGGCTGCCAAGGTGGGCACACAGAGCCTCCACCTCCGCATCCAGGGGTCACGCAAGGAAATCTTCCCAGCTGGGCCCTGCCCCACCAGTTTTGCTGGTGGAATTAAATATAGAACAGGGAGACACAGTTGCCAGGCAGAAGCAGAAGGTGCTTTGAATAGAACAGTGCCCTTTGCAGTGACAAAGCTACAAGGAAGCCTGCTGCGCATGTGCCAGGCCTTAGGGGCAGATCCCGACCCTTGCAGTGACCTCTGAGCTGTATGATTTTGTCCTCACTTCACATGCAAACAATCGACATTCAGATGCATGAAGTCATTTCCTCCTGCTGCCAAGGAGTACAGCTCAAATGCAGACAGTGCCCCTGTGCTGGCTGCCACTTCTCACAGCAGCGTTTGTAGGTCCCTGGGTCTCCACCCCAGATAGGGTGCCAGGGAAGCCCAGACTTGGAACCACAACTCTTCAGTTCTCTGAACACAATGGGTGTGGCCACTGGGCTGCAGGGAATGCCCTTGCACAAAGTAGGCACCAGGAAGTAGTGCTTCTGAGGGAGGTGAATGCCCTGGCAAGATTAGGCCCTGAAGCAACAGGACCAAGGACAGGCAGGCCTGGGAGAGGTCAGATCACAGGTGTGGGGTCTCTGTCCATCCTCAACCCCTCCCTGGCTAGCTCAGCAGGAGACCCTATAGTGCAGCTCCCTGGCTTGGAGACAGCTGGGCCAGCACTGCCCCTGGCCTTACGCTTCCTGTGCAGCCTGCAGTTTGCCAACTTTTGTGAACCCGAGTGGGTGGTTAAGGCTTCTGAGCTGGCTCAGCCTCAAACCAGGCCCCTCTGCAGGCCTCAATGAAGCATGCCCATGAGTCAGCACTGGGACTCGGATGGGGGGTGGGAGCACAGGCCTGGCACCTGCAGGAACCATGTCCTGGTGACCTCTCAGAGCTCCAAGAGCTCTGTTCCCACAGACCCTTCCAGAAAAGCTCCATCTTGGCTGTTCTACAGGTGATGGTGATTGGTTCCATGACACTCAAGAGGGTTCCATAAGAACCACCCCTTCCCTGCTAATGGGCGACAACAGTGAAAACCTGCAGGAATGCTGAAGTAGGTGAGGGCTGGAAGATGGGCTTTGCCCCCAGTTCTTCACTTCCCACCCTCAATTCTTTATTCTCTAACAATACTTCATCAAAATAAAACCACACAGTGTATCTTTTATTAGACATTTTAATACCATATCAAAACACCTTGACTGATGAAGAAAGCTTTTCTCCCAAGCTTTGAACATTTTTTAAACATTTTATGAGGTTTTTTTTTTTTTGTATTTTAATATATAAATACAGAAACCTATCTTGCATGGGCCAATGCCACATGTGAACATCAATGGCTAAAATGTTCTCAAACAGAGTGCCTGAAAACAGGGATAGCAGGACATGTTTCTCCTGTTAAGTCTTTTATTTTAAATTTTCTGGGAAAAAAAAATCCACAAGGGCCTAAGAAAAATGTTCAGGCATTTTTGCAGGACACTTGTGATTGTTAAATCCTCTGAACTGACCAGAACCAGGAGGATAAAGGATAAAAAGAGTAAGACATGGGATGGGAAGTGGGAGAGCGCCCTGGACGGGCATCTGTGTGTTTTGGCAAAGAAATCAAGGTATCAGTCAGGGTCTCGAAGGGAAGAAAGTGCAAAACCCAGCCAGAAAAATGGGCAAAAAGTAGAAAACAAAACAATAACAACAACAACAACAACAAAAAAAAACCAAAGTAGGGAGGGTGGAGATGCAGAGAGCTAACCCGGGCGCTGGGCAAAGGATGAGACTGTGTGTGCCCACCTGCCGTCAGAGCGCTAGTGGCGAGGCTGTGGCTATGTCCGGTTGTCACCGAGTGGGTTATGGCTGGGCAGCAAACAGCAATCTGTAAACATCACGAGGGAAAACACCAGTCGACACTAGACTTTTTTTTTTATATAATTTTTTTTTTTTGTAAACACTTTAAAGACAGACCCACAATGCCTTTCAAAGGTGAAAAAGAAAATGCCCTTTCCCTCCTGGGCTGAGGGGGGAGGGGAAGGAAAGCAGTCGATTCGCTCTTCTCTTGCGATTTGGTGTCCTCAGGGAGGAGGGAGAACCGCTGTCCAAGTCAGTGCAGGAGGAGTGGCCCGTGCCCACTGGTGTCCCAAGCTCAGCTCTGCCCCAGTGTCCCATGAGCCTCTCGCAGAGCAGGGGCCGTGTGTCCCTGTGGGGATCGGAACAAGTCAGTCATGCGCAGGGCAGCCCAGGGTGGCCGCTGCATCCCGAGGTGGCAGCAAGTGTCCCGCCAAGGGCAAGCTGGCTGGGGCTGTTGCTCAGTCCCCCTGGAGCTAAACATCCTGCCAGGCACGAGGACCCCAAGCCAGGCCAGGCGCCCCTCCCTCAGCCTCGCTCTTGCCCTACTGTTCCTTCTCTCCTTATCACCAGTGTTTGAAGGTGCAAGAGCAAATGTCCCTGATTTGCCTGACATCATCAGCTGTCTGGGCATTTACTTGGAATAAATAAAATACACATAATGAAAGAAAACAAAATGGAGGAAAGACAGAGAGAGAAGAAAGAGAGCCCCCCAACACCTTTGGATGGGAGAGACATGAAGTGAGTTGGACTTTCTGATTTTTCTGGGGCTCTGTTTTATCTGTTTGCTGGGAGGAAGAAAACGCCAGCCTAGAACTGAGCAGGGACAGGCCAGGCAGAGGACAAAGTACAGCAAGGTGTCTGTGGGCAGAACGAGAGCCAAACCAGCGGTGACCCTGGGCCTGTGCACACACACAGGAGGAAGTGAGGGGCGGACACTGAACCAGGAGGGTCTCACATTTATCTGGAAGGGGGCATGGGAGGCCGCTGACAAGCACTTTGCAGTGGACAACCCATGGCGCCCTGCGTGTCTACTGAGAACCTGTCCACAGAGGGAAGGAAGGGCTCTCTCTTGGGGTCACCAGAGAAGACAGAGGTGAGCAAGGCTGGGGCGGAGCTGCAAACCTGGAGCCCACACTCTTCCTGCTGGTGTCCATTCCCAGGGTCTTTCTGAGCTTTTCTCAGAAGCTTCACCATGGATGTCTAGAATCCACTGGGGTTCCCCCACCTAATTCCTCCTCTTCCCAGTGGCTTTTCACAGTCCTGTGCTCATTCACGTATACCTCGCATCCTTCCCCAGGAAGCCTCTGCACCCCAGGAGACTACACACTGAGGAGCTGCTTCACCCCTGCTTTCTCCTGGAAGGCTGTGTCACGGAAGCCCGGTGCACCCCTCAGCATGGGCTTACCTTGAGAGGATTCAGCAAGCAAGCCCGGCAGGGTCAGTCCGCAGGGTGTTCTGGACAAGATCTGTTCACTTCAAACCACGAGTCTATGCAGCTGGGGTGGGGAGCAGCAAGGGGAGCACACGTTAGCTCAGAGACTGCCAAGCAAAAGCTGTTTGAATCTCTCCTGAAAGGACCCCGTGGAAAAAACGACCCTCTCCCTATTTTTGGAGCAGGGAGAGGGAAGAGCAGAGACCACCCTGCCTCAGCAGGGGTCAGCAGGGGTAGACACAAGCTCAGGTAGCTCTGGTGCTGCAGGAAGGGCAGCAACTACTACTGGGGTGACAGTGCAGGTTGGAGGAGTGTGTACTGTGGTCAGCTAGCGGGCCAATTATCTCCAAAGCCTGAGGAAAAAGGAGGGGACAAAGATGGCAAGCTGGCCAGGGCCCAGCTCAGGATCGTGCAACACCACTTCCCCAATGTGAGACCTCTCAGGAGAATCCCAAGTCTCTCCATGAGGGTAGGAATGGCTAGGGGACCCTGGCTATGAAACACTGCCTAGAAAGTAGAAAGCAAGTCAGGGAGGGGCTTCCAGGAAGCCTTCGTCTCCAAGCTTCACACTGCACTGTTTGCCTCAAAAAGGAACAGCCATAGGGGCTGAGGAGATGGCTCAGTAGGATAAGCATTTGACTGGCAAATGCAAGGATCTGAGTTCAATCCCCGGTTCTGCCAAAAAAAAAAAAAAAAGGAACAGCCATAGCCCCAAAGCAGCTTCCTGATACGTAAACCAACATCTGGGCATTTTTAAAGACAGGAAGCAGACAGGTAATTTGCATAAGTTTCCCCCAGGAAGAGTTCTGCTTTCTGGTTCCAGTTAGTGCTGCCTTGGGACACTGTAGGGCTGTGTGCTGCTGGGACCCAGACCAAGAAGAACAGTTCTCCCCAAGTTCAACCACGGGCTCTGCACTAGCCACGTCCCCGGGCCACGCAGGGCTGTCATCCTGCAGAACAGTGGCCTCAGGTCAGGCCCACTTGGTGCCAAGAAGCAGCTCTGGGCTTGAAAAGCAGACAGCAGGTAGCAACTGCCGAGCACAGGGTGTCCTCCCATCTTGGGCAAAGAAGAGTCTTCTTTCCAGTTGGAAACAAGACCTGTGGCTCCTGCTGGAGCTGAGAGGACCCTCAGCCCACTCATTGCAGCCACTCTCAGAGCCCACACCTAGCCCCTTCTGCCTCCTGGCCCTCTGGGGAGAAGGGCACACACAGGCCAGCAGGGTTACCTTCCCCATTGCCAGAGCAGAGGGGCTACTGTAGGAAGGACAGGCTCAGGGAAACAAAGGGGGCGTCACACACCCGGTGGAATCCCCGGGACCCCTAATGGGTGGGGCTCCAGTCTTCCCACTTACTCCCACCCTTCAAGCCATCAGAGCAGAGCTAAATCTTGTGCAATTTACTTCTGCCCTGTACTTGGGGTTCTTAAATCTTCCTAAAGGCAGTCTGGGCCCCCCTGGAGAAGAGGCCGTCCCATGATGAAGAGGCACAGAGAGGCTCGTGACAGGGGTCTACTGTGCCCCTGGGGATGTGGCATGTGGTTGTGCCGCCTCTTGGGCGGGGCTCCTCGTACCTTTTGTGATAGATGCACAGGCAGGGCAGTCTGGCTATCGTGTCCCCCTGAAGCAGTTCCTCCAGGCAGATCACACACTCACCCGCATCTTTAGTCAGCACGTCATCTGCAGGAGGGACAAGGAAAGCAAGAGGGTTAGTGACTGGCAGGTGGGTGGCACGGAGCAAGCACAGGTCTAAGAACCTGCTAGACGACCAAACTGCCAGAATCTGTGGGTACAGAGCCCAGGAGGGGACCTCAACCCTAGGAAAGACCCTCACTGAGGAGACAAGACAGGTGCCTCATGTGATGTGGACCTGAAAACAAAAGGGGATTAATTCCAAATGGATTAACTGAAGGCCCAGGTGTGGAGGATGAAGAGAGGGACAGAGGCAAGGACAGCAGTGCGAGGCGAGCTGCTCCCTTACTATACTCCCCCCAACACATGCTCCAGGCATGCTGATTTCTGGTTTGGAAAAGCACGAGACTGCACAGGGTGCTTGAGGCAAGAATAAGAGGAAGAGCTACAAAAGCAAATACCTAGATGTGCGCATTCACAGTGGCACGATCCACTGCACCCAAAGGTAGAAAACAGCCCAAACATTCACCAACTGCTAAATAGACAAACCAGACAAGGTATGTCCACACACTGGAATACTATGCCACCAAGAAAAGGAAGAACCAACTCACACTACAATGGGGGTGAAACTCAATAAATATAACACTAAGTGAGAGAAGTCAGGCATAAATCTGGCCACTCCTTTCTGGTCTCATTTATAAAAAAAATATCTGGAATAGACAAACAGAAACAAAAGGCAGATTTCAGTTGGGAGCAGGAAGACGGGAAATGATTGCTAATGGATAAGGAATTTCCTTCCCTTTCTTTTTACAAAACTTTTTCTGGGCTAAGGATTTAGCTCAGCAGCACAAGGCCTGCCTGGCAAGCATGAGGTCCTGAGTTTGACTTCCGGTACCAAAAAAAAAAAATCTGTGGCAAAAACAGATACTATGAGATCTCTCCTCTTAACAAATTTTAAATACACAATGTTATATAACAGATCTCTGGAACTTTTTCACCTGTGTAAGTGAAACCTGACACAGCCCCATTTCTCCCTCCTCCCTCTGTAGCAAACACCAGTCTCTCTGGTTCCATGCATCTGATCATGTTAATGGCTCCTGTAAGTGGGATCACACTGCAGGCTTTCCTTTCAGGGTGATGAAATGTTTGGAACCAGACAGTAAGGGTAGCTCACCTTTAAGCGACAGTGAATGCCCAAATGCCACTGAGTTATACATTTTACATGGCTGAGCTTGTGTGAATTTCATCACAAGTTCAAAACAGAACAATCTACTTCCCCTTGCCAAGAGAAGGAATGAAGGTAGCTCCTACCCAGGCAGCAGAGCCCGTCTGGGAAGGCCCGAGCACAACAGGGCAAACACTGCTGCCAGCTCGGCAGCGCTTCCCTACATCGCGTGCAATGGCCCCTCAAGAGTGCCAAGCCTGGGCCTCCGGGCGTCAGGAACTCAGGCTAGCTGGGGAGGCAAAGCAAGGAAACCGAAACGCACTGAATGGTAATTCTTAGTCTTTTAGCGCAGAGGTGCAGGTATGATAGGAGTGGAAGGTGCTTGCTTGGGACAGCGACTATCTAGGGAAGACTTCACTTTTTATTCTTTCGATGCAGGGTCTTGCTATGCAGCTCAGACTCATAGTGATCCTCCTGTCTCAGCCTCCCCAGCACTGGGATTACAGGCATACACCACCACACCTTGCTTCAGGGCAAGCACAGCACACCTGGGGTTCCGGGGTCAGCACAGCATGCAGTATCAAACTCAGGACCTTGCTCTTGCCAGGCAGATGCTTATGCCGCTGAGCCAGCCTTAGGGAAGACCTTAGAGAGGCCACGATGAGTTGGGCAGAGAGGCAGAGGCTGCCAGGGAGTAGGTTCCCAGCAATAGGAACAGTGGCACCACTAAGACAGGAGCAAAGAGGCAACTGAGGCCACAGGGGCCAGGAAGGCCATTCCTGAAGAGGGACTCCTGCTCCGCTGTGCAGCTGGGTCGGGTCTGCCTAACGCAGAGGCATGGAGGTGTACCCTGACCACCTCTCTAGAAGTTACAAGAAGCACTGGATAAGCTCCAAGATGGGGAGCTCACGCAGGCACTGTGCAGTGTCACTGGAGGGACTCCAGTGGGACAGGCCTGAGCAGGAAGTAATGAGTTCAGAGTCAGCTGGGAGATTCAGAGACCTCCAGGAATCTTTTGAAGTCTAGATGCGGGCTTTAGAACAGAGCTGTGGGCCACAGGTGGAGAGGTGGGATAGAGACGTCCAGGGAAGTGACCTGAAGAGATTACCCAGAAGCTCCCTGCACCACAGGACAGACATGGAGCAAGTGAACGATGCCATGAAGAAACATGGCAAGTTCACGTCCCACAATCAACGACCTCGCATCTGCACCTTTGCCTAAAGGTGTATACTCTAAAAATCCCCATGTGGGTTTTCTTTGGCCTTATAATCTTATGAACAAGGCACCAGGTGTCATTTCCACTTTGCAAATGAGGATTTGGAAGCCCCAAGAAGCCACACATCTTGCCTGCATCAGGGGCCTGAGAATGGTGACCTTGGGCCATAGCCAGGGACTCTCTGCTCAGATGACCTCCCCAGTGCTGTTTGTGTCTTCTGATTATTTTGGTAGAAAAAGAAACATCGAAGGCTCTCAAAGTCAGGGTTCTTCATGGCCTAGAGGGCTCTGGTGACTCCGCCCTCCCCCCAAGGAAAAGGCACAAGATAGAACCTGTATGATACTGGTACATAATATGAAGTCTGGTACATAAAACAGAAGTCACATGGCTTCCTGGACACCATGACAACCTGTGGTCGCATCAGTTAACACCTGGCTAACCCAAGGACCACTGGAGAAGGTGATATGAACACGGAAAACAGATGTTACAGTCAGCCACCGGAAGGTTACCTCATACTCCAAATGTGGCACAAGGCACACTGACATAAAGGAAGATCTTATGGTCTTGGAGCACTGGCTACCTTCTGTACTTAGATATTTGTATAGGCAAAGGAAAGATCTGGAAGGGTCCCCAGAAAATACTTTTATATGATTTTGTAAGCTTTAGATGTCTGAACACACACTACTTTTACATTTTAAAGTTCCAATTTGCATTTTACTCTGAAGTACATCAAAAGGACAAGATGGGATGGTGGATAGACAGACAGGCAGTAAAGTGCTAGGGGATAAGGCGACAGGTACTCATATCAGAATGCTTTCAACTTGGCTGTACATTGGGCATTTTTCACAATAAAATATTGGAGAAAAGTAACCTCAACAGAGGTGACAAGAAAGACAGTTTAGCTGTAGTAAGAAGGTGGCACTGTCCTGCAGACATTCCCTGTCACAGGCATCTCACCCCAATAGGGCACTTAGGGAGCTGCACCCCCTACTGCTCATCACCCCTCCACACCCACAACTAAGATCGATTTTGCCCACATCACTGACCTCAAAGCCATTTCCTCTCACATGTCCCCTACTGTTGGCTAACTGAGCTGTGTCCCTAAGGGCCGAGTTAGGCTCTCTGGGTCCCCAATAGCTTCCCAAACAGGCTGCACTCACTCTCTAGTGCATCTGCTCCAAGAGGGCCCATGTGGCCCCCAGACCTGACGTACATGGGGCAGGAAAGGCAGGCCTGGGCTTGCCTCTCTCCACACTGTCCGCCAACAGGGGAGGGCAACAGGGCAAAAGGTGTGAGCTGGTTCATTTCCTTATCCTAGTGTGGGCTCCAGACTTGAGTTCCTGAGGGTCAGATGCAGCCTTTTCCCGGCCATTTCCCAAAGCGGTTCTACACGCCTTGCCAGCCAACCAGAGGTTGCAGCTCTGGTAGGAAGAACTGAAATGTGTGGCTGTCCTCCTAGGCTGGCACATGGCAAGGAGCACCATTTCACCGGGACCAAGGTTACAAAAGGCCACCTGGACGTTCCTGGGAGCAGAGAGGAGAACTTCAGAAGTAACTCTGAGGCAGCCAGCACCTAGCCCAGCACTCAGGTCAGCATTCAACAGCAGAGGCAGGAGGAGCACAGCCCCACAAGAAGGCCATGTGGGCTGAGTAAAATGTCCTGCCCCAATCCTTGGCACTCTGGGAATCAGCAGCTCCCGGTATTCCTGGGGTCACAGCAAAGGAACAGAAGTGGCTGAAGCATAAGTTTGGCTCTCAACCATTCCCTTCCAGATTTCCATCTTCATCTGACAGAGCCCACGGCCCAGAGCTAGAGGAAAGCCACAGCAGGGATCCCACAGCACAAAGCCAAAGATCCTGGAGGAGCGGCTTGCCAAAGCCCGGATGATGAGCATGGAGGCTCAAAGCTGAGCTTCCTGCCTTTGGGTTTTGCCTCCCTATAGCCTCTCAGGCGCCTCCTAGTTTTCCTGCTACTATGTGCACACAGCTGACCAATGTCACCACAAGGGCTAGGGTGGAGTACTGCCCGACTGCGGGTGTGTGTGTACACGTGCTTGTGCTAGATAACACATTCCCTCATGTATCACAGAACCAACCCAGAATGGCACGCAAAGCTCTCTGGTGTCCGAGGAGGTGTGCCTGCCTGTGGCAGGCTGGGTGGAGGTGGTGGCATACTTCTGCTTCCTCTCTGAGATCGGTAATTCTGACAGGTGCCATTTGTCAAGTAAAAGAAGTTGAGGAGGAGGAGAATGAAAGCGGCCTCACTTCTTTGGGCTAGCTCTACATCAGAACTTCAAGGGACAACGCAAGGACTCCTAAAGCCCTAGGCTAGAGGGTCTTTGGATAAACTCAAGCAGCTGGGTGGCTGCAACACAGAAGCCCAGGTACTCCCACCGGCCACCAGGCCTGCTCCCCTTGAAGGACCAGGATGCACCAGTGTTTTCCCACAGGACTTAAAAACACACCCATTTCACAGCTTCAAGTTTTCCCATTTTGCGAAGTATGCACAGGGGCCCTAAGGAGGTGCCAGGGCAGGCCAAGGGGAGGCGCTAGTGCCCTCCGGGCTTGGTTACCCTGTACAGAGCTCTGGAAAAGCATTTCGAGCAACCTCAAAGCTACTGGTTGCACAGGAGCTTCAGGAAATGAGCCAAAGACACATTTCTGCTGCCTGACAGGGACGGAAGGCTGGTGTGAACTCTGAGTCAGCAGTGAGAGGAGGGACATGCATATGTGCTTCCCTTGTGCCCAGTGCAGTGGGAAGGTGGCAACCAGAGGGAGAAGAACCCTCAGCAAATAACGCGGCACACAGGCGCTGGCCCCATTTCCAGCTGAGGTGTGAAACGGTGGCTGGTCCTGGGCTCTCTTCAGCATGTGCAGAGCTACTGGCTTGGCCTACCAGGGACCAGACATGGCAGTGACACCAGGCCAGGCCTTGCCAGCTCCCTCCTTGGGACATCCAAGTTACACCATCCTCCAGGCAGAGGGGACATCTTCAGCAAAGTGCCCTCTCCCAGCAGCACCTCATCTCAACACCCGAGAACTGTGAGGTGCAACCAGTTGTCACACTGAGTTAGGCTGCAATGAGGAGAGAGGGGAGAACCTGCTACAGGGCAAGCCTGGGTGCTTCACAGTCACAGGCCCCTGCAGAGGGCCTTTCTGGTCACCAGTTTCTGGTTCCCTGCAGGCCTCGTATACAGGCTCCCTACCTCGTGCATCCTGTTTGGACAATCTGACAGTGCAACTGGTCAGCAACTGCCTGACCTGCCTGCGCCACCTCCTCCCTCTTCCTCTCCCCCAGCAGGAGCATCAGGACAGACACCTCCACAGCTGCCAGACTACAGCCACTGCTGTAGCTTCTAACAATAGCTTCCACTTGGGGCAGGGCCAACTCCCCAACTGGGCTCGAGCTTCCCTAGGCTGAGAAAGGGAGGGCATTTCCACCTCAACCTCGAGGGCTCAGAAAGCAGAAGCCAAGGACAACCAAGCACCTGTTCACACAGGTCAGTAACTCAGGGCAGACAGGTGAGGGGCAGGAAACTCTGTCTGTGTTAGCAGGATGCTTTGTGCTTTTAGGGAAGCCAGTTCTTTATAAAGAAAGTTTGAGCAATGTTTACCAGAGCCCTCAAGACAGGGCAATGACCTTTGGAAGAGGAGGGCGAGGGCACTGTGGACTATGAAGCCAGACCTGGGCCTGCGGCCCACAGCGGAGCTGGAAGGAGGGCCTCCTGAAGCACCACACTCTTTCTGACTGCTGTAAACCACCTGTCTTACCCCAATCTCTCAGCACCAAAGAGCCTAGGCTGGCCTCAGAACAGCACCCTTAAGCTGTCAGTTAACCGGCACCATAGTACTATGATTCTACTCTATTCAGGGTAAAAGGGCCTGAACTCACTGTACTGAGTGAGCAATCTGATGATTAAAATTTGTGCAGAGAGACTGCTGAGGTTGTGTCTCAGTAGTGGATCAAGCACATGCCTAGCATAAACAAGACCTTGGGTTCAATTCCCAGCACAACAGAATAAATAAGAACGAATGAATGAATGAATGAATGAATGAATAAAAAAGTGTGGTTTTCAGGCCAGCCCCAGCGCCATAGAGATTCTTAAAAAAGAGCCATGGAAAGCCCATGGGGGCTGAGCACTCTCTCCTTTCACACCCAAGGCTGCCCTCAGAGCCTCAGGAAGGCAAGGGTGCAGCAGCCTGCGCTGCACCGGCTTGCCCTCCACGGGTGCCTTGCTGTTCATCAACCTCCTAGCCGTTTCCAGCCCTGGAGCACCAGGTGCTGGTCTTCACTCTCCCCGGGAGCTCCGCTAAACTGGTTAAACTAGTCTTTCCTTTCCTTGGTTCTTCAGAAATCTGGCAGGCAGCTACTGGAGGGCTTCCAATCTCCTACTCAGGCCAACCCTCATAATAAGAAAAACACTACTTTCTATCTGCTTCACTGAAGAGGCTGTTACTTCTTTCCTTGGTGGTTAACTAAATTCTAAATTTTCTAAAAATTTCCACACTTGGTTCCAGCAACTGTGGAAGGTGTGTGTAGGTGTGTGTGTGTAGACAGGCTGTCTCCAGGACAGTGACCAGGAATTCCAGGGACTCTTCCTAAGAGCATGCCTTCATCATCTAAGAAAACTTCATCTTGCCCCCTTTTCTAAAAAGATGGCGAGAACCCACACCTTTGAGACAAGTCTTCTCACATTTTTTTTTTCCCCTAGTAGAAAAGGAAATGTGAGCAGGTGAGACTGGGATGATGAGAAATTGTGGGTAGAACATGTTACTGGCAAAATCAAAATAAGCTCAGGGCTCTTGCCTCGGAAGCTCCAGCCAGTGTTCCTGACGGGCTTGCACTTTACCTGACCTGGAATAGGCTCTGTGCCTGCCCGGAGGCTCCACTGCACAGCAACCTGTGTGGAAAATGCTGTCCTCTTATCTGGATGTCCAAGCATCTTCAGAAAAGATAAAGACTGAGTCTGAGGCAGTCATGCCATTGTGTACAGAGGACACGAACTCCACTCACAGGTCTGGAGGCAACTGCCCTCTGCCTCTGGGGATCAAGGTCTGCCTTTTGTGAGAGCCTAATAGTTTAAAGATGTTAGTTTACACACACACACACACACACACACACACACACACAGCAGAGGTGACCTCTTAAGTGCAAGATGAGAGGAAAAAAACGAGAACAAGAACAGCAGTGCTGTGCCTCCAGGTGCCAACCTGCCCTTCCCCAGGTTGCGTGTGTGGAGGAGACAGACCAGCTGTACCAGACAGAAGGACCTGAGGACACTTGGGGATGTCAAAGCATTTCTCTGGGAAAGGAGCTGGAGACCCCCGTTCTCCACGGCAGCCTGCAGGTGACTCCTGACTCACAGAGGCCCCAGGGGCACTCTGCCCTCCACAGCTGCTCTTGCCAACTTCTCCTCAATGACTCCCAGAGCCAAGTTCTCTCAGACCAACCCCCCTCTGAGGCATCTTTGTGTAGCAAGACAGCAAAGGCAGTGTCTACAGAGCACTGTCCCCAACAGCCCACAGGACAAAAAGGTCTTCATGACGTCTTGACACATGTGAGATAGAAGTGAATACAGCATTTGAAGTCATAGTCTAGGGGGGCCGTGAGACACAGGGAAGATGATTTTCCCTCTGTGGTCCCAGGCAGAGATGGCCAACAGGGACAAAGCTGAGTTTGGGCACGGGAAGCAGGAAGCCATGTGACAACAGATCCAGGGGCATGGTGGCTCCAGTCCTTGGGCAACTTTCACTTGGGAGGAAAGGGGCTTCTGAACACTGAGCAGGACATAAAGGGGAAGGAAACATTGGGAACAGGAACAAGGCATAGCCTGCCTTGTTGCTGGTCCCCAACCTGGGCAGAGGTTACGAGACTGCAGGAAGCTGAGATCGGTGGGTATCTACTTGCCCTCAAATGGAATCTTTTGAACATGCAAGTAGGAGATATAAGAATATGGGTTGAGCAGCCCTAATCTGAAAATATACAATTCTTTGAAATCTCAACTTTTAACTGGGGGGTGGGGGTGGGGGGGGAAGAGCTGGGCATTGAACCTACTAGCACCGGACTGCCTTGCGCATGCTAGGCAAGCACTCTCACTGTACCACTGATCGAAGTCTTCAGTTCCTGAAACTTTTTTGAGTGATGGTACATATAACACTCAAAGAACCTCCAGATTTTCAAATCAGAAATGCTCAATTGATAACATCTGTGCAACTGTCCCCAAACCTGAAACATTTCTAGTCACAAGCAGTTCAGGTAAAGGACACTCCATGTGCAGTAGAATGTTTTAGGAGAACAAAGCAGCTCCAATTCATAAGGCTGACATCCCAGGATCGCTTCAGAATAATGAGCCTTCTCTAGGCTGATGCTGGCATGTGTGAGAAAGTCATATTTTGTGTGAGGAGAGTGTCCCCAGGAAATAGCCACTGTCATGATAAATGAGTCCTCAGACTTGGAAATCCTTGAACTCTTTTCCGAGCCCCTGCTCGGACTATACCCCAAGAAGCTGGACCTGCAGAGGTAGGAGAGGGATGGACAGTGGCCCTCAGATCTACCTGTCCTTGTGGTAGAGGACAGGATTCTCTGATGAGCAGGGTTCAGAGACAGAACTAAATACAGGAATGGAAAAACCAGAGTCCTCCACAGCACAGCCTGTGCCACGCTCTTACTCCATCTGGAAAACCACCAAGTTAGGACTACAGATGGCCTCACCATTGCCAGCTTCGCAAGTGCTGACCAGACACAGGCTCTGTGACATCTTAGTTTGGAGAATCCCACAAACCAGGGATTGCTGTCTCCATCTGGGAACCCAGGAAACTGGGCCTTACTAAACCAGGCAACTTGTCTGAGATCGTAGTGTGTAAGAGGTCCAGGAAGGATGGAGCTCAGATTGACTCCAAATTCTTACCCACAGCATACTAGGCAGATGCTGACTTTTTTTTTTTTTTTTTTTTTTTTGTTTTTTAGGATTGGGCCGAGCTTATGCTCTGGCTTTTGCAGAAAGAGGAGCATCAGTTATTGGTAAGTGTTCAGTTCTAAGGCCCCTCCAAGTTAGCCCTTGTATAGCAATGAGGCCATCTGTCAGCACCTAATCCCACAGACTCTGCTCGGGAGCTGAGGCTCAATCAGATGCTCGGTTGAGCTGCAAAGCCAGGAGGGATGACCAGCCTACTCAGCGCTATGAGTACCATAGCACCAGGCTGCCCTGCATCATGGAGGGTTGGTCCCCTGGCGGCTCTTGAGGCCTACCACAGGCAGTGCATGAACAGGCAAAGGAATGGCCGTGTCTCTCAACTAGGGTCCACAGGGATGGAGGCAAGGATGTAACGCTGGGCCTGCTTTCTTAGCCCACTCCTCTGTCTCTTTGGAACAGTGCATTCCTTGCCACCTCACAAGCATCTGTGGCAGAAGGTGGTGAAACTCTCTACAGAGCCTCTCAATCAGACACTCCTTCTAGACCCGGACAGCTTCCCACAGTGAGTTTGAGGCAGGTAGGGCAGGCCTAGCTCTTACCATTGTAGGAGAGGCGAGGTTTGCTCAGACACATTATAAAGTGCATTTCCATCTCATCGGAAGCCACAGACTTGGAGCAAATGGGGCACTTGAAACCTGAAAGACAGGAAGATAGAACAAAATTATGGTCTTCAAGCCTGGTATAGCCATAAAAGGTGTGGACACGTTCAAACAACAACAGCCGTGTGGGTCAGCATCGGCTTGGACAAGGACAGTCTTGGCAGACCCTAGACCCACCTCATCCTTCATGAAGTCACCAAGATTGTGCCTTTTTGTAACTTGCTTTGGCTCAGCTTTCACTAGTGTTCTCCCTATAAAAGGCCCATAGTAACTATTTCACAGGGCCTTTTATCCTCCCAGCCTCCACCGCCCGGCAGGATCACCCTTGGGAGGAATCATCAGCACCTCGGCACCCCCCCGGCCTCCCCACCCACTCACAGGGCGCCACTCCCTCACCCAAGCATACTCTGCCTCCCTTGCAGCTTGGGCAGCTGGCTTTGGGAAGTGTATAAGCAGTGGGGTGGCCCACCAGCCAACATGCTTCCAATGTCACTAAGCAAACAGCTGTTTCCTGGTGCCAGGTAAACACAGGGTATAGTGCTCTGTGGCTCTACTCCTAGCCAAGTTCTGACTGCTTATGCTCCCAAAGAGTTTCCTCAGTGTCCTATCAGTACTGGCTGAGAATCCTGAGTTTCTATTAAGCAAACCTAGTATTTTGGTCTACCTTAAAAAAATATAACACAGATGAACTTTCGTTTTTGAGACAGAGTGTTGTTATGTAGCCCATGCTGGCCTTGAATTCACAGTGCTCCTCCTACCCCAGCCCTCCACATGCTAGGATCATAAGTATGTACCATCATGCCTCAGCAGACCAACTGTTTCCAATATTTTCCATTTTACTTTCATTGACATGATTCTCGAGTCAAATTTTTTTCATGTCAATTCCACCAGAAAAAGATCCACAGGCACTGAAAAGTTAATAGATTTACTTGTATCAACTGTGCACACTACAGCCTCTCTCTTTGTGACTATGATCCCTGCCTGCCCTGGCTGGACTTTCCCAATACGGCACATCTAACTACTGTGGAAAGGTTTTGCTCATTCATTTTTTTGGTAAAAATTTTCATGCATGGTTTTATTTGATGCCGGTAATGACTGTCCACAACATTCCTTATGAAGCGAGTAAAAGGCAAAGAGCTTACTTGACTGAGGCTGGGCCCAGGACAGAGGAGGAGTTCACACCTCCTCCAGGGGCCCTCATGTGGTAGCCTCACTAATCTGTTTAGAAAGCTGTGACTTGAGGCAGCACAGTGCAGAGGCAAGAAGGGAGCCAGCACAAGTGCTTGCTTAAGGTCTCAAATCCTTTCCTTCCCCTCAGCAGCAATCCTTTGAACTACAAGGCCAGAAGAAAATTCAGGGGCAGTTAATGCTGGCCACAGTCACACCTGCTTCTAACATACACACAATCCCGTGGCATAGCCTCCCCCAACCCTTTTCCTGAAAAATCCACAGCATCTAAGCATCTCAGCTAAAACAACTCTTAGAAACAGTATCAACCCAGAGACCCTCACCAAGCTTGGAGAAAGAGTTGGGTTTCAGGCATCTGTCTAGTCACAAGTCCATTAGTAATAAAACCAGAAGATTGGGAAGAAACTTGGGGATGAGAAGAGGGTTGTTTCATTCCAGGGTTTCTAGCAGAGCTAGACCTAAAATCAATCCAACCACTTTTCTTTCTTCCACTTTGTTCAGGCAGGTTATCACTATGCAGCTCCGGCTAGCTTTAAGCTCACTTTGTAGCCCAGGCTGGTCTCAAAATGACATCAAACCTCCTGCTTCATCTTCTTGAGTGCTGGAATTACAGGTGTGCACCACCATGCCTGGCCTTGCAGCACTTTACACGACTCCAGGATACCTATACTTTGCTACTGAATCAGAATGGAAATATTGCAGAGGTGGCTTTCCTGCCCAAGCCTCAGCATGTTCACTGTGAGGTGTTCAAATCACCTGACACCAGAAAACACATTCCCTCTCACATGCTACGTACTTTTCTGATACAGCAGAGCACAGTCAAGGTTATTTCCTGAGTTCCAGAGAAGGGGCCACATTATAGCTAAGGTGCTAGGAAGTAGGCCACCTGACAGGGTGGTGTGCAAGACAATGTTACTGGACATTTATGTCCCCAGGAAACAGAGTCAGGCTCACAGACTCAGAGAGCAGCCCTCACTGCAGAGAAGGGAACAGGCCAAGAGGGTCATGTGACTCATGTGGTGCAGTTGAGACTAGACAGCCTTCTTTCTTAGCTCCTAGTCTAAAGTTCTTTCTATCAGGGTTTGAAGAAACAGGTGAGCTGGGAAACATTATCTCTGCAGAGGAGGTGACATTGCAGAAGGAAGAGACCTGTGACTTAAGGAAAGCAGTGTTAATGCCTCTGGGTGCTTTGCTCTGAGTTAAGAATATTTTGTGAAGGCTCATGTATCATGTGCCTAGGAAACGGCAAGATAATCAGGCATCAGCAGCCTCAAGACCCTGCTAAGTTCTCTACCTTTCCCTGCACGTTAGTTTCTTCATCTGAAAAATGAGGGAATTTGTCTTACTCTTGCAATGATTAAATGAAATAAGAAACATGAACACACTTTGAAAAGAAGCCAATCAAATCCAGGTGGTGTCACAATCAGGCCTGGTGGCTCTAAATGGCAAGGAAGGAAGGGGAGGGTCAGAGGGCTGGGGGATGCGCTAACAGGAACCAGAGTGAGCCACAGGGCATGCAAAATCTGCTGGCTGTGGCCAGTAACCACCTCTCTGCTGGATTTCAGTTTTCTTTGAACTTCTAGAGCGTAGTGCACAGTTACTGGCGCTTTCCACACAGCCAATGTGGAAACAACAGTCTCTGTTTAACCTCTAAGGCACCTCCTTTGGCACACAAGACTAAATACTGGCTTGCATTTATTGACTCATTTTCATGGCCAGTCGCTGGGCTTCATCTGTCTCCTCACTTATCACAGCATAAGCATAAGGTTATGTGCCACCATTTATTTTTCACAAATGAGAACACTGAAGCCCAAAAGATGAAGTAACCTTTTCAAGGTCAATGTACCAAAGCCAGACCAGGGACACCACAGCCAGGAGTCTGACCAAGGAGCCAGAACCATGTGGAGTCACTGGCTGACCAGCACAGGAGGAAGAGCTCCATGGCAGCAAGAACACAGATGAGGGGCTTAAGAAATCCTCATTTCGTAACTTCCACGCTGTCCCGCAGTACTCTTGAAGCACCCATGGTTCTGAGTAATAGGTACTTTTTTTTTTCCTGGGAAATCCATTAACGTGGAAGCACAGAGTTCCACTTTCCACTTGGCGTTGAGCCTATAGCACTGGGTATAAGATGCTGAATTTGCAAATTACTTTTAAATAGAAGATAAAGGGCAAAAGGTAAGGGATACAGAAAAATAGAGAGCTAAGGGGGGAAAGTTATGACCCCACCTTCTCTCCTAAAAAGTCATCAGAAAATCCTGTGGATTCTACCACTCTACTGTCCCAACCCTTTCTCCTAACTGTTCAGTGTTGATGCAGAACCAACACCTGTATAGAATGAGAAATACTGTGGTGTTTATGAGCTATATTAAGGTTAAAATATCTAGGAATTTTCTGTTCCATTTTGGAAGCCTAAACCAAATAAAAAGCTGGCCTGCAAACAGAGATATACAAATGTTCTGAAGTTACCCAGTCCACATTTCCTCAGCAGCACTTGGGCAAGTGGATAAAAGAGGCTTGATTTCCCTTCCAGAAAAAGCGACATGTGGCCGCTTCCGAGCTTCCTCACTGCTTCTAGACTGGACTCTGCCCAGCACACGTGGGAGGATGTGCCCAGGGGCTTCATCCACCCACCAGTGCCCTGCATCACTGTGACCATTAACTGATGTGTCAGCTTGACTGGATTAGAAAGTGCCCAGCAGATGCAGAAAGCCAAGCTCTGGGTGTCTGTGGATGACTGACAGGTAGGCCCCCAAACTGAGGAAAACACATGCTAGATTGGGGTGGGGGGCACACCAAATAATAGGCTCGTTGCTTGGATGGAATGAAAAAGGGAAAGAAAGAAGTGTCCTCATTTTTGAAGAATGCCAGTCTTTGCCACTGCCTTTGAACATCAGTCTGCAGTGGCTTTAGCCTTCCAACATAGCTGCCCGAGGGTGACCCTACAGTTCCCAAGCCTTTGGTTTTGGACTGAAGCTGCTTCACCTTGGTCCCTCTTTTTCTATGGCTTTTACATTCTTGGGCTGAGCAGCTACTGACAGGAAGAAAGAGGCCAGCTAGCCCACACTACTGGCCTACACTGTTTTGCCATTAGCCACTGTCTCCTGCCACTAGACTGAAGCAGAGCTAGGAACTTACCTGGTTCCTTGTTCTTTGGGGCCAGTGTTTCAAATGAGGAAGGAGTGTAATGACAACACAATGGGGAACGTGTCTACAAAGGCCCAATTCTGTGCTGTTTGGGTCTACCAAGAGGATGCTTCTACAGGACCCAATCAAGAGTAGCTACAAGAGCACTTGCAATGGAGACCTAATTTTCTTCCTTGCTTTTGTCATCAGCTCAGCCCACTGTTTCCATAGTCAGAAGAGCAGAGGGCAGTCTGATCCCCAGCTGCTTCCTGTCTTTCAACAAGCACCTTTTACACCTTTTAAAAAGTGGGGAATCCTTTGCTGTGCAGTTGTTCTGAGACCAAAGACTAGAGGTCGCAAGAGAACACTCCTCTGCTCTCACCACAGGTGGCCCTTGCAGGGTGGGGTCAGAGTGGGCACTCACACTCACCAGGCTGGGTTAAGCCCTTCAGCAGGTGAGCCTACAGCGACCCCAAGAATGTTCTTGCAGTCATGTGCACACAGACATCTTCCTAGAGTCAGGTTAATGGGGCTCCTAGGGAGTCATTCAAGTCCTTCCTATGTGACTGAGGAGCAAGAGAGCACAGAAGAAGGGATTTGTAGGCACAGTACATGGGTCACCATATGGACCTGCTCAAGTTAGGAGAATGATCCCACCCACGACTATGTCTCTCCTGAACTTAGGTTAGAGCTTTTGTGTTCTGGGGACTGATACGCTTTCACTTTCCAAAACTGCTACCTTCTCCTTTAAGACCTGATTTCCTGGGCAGGACCATGTGCTGGCTGCATGTTGCTCCAGTTTCTCTCCCGACCCTCCCTTCCTCTGCCTCCCTATGCTGATGCACTATTTTAATGGTTGTCCCAGTTCTGCCTGTCTCTGGGATCACCTAAAGGTAGAGGAATCAAAAGAAGCTACCAGGCCAAAGCAAGCTGACCACCAAGGTGGAGCCTTCTGTCTGGAGGCAGAGGAGTAATGCAGATTTCTCTGCGCCTGCAGCTCTGAGAGTGTCAACCTAGACTCTGTCCTCATTGATCATTTCCTGGTTGCCAGCCTGGATCCTTCCCGTCACATCCTGTGGTGCTTAATGTCAACAGAGTAGGACTTTAGAATGGCATGCATTACAAGAGTATCCAGGGGGCAGCATGAGACGATTTTCTTTCATGTTTCTATACTAGAGGTATCAGATGCTTCACCCACAAAGACATGTATGTGTTCCCTCTCATATAATTAAAAGTCAATGTATAATTTATCAATTGCTGAAGTGTGAATCAGTGTCTCCTGAAGAACATTCTGGGCTGGGAAGCCCAAGCATCCCAGCTTTTGCCTCTTTCAACACCCCTCTTCTGAACTTGGCCTCTGCAGTTCTGTGCTGGGGCCTGAGGGGCTCACTTGTTTCCAAGGAGCCATAAGCAGACATCAAAAGAGAGTCACATTGGCAGTTAAATTTAATTCTGTGTGTGCGTGTGTGTGTGCATGTGTGTGCACGCGCGCGTGTGTGTGTACTGTAGTAACTGTGTGTCAGCTTGACTGGGTGATGGAACACCCAGACATCTGGCTAAATGTTACTTCAGGATGTGTCCACATGGGTGTTTCCAGATGAGATTAGCACTGGGATTGGTAGACTATGCAAAGCATATTACCCTTCCCAGTGAGACTAGGTCTCATCTAATCTCTTGAAGGCCTGAAGAGAATAAAAAAGTAGAAGATGATTTTGCACTCTCTTTGCCTGACTGAGCTGGACACTGCTCTTCTGCCCTTAAACTGGGACTTTACACCATCAGCTATCCTGGTTCTCAGGCCTTTAGACTGAGACCAGAACAACAACACTGGGTTTCCTGTGTCTCCAGTTTGGAACTGGCAATGGGGCTTTTTCAGCTTTTATAAATCATGAAATCAGATGAGATAACACTCTCTCTCTCACTCTCTCGCTCTCCCTCCCTCCCACATACACACATATGTAAGATATTAATTGATTCTACTACTCTTGAGAACCCTAATATATCTATTAAATGCCAAACAATAACACTTAAGACATATCACCAAATACTGATGAGCATTTGGAACATATGGAACTCCCATGTATTGTTACGGTAGTATAAAATGACAGCCACTTTGGAAAAAGGTCAGGTAATTCCTTATAAAATCAACACACAATGTATCTGTCCTATGACTTCAGTAATATCTTATTTATATATTACTCCCCATGAAAATGAAAACATGTGTCATCACAGCTTTATTCATCATAAGCCAAAACTAGAAACAGCCCAACTATCTATTAACAGAATAGATAAAAGAAACTATGGGACATTCACAGAATAGAAAGCTACTCAGCAAAAGAAGACAACAAGCTGTTGATATAGGCAATACTGATGAATACTACAAAGGTACCTTAAAGAGTCCAATGACAGAAAGTTCTTGAGTAGGCAAATCCAATTGACAATAGAAGACAAGAGCTGGGGGCAGAGATAAACTGAAGAGGTGACAAGAGAACCCTTTGGGGTGATGAAAATATTCTTTATCAAGAAAAGGAATGGGTTACAACCATGCACGGATTCATCAAACATGCACTTTTTGAAATGTTGTTGTCTTTCTATTTTAGCTCAATTTGAAAGAGAAATATACTAGAGGCAAATGCTAAACTACAATGACATACCTGCTGACATTTTTTAGAGGGAAGTGTACTGATGGCTGCGTTAAAATGAAACACATCAAAAATGAGAAGCAAGCTGGATGTGGTGGCCCACATCTAAATCCTCGAACTTGTAGGCTTGGGTAGGAGGACTGTAAATTTGAAGCTACTACCTATAGAAAGAACCTGTCTCAAAAAACCAGGAAAAAAAAAAATGGAGGAAGGACATGGACTAAACTTCTTCCAACTTCTCTAGATGCTTGAAATTTTTGTGGTGAGGCACTGGACAAAGTGTCAAACAGTAGACTGTATTTTGAAGAGGAAGACAAACAGAGAAGGCGTGTGTACTAACTAGCTCAGATACAGTGGTTAGAAAAGGCCCCTGGGCACTGGTAAGTAGAGACCTTCAGGTATTAGAAGAACAGAGAGCAGAAAGCCCAGGCCCTGTGCAGACCCTCAAGGCAGGGCACATCCCATCACTGGAAGTCTAGAAGATTCGTCCACAGTTCTCACTATCACATACATTCAAATACTTTCCTTCTAATTCTGATAGCGACAGAGATATCATGCCTGGATATAGGTTTCTTTCGCATTCCTTTATCCTGAGTGGTCTATAGATGAAATTCTACCCTCTGTATTCAGATTTAGGATTTTCTTCTTCAAACAAACTTTTTCCCATATGCTTCATTACTTTACTTAGCAGTGTTTAAGGCATGAGTGCTATTTCGAGCTTTCTTCCTTCCAGCTTAATTTGGAGGTTAAGGTGGAGTTTGGGATTTGCTTTAGCGAGTGAAATGCGAACAGAAGTAACATATACATGGTCCATGTAGACTTCAAGCGCGAGTGCATGAGTCCCTAAGCTACATGCAAGGTGATCAGGGAAGCAAGCACTGTAACAAAAGCCTCTTTAAGCTTGGACTCTTGGGTAACAACATAAGCAGTCTCCCCTCTGGACCGGCACTGCAAATTGTAGCACGGGGGAAAAATAAATGCAGCGAGCGCCTAAGCTTGTGCAACTGTTTATTACTAACTGCTCACAAGCTGGCCCTGGCCTATCCTGGCTGATCTGCCCTTTGCCATCTCCTTCTCCAAGCACTCCTGCTGCTTGTAAGTCAAGCATCTCCTCCTCCATAATTTCTCCGAGCATTTTCTCCAGGGATCCCTAACTTCCTCTGGGCACTGCCTGCCTCGTCGCTTGGCTCAGAGAGGAAAACTGTTGGTACTGGCAGTCAAGCGACAGGCCTGTGTTCTAGCCACTATTTTCCCCAAATCCTACCCACTTGGGTATTTATATTCTGTTCTTTAAATATAAATCTTCGAATCGGCAATAATCTACATACTTGTTATTTTCAATGTCTGTATTCCACATTGATAATCCAACATATTGTACTTAAACATTTTCTTCTGTTGGCTGTCAGGATTCCCAATTTTAATCTACTACAAGGAATCTCTCGGGAGTGATCTCTAAGCATGCTATATTCTACCGCAACATAGTTTTGCTGTTTTGCGATTCTGTACTGATGGGTCTGAAGGAAAGGGAGTCAGAAAAAGCAGACGGTTTAATCATTAGCCAGACAGCCTTGTCTATGGTATTTCGCAGTACCATCCAGAGTTGCTCTGAGGCCCCATCAATGGTGGACTGCAAATGCCCCACATGGGGTCAGGCCAAGTGAAATGTGGGTGGGTGGCTGGCCTACCAACTGCAGCCAGTACTGCTGAAATACACTGAGCTTGCTAGTAAATCTCGCTATTCAAGGAAATCCACAAATCCAACTATGCAAAAACGGAAACTGCGTTGTATCTATATAATGTATTTTGTGGACTCTAAGATGCCATCACTTGCAAGAGGCACCTTTATAAACCTTCTGGAGGAGGAAAGCTGGCAATTACAATTTTTAAGATGTGGTTAGGTGGTACACCTTGATATTATAGTTGTTAGATTGTGAGATGTATATGCCTTAGAACCACATAAAAATACATATGAGAACAAACACAAAAACTCAATCAATCACATACCAAATGATGTTATCCTGTTCACTTGCTGCAAACCAGACAAGCTCAATGCAGTATCTGCAGCTGGGGACAAAGGAAAGAACCACACAGTGTACATACCAAGGTGGTTGTAAGACATCAGCCACTTGCCATATGGCAAGTCCAAAGCAGTGGCAGTACCCCATGTGCAGAACAGGAAAAGCATCTGCTAGCAACAGGAGCTCTGGCTATTCCCTACTCCTCTTCCCATGACCCTCTGGCACATTTCACCTACAGAGAGGAAGGGCTGCAGCAGAGGGAAAGGGCAGGGGCAGGGACAAGGATATGATGGTCTGATGACTTAATTCTGAGCAGGTGCAGATGGAAGCCTCAGTGTAAAAATCAAGTTCCCAACTGTTTGGCCAAGAATAATGCTGATTTATAATTCCTTGTCACCAGATCACCATGCTTGGACAAGTTTAGGGGTATCCCCAGTTGTGCCTCAAAAAAAGCGTGAGTATAAAGTCCCCAGAGGAACACTTGGCTGGTATTTTAGAGATGTCTTATTTAAGGGTAGACCATCTGTTGGAGGAGGAAGATTGTCCATCATCCAAAGGATCTAGTCAGAATTTCTTCTGGTTCTTAGGCATTAGGGATTAAGTTTTTAAGTACCAGGGAAGTTTTACTTTTAAATAAAAGCTAGACAATCAATGGGATAGGTCTAGCCAGGAAATGCTTACTCAGCTGAGGACTACGTTCCTTCTCCAGGCTGTTCTAGTTCTATTCCAATCCCTCAACAAACCACATACCTATGTTCCACTAGGCCCAATACTACCACTGCTGGTAAGGGCCTCCCAGGTTTGGTCAGTGCCAAAGAATGCTCCTAAGAGTGGACTGAATCCCCCAGCCTGTTTCTCATAAAATCAGCATCAAGGAGTGGGGCCAACAACTACCTTTTCCATCAAAAAATGAAAATGGAAACAATAAGAACTAGTTTCTAAGTTAAAAAAAAAAAAAAAAAAAAAAAGGTGATCATCAGCCCCAAAGGATTGTGGACTGTCCACATTACAAGCAAAAGTCTCACTCAGAACAGGGACCTTCTGCAGACTCCCAGGGATGCGGGCCTGGCCTAGAACCTCCGCACAGCAGTTTGCATGTCTAGCAGATATAGACTGTCTTCCTCCAGGTCCTGAGACCCTTACGGAGCAGCGCGATGCCGAGAAAAAGCCCAACCCTCAGCTAGCTGTCCTTTTCTTGTTTGGAGGTGTGTGTGGAGAAGAGGGGTGTTAAGCAAAACAAAAGAATGAACAGAGTGTCACAAAGAACCTACAAAAGACCAATAGTTTAATGATGGGTTTCTAAAGGTACTGTTCCACCTCATTGGTGGTAGTATTTTATTGATAAGAAAGAAAGTGCTGAACACACTACTAGATCATGCTCAGCATAGTACAAGCACTATGACTCACCAAAAAATGGACAGGACATTCACATTCAAGTGACTGGCTATATGGAATAGTCATTTGTCCTGCATCATGTGACTTATACATATTAGTGCTGACTGTCCTGGCCTTTCACATCACTGGAAGCGTAGAAGATTCTTTCATAGTTCCCATTATCATCCCCAGTTGCAGAACCCATGCTGCTGTGTTCATTAAAAAATAAAATTAAATTAAAAAAAAAAAGAACTATAAGCTCAGGCCCCTCCTCATCAGAGCACCCTCAGCTTGGCTGTATCCTCAACACCAAAGCAGGGGTTGGTGAGATAGCTCAGTAGAATAAGTGCTTGCCTGGCAAGCACAAGGGCCTGAGTTCAATACCCAGTTCCACCAAAAAAAAGGCCGGGGAGATAAATCAGTAAAATAAGCACTTGGCTGGCAAGCGCAGGGTCCTGAGTTCAATCCCCGGTACTGAGAAACAAACAAACAAACCACCAAAGCTGCAGCAGGCAGCAACTCAGAACTCAATCCTGTAGGCCACAACAGTAGTCTGCAATGGCATCTGAAGATGGAGTCAAGAGAGGCATGGAGTTTCTTTGAAAGCTCAACAGCAGGAGCAGCAATTATATATCAAAGGGAACTACCAGAGTAAGAGAAGATCTTCACACCCTGCCACCCATGCCTATGGCGGCCACTGAGAAAGAGATGGGAAGGCCCCAGAGAGCTGTAAGGTACAGACCAAAGGGTTGAACGGAATTTCCTATAGACACAAAGCACTAATGAGAAGAACCATGAATTGTAATCTAGCGCATGACCTCTACTAAGGCATGTACAGTGTACTACTGTATAGCTTTGCTTCACCTGTGGTTCAGATTAGTTGAATCTGGTAGATAAGCACGGGAAGGGAGAGGGTGAGCCAGGCATTTGGAGAAGGAGACTCCAACATGGTAGCAAACCTCATAAATCATAACTAGTGCTAACAGATCCAAGATTACATAGTTAAGGATCTAAAAGTAATCTGGCTGGCAAATAAAAGATGTGTCATACAGGGTGACGTCATCATTAAGCATACGTCAGTGGACAAAAGGCTAAGCCAGTAAGCAGGCTGTGTTAGAAACCTTACAAATACAAATGTTTGTGAAATGAGAGAACCACACAAACTGGAAATTTCTTCCTCACTGTGACATTTTGCCCTAAATTGCCTTAAACTTTTTAACACTAATTGGACATTCCCTCACTTCAAGTAAGCACATCAGCTTCCCAGAATATTGACTTTAGGAACAGAAACGTTGACAAATACCATTTATTGAAATGTGTGGAAAGAATTAAAAAGCAATCAGACAACAGGAAAACACAGAACCAGACTCAGAACAAGTGTTCAAGTGCTGCCCCTTCCACTCGAGCAACATGGCCAAGGGCGAGTCACTTCGCCTCCTTTCCCTTTTCTCAGCTATAAAACAGGAATACTTTCTACCACCCTCGCCACTAAATGAGAAGAGTGTGTATACATAACTAAACAAATGTGTGGTGGGCAGAAGAACAGTACCCTCAGACAACCACATCCGAATCCCCAGAACCTGGAACTGTTAGCTTACATAGAAAAAAGGGCTGCGCACATGCAATGGAACAAGGACCTTAAAATGGGTGATTATCCAATCATGCAGGTCCTTACAAGGAAATAGGGAGGCAGGGAGAGTGAGGAGATGCTACTAAGGAAACAGTTTGAAGATGTCATGCTGCTGGCTTTGAAGATGGAATAAGGGGCCCCAAGCCAATGAAAGTAAGTGGCCTCTGGAAGCCGGGAAGGCAGGCAATAGAATGTTTCCTAAGACCCCCGGGGGAATGCAGCCCCAGTAACATACTGTTTATACCCTAGCCAGACATTTGATTTTTTTAGGGTTCTGGAGATTGAATGCAGGCCCTGGTATAGGCTAGGCAAGTGCCCTGACATGAACCCCAACTCCAACCTAATTTTAAGTTTTCATTTCTACAAATGTAAGAAAATATGTGTTGCCTAATAATCTATGGTAATTTCTCATAGCAGCAATAGGAAATTAATATGAAACATTAGGAGACACATTTTGACATTTTAAGGGTTTTTGTGTGTGTGTGTGTGTGTGTGTGTGTGTGTGTGTGTGTGTGTGTGTGCAGGGTCTCACTAGGCAACTTGGACTCCAGCTCGGACTCACAGTGATCCTCCTGATTTCTGCCTCCCTAGTGCTGGGATTACAGGTATGCGCCACCACACCCAGACTCCATCTCCAGCTCAGTGCACCTGGGGGGGAGAGGGTGCACGGCATGTGGTGCCAGGGATCAAACCCTCAGCTCTGCGCTCACCTAAGCAAGTGCTTAGTCCGCTGAGCTATACCACCGGCCCTAGAGGAGACACATTTATTCCTTCAAAGCATCAGACTTTAAGAGGAGAAAACAGCTGGGGGTTCCCTGGCCCTGATAAAAATTATGAAGCAGGAAGTCTTAAGTCAGTTTGGGCCGCCGCGACGAAATGCTACCAACTGGGTGGCTCCAATAACCAGCATTTATTTTCACCGTTCTGGAGACTGGAAGTCCAAAACCAAGGTGCTGAAGGTTATGCAATCTGGTGTGGACGCTCCCTGATTTGCAGAGAGCACCTGCCTTCTCACTGTGTCCTTGCAAGGCAGAGTGCTCTAGTGTCTCTTCCTTTTCTTCCCCAGGCACAATCCTATCACAGGGACTCTACCCTTACAACCCCATTCAAAGCCAATTGCCTCCCAAATTGCCTTCTACAAATACTATCAAGTTGGGGATCAGGGCTTTGCAGCACAAATTCCCTTGGGACACAAACAGCCGGTCCCACAGCTTTTCTTGGTACACCGCTGAAAATGTGCCTACAGGCCACACTCAAAAAGGATAAGCCAAGCAGAGGTCAGTCAGCTTGCCTGTCCATTTGAATTTATTCTAGCTATTAAGTAAGGATATGGCAAAACATTAAACATAATTTCTATACTTAGAAAACTGATGAACCATTAGCCAAGAAGAGAAATAGCCACAGAGTTCTAATTCTTCCTGCAATTTTCAGTCTTTAGTGGCTGACTAGTGAATATATCTAACAAGCGATTTCTTGACTGGACACTCCTGAAATGAGGTCAAGACCCATTAATCTCTGGGGAAATAAATGTACTAGGTTCTCAGAATGGGGTGCTTCTTTGGGGGGATGAATCTATACATCTAGACTGGCATAAGGGTCTGGGTTTATAATGTGAAGTTCAGGATCACTTGTATAAAAGAAAGATTACAAATGGAAGACTAAAAAAACATATTATAATAGTTTGATATTTTGGGCAAATGCTCTACTAGGGAGCTACATCTCCAATCTACAATATTCTGGGAATGGTCCAAGCATTTGTAATTTACTTGACAGAACTATGAAGGAAGAAAACTGAACCAAGATTCCAGAGAATTGCTGTTCATGACCAGGGTCATTTAATAGTTGCTAAAGCACGTGACAGGATCATGCACCGCTGGTTTTATTAGATACATTTTTCCTATCTAAGTCTGCGTGCACGTGCCAAACCCCCAACTTACACAATGCTCTCTTAATCCCACCCAAACCACAAAACAACTGCCTTGTTTATGACAAAGGGCTGAGCGTTTGCCTCCTCTCCTTCAAGTTCCTCTTGAACCTATTTCAGTCCCCTAAATCCCGCTTACCAAGACTGTCAATGCCTTCCATCACACAGCCTGCTACATTCAAAGCTTGGCTGTGCATTTGCCCATCCCACCACTGTCATACCTGCATTCTGACCCCTCTCCCTGATGCCTGCTCTGACAACCATCTCGAATGGCACCCACTCTCCGTCCCTGGCCCTCCACCCATCGGCTTTATGTATTTTCTTCTTAGCACTCACCACTGCTGCACCTGCCATCTCTTGTTCCCGTTACAATATAAGCTCCTTGAAGGCAGTCTGTTTGTTTTACTGCTATCTCCCTAGAGTCTGGCACACAAGAGGCTCTTGAAAGTATCTGTTGGATAAATGAACACCACACTTCACAGAACTGTGTGAAAAAGGCTCAGCTGTACAACTGGAAAGACATAACAAATTGAGGCAATGCCAGTCTGTGGTTTGAGTCCATTCTCGGCAGAGGCTGCCTTCTACCACTCAGGGTTCCAGCAACTGCCACACCACAATGAGGGTTAAGTAGGACACAAAGTGCATGTGTGACACAATGTCAGTTAAGAATCCACTGCGGTCATGCTGCTTCCTGCCACCCAAGGTTCTGCTAAGGGACACAGATAAAAATCACATGTGCCCGTGCACATCCTATGAGTATTACTGCAACCCACCTGGGCGGGTGCAGTGTGGGAAGTGATCTGCTTCGGCTGCCTCCTGGGCAGACTCTGACAGTCCTTTAGGACTGGAAAAAGGTCAGCTCCAAGCCCTGTATTCCACCTAACCATGTTGGCTAGAACAAACTGCAGTTTCTTATTCTTCCTCCCAACAAGTACAGGTGGGACCCTCTATCTACTCCTCCCCACCTGACTCCCCCAGGAAGTACTCAGAGACATGGAGGGGCAGACAGCACTACACAACCTGGGTTTACAATCCCAGATGGGCTGGCAAGGGACTCAAGGGCCATTTCTTTGACAGTGGGGACTTTTGAAGCCTTCAATGGTCTGATAAGTTGGTCTTTTTTTTTTTTTAACTCTTTATTATGGAAATTTCCAAACAAATGACAGACAGAACATAATGAGCCCCCAAGGCTCATCATCCAGCAACAACAATGACCAATTCAGTGTCACTCTTGGATCATTTTTCCCTGGGTTGCTCACATCTTGGTTTGCCAGGACAATCCCAGTTTAAGCTGGTTGTCGTGCTGTAATTAATAGCTCCCTCTTTCAGTTCCAAATGTGCCTGAGATTGGCTGATAAATTATACAGTCACCTGATCTTTACCCACCTACTTGCTTTCTACCAAACTACTCTGAAGCAAATTCCAGACACCATACGTCTCCCCCAAAACAATTCACGTTGTGACAGCAAAGATTTACGTTCACACTCTAGAATTTATGGAGCACTGTGGAGCACTGTGCTTTTTCCTCTTGCTGTGGGTTTTCAGGTCTCATAAGCAGCAAATAAAGGGATGGCTCTGTGCTCGTGTGTGTGCTCTCCATGCCTAGCTTGTACCCAGGAGGTACAACTCCAGCTTTCTGGATGGGCTGGCATACATGAAGAAGCCAATGGAGTGCCTGTCATTCTGGTCTTCTAAATATGTACTTCTTGTCATGACAGACCAATTATTGCCATACTGCCTCTCAAGTAAAAGTTTATTCTTTTTTTTTTTTTT
>NW_004524587.1:7116138-7127364 GCF_000260255.1 Octodon degus
GTGTTTGGACAGGATATCCTGTCTGCTTCTTGTACTATGGATAACCACTAAGAAGATAACAATGTACAAGGTATTGATTATCGAAACTGTCCCATTAATCAGCTTTGAAACTGTCTCATATTTGTTTCTCAAAATAAAATAAAAACTCAAAAAAAAGAAACCAAACATAAGCGTATGCAAGTCAGACCCCACTGTGCAGCCTGCCATCCAACATGCTGTTTCCATCACGATCTAGAAATGGGCAGTCTAGAAATGGTCATGGACCCTGGACAACAGAAGGGACCTCAGCAGCTATGGCTCATTTTATACCTAGACACAGCATTAGTTTCAGCATTTCAAAGAGAGTAACAGGAACCTCAGCCCAACCTATACAAGAATAAAACCCCAACCTTTATCTCCACTCACTGGATGACACTGTAGCAAAATTCAAGAGCCAGATGAAAGCTGGGGCACTGGAAGCAACTTACCTTCCTAACACTTAGGAGAAACCAAGGGGGAAATGGGACACTGTAACATTGTCTGAGTGCTCAGAAGAGATGACCCTAGAAAGTTCACTGGTCTGTGACCTACAACTCACTTCTGGGTTATTTCCCAGAGAAAGACTCATATAAATCAATCACAAGACAGAAGACGACATTTGCCACAGCATGGTGCCAGGCAGCCCAGAAGGGCCCCACGGGAATGGGCAAGTGCCATGGACAGCATGGACACTGTGAAACAGCCCAGTGGCACCAGCAGTAAGCAAAAGCAATGGACTAAATGAATGTACAGGCTAGATGTAAAGACAGTGCTGAGTAAAGAAAAAGAACCAAGAGTTGGTAGAACAGAACCATGCTGTTTACTTGGGTTAAACAGTGGTGTAGGCCTGTAATCCCAGCTACTTGAGAGGCTGAGACAGAAGGATTGCAAATTAGAGGGCAGTCTGGGCAAGTCAGCAAGACCCTGTCTCAAAATTCAAAATTAAAAGGGCTGGGGATATATATCAATAGTTGAGTACCCCTGGCTTCAATCCTCAGTACCCTTCCCCCTAAAAACCTACAACAAAGCAACAAAAGAAGCAATGACAACACATGCATACAACTAACATCCCAAAGAAACACACACACACAAAACCCATGTGTACATACAAAAAAAATCCAAAATAAGAGACTCCACACCAAACACACTCATAAGGCTCTCTGTGAAGGGAAGAAAATGGAAAATGAGAACAAAGAGAACAAACCAATGCATGAGTGAATAAGACCAAGAAAGAAGTCTTGCTCAGACCATCAACAGCATGTCACAAACCACAGTATTAACCTGTGCACTAGGTGGAGGTTCACAGAGGGTAAAGGGGAAACCCTCACTCTTAAATAAAAACAATTCTGAAAAGAAGCCTGGCCTCAACTATTTTAATGCATCCTTTTATCCTCTCAGATAGCTAGTTGGCAAATGGTCAGGACCTGGGATGGGAGAGCAGGGGGACTAAAAAAGGATACCTTACTGCTTCCATAAAGGCAGAAAAAGATGACCTTTCAGCAGTTCTCCCTAGAACACCATGAAGAATGGCTGCACTGTGCATCCATCACTGGACCAACACAGCTCCTGCAACTCACAGGAGCAGGTAGAGCGGACAAAGAGGACCCCTCATAGCAATGCTATCTTGGGGAGGGCCCAGGCCCGCTGGTCACAGGGCCTCTTGCTTCCAGTTAGGTAACTCACATCACAGTCCAGTCTATATTCCTCACCTACAAGAGGAGGTTGAGGCAGCAGGACTGCAAATTTGAGTGCTCCCTGGACAAACTAGTGGGACTCTGTCTCTAAAATTAAAAATAAAATAAAATAAAAAGGGCTGGGGATATATAACTAAGTAATAGAACATCCTGGGGTTCAACTTCCAGCAACTGGGAAAAGAAAGAAGGTGGTTTGAAAAGTCTACACCCAGGGGCTGGGGAGATGGCTCAGTAAAATAAGCACTTCCCTGGCAAGTGCAAGGGCCTGAGTTCAATCCCTGGTTCGGAAAAAAAAAAAGTCTACACCCACAGTTGCTTCCCTGATGCTTACAAAAGTCTGTCTGTGCATCTTAAACTATAGCTAATCCTTTGTACTCAAATGTTCTAGCGCTCAGTTCGGTGCATTTCTGCACTAATATTTTGGTCTCTAAGTGGACAGTGGACACTGACTCTGTTTTCTCTACATTCCCTTAGGGTGACTATGTGTCCAGCTCTGGGTGAGACTCTGAACAGAAAGAGCTTCCTTGTGGAGCATCAACTCTGATGGAGGATGCAGACAGGTAAGCAGGGAAGGCGCTACCTCATAATTGTCATTACGACAGGGACAAGACAAGGTACGACAGGAGCTCCAAGAGTAATCCACACTGAAACCTGAGTAGCTAGGGTGACAGGTTCTTGTCAGAAGGGAAGTCCGAGACTAAAGAACATGCAAAAGCCAGCTGGGCTGTGCAGGTACAAAGAGATGGTTCTTTCAAAGAACAGGACGAGAATCTGTGGTTACATCGAGAAAGCAGACACCTGTGAACAGCATAAAGATGTGGTATTTTCCAAAGAATCTCAGTGCTGCTCCCAGTTTCATGTGCTCTTCTGGAAGCACGCCACACCTCACCCAGTGCTGGTCTGTATTCTGCACTTGGGTTGACAGTCCTTGCTGAGATCTCTGCTGAGTGTCAGACATATGTATGAATGACCCACCAAGACACCAGGACCCCATTTTCCAGGTTTTAAGACCTAAGACGTCACCAAGCCGAGAAACACTACTCCTGCTGAACCCAGTGCAAATACCTGACTCATGAGCACAATAAGTAGTTTTTGTTTGCTGCTTAAGTTTGTTGCATTTTGTTATACAGCCCCAGTGCAGGAACAAATGGTTAAGCTTGGCATGGTGGTATACGGCTGTGATCTTAGTACTCTGGAAAACTGAAGCGTAAGGATAGTGAGTTTTAAGTTGATCGACTTAGGGAGACTTTGTCTCAAAATAACACATTGAAAAGGGTTAGGGATGTAGCTCAGTGTGAAGGCACTGGGTTCAATTCCCAGTACAACAAAAATAAAACAAAAAGAACCAATGAATAAAGTATAGTTATTCACATAATGGAAGCTGTTATAGAAAGGTAAATGAAAGGCTTACAGCACTATATGACAAACAGGCCTACAAGTATATACTATTTGATCCTATCTAGTTAAATACAGAAATAGGCCAGGCAGACCTATGCTGCTATAAGGAAGGCAGAGATGGGGGCAGGGGTCTCAGGACATGCATCACACACAGGCTTTCAGTTTGCAAAATCTCATCAACATATATATTTACAAGGTCCCCTATGCTACTGGGGCACTGGGCTGGCTGCCCAGCGGGCCATCTGGTGGACTTGGAATCCAGAAGGGACATCTGGTGGACCTGACTTTGAACTATTATTTATCCTGATTACTGAGTTTTTTGGCATCTCCTAATAATGTGGGCCTGATCCTAGCCAAGCATTGTATGGATTATAAATTTGAAAGGTTCACTTTTTTGGACTTATTATCAGCTTAGAAAGAAAAAAGAATGTAGTTAATAGTGTTCAAGTTTCTGGACTGGGCAACTGAGGAAATGGCTTTCATGGAAAGGTCAATCTGGGAAGGAGGATGAGTTCCTGGAAAAGAGGCAGGGAAGACGGTGACGGTTCAGTTTTGGACACAGCAAGACTGGGGAAGGTGACAAGCATGAGTACAAATACCTGCTTTATTTAGTGATGGGTCTGAGACCTAGAGGCAAAATCTGGACTGGAGATAACAGATAAGGCTACAAACAGCTGGAGGGGGAAAAAAGCCTGGGGACTGGCTGAATCCAGCTCAGCAAAATGCATAAGGATCTGAGTCTAAACCTTGACACAAAGTAACACTTGCAGGCCACACTTGAACCACTGTGAACCAAAGATGGCAGCTATGGGAAACCCAACAGCTAAGAACAGTACTTCCGGCACACCAATGAGGAGCGAGGTAGAGGACAAAAACCAAAACCAAAACCAAATTATGTTTCTCAACTATAGCTATCTGAGTGCAAAAGCAGCCTTTCTCGCCTCCCTCCCAACTTTGGTTAAACTTACTCAGAGCTTTAAAATGATGAACTAATTAACACTATTCCCACCTCTAGAGTGTAACAGAAGGTGCCTTTTTTTTTTTTTTTTTACTTCCTCAGGCCTTACAATCATCAGCTTGATTCTACTACCCATTTGCAAAATGAAGGGTGGGGGTCCTCATTTTTGAGGGCATCCAAAATAAATGGGTGAGGAACTGTTAGGGATATTTTATCAAAGAGGAGAAAGCCTCAGACAAGCAAGGGAGAAGATAATGGTGAAAGGGAAAGCGTGTGCTCCAGCACTGGCCGAGAGGGCCAACCTAAAGCTTGGACCAGGGTGACTGTATTTTGTGTCCTGTGGGCAGAGGGGCTATGGCTGCAGAAAAAAATGCACATCCAGCTGTTCACCTTGACAGAGGTCTCCTAGGCACCTGGCCTCCTCAAAAGATCATGCTCCTACTAAACAGGACCATTTGTCATGTTGGGTTGACAAACAGAAGAGTTTGGTTTTAATAGGCAAAACCAATCAACTGGATAATCCTTGGAAGGAACAGCAGTATGGATTAGCACCTAACTTGGGCCCCTAGGAAGGGGTCGGTCACACTGCTGTACCTGTCCATACAGATGAGGAGCCTGAGCAACGGGGGCACGGGCAGAGTGCCAGCTGTTGCCCTCTGGAGTCAGCCAGATGTCTGAGAACTTTGCTCCCAGCCACTCAAGCACAATGCCAATGTGCAACGATTCTGCCAGCTCTCCTCCCACAAACGGCTTTTCCCATGTGCTCTTTTCTTGGGAAATGCACATCAGCACCCAGCACGAAACTTCTGGGGTCTGTTCGGTTTGACATTCTGACCTCCCACTAGAAATGGTTTTTATTTAAAAATATATTACTGGTCTGTTTATACAGCAATGCTTTTACTTGTCCAACGTGTGAGGGCCAGGGTTTGATCCCCAACACTGTAAGAAAAAGAAACCTAACAAACAGAAAGCATACGTGAAATGCCATCTACATTATTTTATTATTTTTCTGCGGTCATGGGGATGAATCCAGGCCCTCATGTACACTACGCAGATAGCTCTATCACTAAGTCGCAGCCCTAGTGCTTGAAATATATGGCAAGACACTGTATCATTGAACAATCTTTCTCTTTCCTTAGAAAAATATAATCTCCCTTATATTTTTAAAGAAACAACTTTGCACTACGCTATATGAAGATATAATTTATTTAGCTAATTACCCACAGAAGGACATTAAAGCGATCTCCTTTTGCTTTTGCTTTTTCATTTTTATTTTAAAGAATCAGAAACAACATTGTAACTGGTATCCTGGGTACTTGTGGAGTTTCATCTTTCAGGTAAATTTCATAAAGAAAAACTAGTTAGTTAAAACAGGTACTTTATAATAACAATCACAACTACAAAAGTAATTCATGTTTGGTTTTAATTTTTAATTTTTTATTTTTGGTACAACCAGGGATTGAACTCAGACCCTTGTGCTTGCCAGGCAAGCATTATGCTACTTATTATAACTATCTCCCTGGCCCCTGCAATTCATGTTCTTTTTTTTCCCCCATAATTTTATTGAGAAACAAATAGCAATGAGACAGTTTCAAACCAAATTGATAGGACAGTTTCATTAATTAACACATTGCATACATTCTTCCTAGTGGCTAATTGCTGTACAAGATGTGGACATGATATCCTATTTACAAACACTATTAGAACAAATCCCTCTATTCATTAAGAGAATGCAACTATATATCTATCCATTTTGAATACACAGATACAAAATGGACATTCATCTGTAGCAATTCATGTTCTTGACAAAGGGTAGTTTCCACGTCCTGCACTGAGGAGCCCTTGTGGACTCTCAAGTCCCCTCCTGTGTGTGAGTGGAGGCTCTACTTCACTACAAGGTGATGGGAGTGCACCTCTCTGCACCTTGTTTTCAACCCCTGGTGGCACGGGCTGTTGGTGCCAGCAGTTCTAAGCACACTGGTCTCAGCAGGTCCTCTGTCTTGCCTGTTTCAGCCCCAAGAGTCATACCCACTCACTGCCCCTGTAGACCCTCTCTTCCCCAAAAACAACTCCTGCAATGTTCTTACGTGCATCCTTATTTTATAGGTACACTTGCAAAACATGAGTTGTGAGCCAGGGGGATGGCTCAGTAGAATAAGCGCTTGCCTGGCAAGTGCAAGGGTCTGAGTTCAATCCCTGGAGCTTTCCAGAGGCCAACTCCTAGTTCTTCATATTGCTCTTCCAAAAGGTTGTCTGCCCTCACTACTTTCTTTCTCCCTTTTCCCTCTAACTCTGTTTTCTATTCCAGCTTTTATCCCTACTGCTCCCTCCGTACTGTGCATCAAGGTCTCCAATGGCCTCCCTGCTGCTTCTGGTTCTCATCGCCACAGAGCTACCAGCAGCACTGGTAGGGCCTCAATCTCTCCTCTCTGACACCAGTACAAGGACTTACCTGGCTCCTACACTGCACAATGGGTATTCCTGTGAGTTCAGTGGTTGCCTTTTAATCTTCTATTTTGTTCCCTCTTCATCTTTCCAACCTTTCATACTAATCACAGGCTCAAGGCTCAGTCCTGCACCTTCTACTCTCTGTACCTTCTCTTTCTGAGTTCCTGGACTTTAAATAGCATCTGTGACTTTGCCTTACACAGGCTTTAAGAAGTCCTTTATTGTTCTTATAACAGGCATCCTACATTTTCTTCTTCCCATTATGATCCTTATCTACAAACCTTAGGGTCAGAGATGGTTTGGAATTCAGATTTTTCCAGACTTAGAAAAAGTTGTGTTATGTAATAACTCTAATAATGGCCAAGACAGTATCACACAATACATGAATACACATAATACATTAATACAGCTGAAGTGAACCACCAAAGAATGAGGACCATTAGATTTTATCATTAGCATGCTAAAATCATTTGTTGGAGAAAAGACATTTGCAAGTCTCCAATGAATAGCCCCGTAAGTGACTTGCTCATTGCAAACAGGCAAATGTACCTTTGCATGGGAAAGATTCGGCAGTCACCATCTTAACAAAACTTGCAATTTTTTTGTGAATATCAAAAATACTTCCTCATAGGATACAATCTGAAGTACACATCAACAACACTTTCAATGTTGCCAAAAATGCTTAAACTGAAACTAATCAAACCTTTAGACCTAATGTCTAGTTTATAAAGAAATACAAAGGATCAAAGGATAGGTTAAATGACACCCTAAGCACACAGACAAACCTAGAACAAGGCAATTACAAGAAGTCAGCATCCCCTTGGAGAACCTCTGTACACACGCACACACATACAGGTAAGATGATGAAGAATGTTCTTGGTCAAGGAAAGTGAAAGAAGCTGACCACGTGGCACATGCTGTCTGTCCCACTACTCTGGGAGCGAAGGCACAAAGATTGCAAGTGTGTGCCCAGCCCGGGCAATTTAGCAACACCTGTCTCAACCTGGGGCTATACTTCAATACAAAGACCCCAGGCTCCAGCAGAGTGAAGTGCCTGCTTAGGCGGAGCACAGTGGCTGGGGTTAGATTCCTGGCCTGCCCCGGGGGTGCGCTGAGACAGAGACTGAGACTGGGCGTGGTGGCGCGCACCTGTAATCCCAGCACTTGGGAGGGTGAAAACAGGAGGATCACTACGAGTCCAATCTACGTAATGAGGCCCTGTAGACCTGTGCTAAATACATTTTTTAGAAAAATTATTTTAAGAAAGAAATTTTACAGTTTCTCCAGAGTCAAACATCCCTCAGATTAGAATCTGAGGTATGAGCAGAGATAACAGAAGCGGAAGTAGGATGAGGAATTAGTAATCTCATTAGCATACTCCAATAGAAGGCTTCCCTCCAAATAGGAGCTGAATCCCTGTCGCCGAACTCATGCCACTGTTTCTGCCAGCACGGCGGTCCTCAGTGCAGTGTGTCCCACATACCCACCTTCATACCCACCTTCTGGGTATGTTAGCATCTCCCACACTGGACTGTTTCTGAGCACAGTGGGTACGTCTAATTTATTTTGTACTTTCCACAATGACTCCGCAGTGATAAGAGCAGGTGTTTAAGAACAATTACTAAATATTTTGTTCAATGAACAAAAAATGTTCTATAAATATGCTGAGTGTAGGAAACATTTTGGGTATGAATGAGGCAATGTGACTATAAATAGATACTAAAGGATATTATAGAAGTTTTATTAATTTTTAACACTGTATCCTTCATGTTGTGATTCTATTACAAATGTACTTTTTTCTGAGGAAATACCTTTTTTTTTTTTTTTTAGTGTATTTAGGACAGGGTCTCTGGGGTCTATAGGATCTCACTACACAGATCAAACTTGCAGTGAACCTCCTGTTTTTAGCCTCCCAAGTGCTGGCATTACAGGCATGCACCACCACGCCCAGTCTCAATGCGCCCTGCGGGCGGGGTTGGCACCGCACACCTGGGATCGAACCCCAGCCGCTGCATTCTGCCTAAGCAGGCGCTTTAATCCACTGAGCTATCTGGCTGGCCCACTTCTGAAGAAATATCTTTCTTTTTTTTTTTGGAGGCAGAGTCTCACTAGGCAGTTCAGGCTGACTTCGAGCTCACTTTGTAGCCCAGGCTGGTCTCCAACTTGAAACAATTCTCCTGCCTCAGCCTCCTGACTGTTGGGATTACAGGTATGTGCCACCATACCCAGCTTCTGAGAAAATATCTATACAAACAAAGCAGTACATACAGATCACAACTGTCAGCAACTCATTTTAAGTAGTTCAACAAAAATCATACGTACACAAATTAAATACTGTACAGCAATACATTAGTAAGTATTGAATTCAGGTGGTGATTATATGTGTGCTAATTGTACTATTTTTAAGATTTTTCTGAATGTTTCGAAGTATTTACGATAACACTTTTAAAACCTGCAGTAAAATGTTATGATATTCCCAGAAAACAAGGTAAGTAAGCAATTATAAATAGCCTCACCCTTACTCAAGTATTGCTGCACGTGGGTTACAAAAAACATTTGGTTTTCATGGCTTTCTGGATTTTAGAAGTGTGTGTGTGTGTGTGTGTGTGTGCGCGCGCGCGTGTGTGTGTGTGTGTGTGGCTAGCTGGCTGGCTGCCTGAGCCCACCCGGGGGCGTGGCTGGCGTGGCATGTGATGTCAGGGATCTAACCGTGGTCCTTGCGAGCTTGCCTAAGCTTGCCAAAGCAGGCACTTTAGTCAGCTGAGCTATCTCACCAGCCCCTAGAATTAATTTCTGGATGTTACCATTCTTATATTGGCCTTTAATCCCTCAAGAAACTACCATAGTGGAGGCTGGGGAGATGGCTCAGTAGAATAAGCGCTTCCCTGGCAAGCACAAGGGCCTGAGTTCAATCCCTGGTTCTGCCAAAAAAAAAAAAAAAAAAAAGAATCTACCATAGTGTGTGATTTTATATGGAGATCCAGTTTGTTTACCCATCTAATAAGTCCATTCTCCAACAGTATCTACCAAGCATTCCATTCTTTTTTCTGTAGATTTGTGGTACCTTTGTAATATGTTAAATTTTCCCATGAACATGTGAAACTGCCTCTGAGGTATATATCTGGGGAGGGGTACCTGAAGTTGAAACTAGGGGCTTCATATGAATCTATATCCTCAGAGTTTTTAACAATTACTTTTAAATTTCAAGACAGGGTCTTGTTAAATTGCCCAGATAAGACTTGAATTTATAATCCTCCTGTTTTAACTCCTAAGCACTGGAATTACAGGCATCGGCTACCATGCCTGATTTGTCTCAGAGATCTTTATTCCTCTCTATTCATCTATTATCTGTTTCTGCAAAGATACTGTACTATTAGTACCATGGCTTGGCAGCTTATAATATCCAACACTCCAGTGTAAAAGTCCTCTTTTTTCTTCTTTCTAAAGGTTGATTTAGTTAATCTAAGTATGTTTAAGAATAAAAGCACTTTAAAAATCCAATTAGAATTCTGAGTGGGATTATGGTTGTACTATATGTTATTTCCCCAAAGACAGCAGTCCCAGTATTTAACTTATTCCATATGACTTTCTTAAATGTAGCGCTGACATTCTTCTATCAGATGATGGGCTGTGTGTACCCTTCTATCTGCAGTGAACTTTATACCTGCCTTACTCCACAGAGCGTGGCAGTGGCAATCCCGTGTGACTTTCAAAATCAAAAATGCTATGCTGCTTCCAGCTGGTGCTCTTGGAAACCAAAGCCTTACAAACCCAAGCACAACTGCCCTTAAGACACCTTGCTGAAGAGATCACATGAAAACCTGACAGACAGAAGTGGCTCCAAACTCCTAGAGTCGCCAGAAGCCAAGCACCAGGCATGTGACTGCAAAGGCCTTTCAGATGGTCTCAGCCACGCCACTACCTGACTGCACTCAAGAGAGACTTCAAAAGCCCAACGGGGCCAGCAGGACTGCTCCCAAATTCCTGGCTTACAAAAACTGAGAGATAATGACTACTGATAGCTTAAATAATTACACTTTGGGTAACTTGTTACCCTATAGTTACTGAAATAGCACTCAATTTATAAATCAATGGGGAAGATTATCATCTTTGTAATGTTAGACTGTTGAACACAAAAATAGGGAACATCTTTCCACTTATTTGGATCTCCCATAGACCTTCTACACATTCTTAAATTAGTACCAGAAATTTCATGTTTTCTTTCTAGTTGATTATTACTGTTGGCAGAGAAATGCAAATCTTGTATCTGACTACATCATATGAACATAAAAAGTGTTATCTTCCCCTCCCTGCTCTTTTTCTGGTGGTACTGGAGGCTGAACTCAGGGTTTTGTGCATGTTTCCAAATGCTCCACTGAGCTACAACCACAGCCCTTTAGGTTTTATTACTTGAAGACAAAGTCTTGCTAAGACGCCCAGGCTACATTCAAACTCGCCAATCGTCTTGCCTCAACCTCCCAAGAAGCGGGGACCAGCAGCTTGCCCCATCGTGCTTGGGCTTCAGATTCTTAACTCTTAAATTTCTTTTCCTTAACCTGTTGGTCAGTACCTCCACTACTATGTTTAAAACAAAGGTTCTTCCACTGAATTGTTTACCGTACATTTTTGGTTTTGAATGTTTATCTAAGTAAGTGTTCCCCTTATTATTTTATTAAGAATTTTAAAATGGGGCTTACACGTGATTGTTTT
>NW_004524587.1:7127745-7146486 GCF_000260255.1 Octodon degus
TTGGGATGCCAGGGAGTTTTTCATTCATGTTCAAATGTTAATATATGCAGCTTCTTCAAGGAAAGATCCTCTAAGCTAGGTTTCCCCCCCCCCCTCTTTTTGAGGATAGAGGATCAGTCCTGGGGATCCTCTATCCAGTGCCTTTATGCTGACCTGTATCACCAGATTATTTGTTTTAATTTGTGTTGTTCTGCTTTTTAGACAGGATCTTGCTAGCTTACTAAATTGCCTAGCCTGGGAGTAACTTGTGATGCTCCTGCTTCAGCCTCGCAGAGAGTCGGGATTATCTAGGCCTGAGCTTGGCTCTCTGCTTTTTTACTTTTGACTGCTGGAACCAAATGAGCCTCTTGAAAGAGCAGAAATAGACCCTCCGCCGACTCCCTCTAGTGCAGCACTGCACCCTCCTTCCTCTGTCCTTAGCTAAGTCCATCAACTCTGATCCAGGCACAGCCTTCCAGGGGCTGCAACAATGAGTCACCTAATGACTTCCTTTTACAGATGTTCAAATATTTCACAAAGTGAGCAGCTGTCCTGCTAGTATATGTTGTACTGTCCACATGATAAGCTGAAAAACTGGTCAAACTTACTCTAATTTGATTAAAATTGAACTAACAATTTTTAAAAAGCAAGTCACAGAACAACATGGAGAGTGATGCTCTTATAAAATACACTCACATGTTTATGTAAGTCTAATAAAAAATGCTTCTGAAAATGTTCATGCATATTTTGTACACACATATATGGCAAAATGGCACCTGAGCCTGGAGTAGAAGAGACATAACCTTTTGTTTTGATGATGATGATGATGATGATGATGATGATGATGATGATGATGATGATGTAGTGCTCAGGATTGAAACTACAGCCTTGCATACACTAGGCAGGTCCTTTACCACTGAGCAATATTGGCCAGTCCTTTCAAATTTTGTTCTGAGACGGGGTCTTTCTAAGTTGGCCAGGGTGGCCCTGAACTTGTGATCCTCTAGCTTCAGCCTCCCAAGTAGCTAAGATTACAGGCATGTGCGACTGTGCTTGGTTATGGTCTTTGATTTTAGATGATTTGTACTATTTGATTTTGTGATGCTGAACTCAAATTACTGTCATCATTTAAAAAAGGTTTTGGGGCCGGGGAGATGGCTCGGTAGAATAACTGTTTGCCTGGCCAAGTGCAAGGGCCTGAGTTCAATCCCCGGTTCTGCCAAAAAATAAAAAAAATTAAAAAAAACAAATAAAAGATGTTTTAGTTAGGTCCTCCCTACCGCATAACTCTCACCCCTAACCCTTACCCCAACTATCCCTCCCCCTAGGACAACTGGAATTTCAACTAGAAATCACCAGGGTTGGGACTGCTTTTTTTTTTTTTTTTTTTTTTTTTTTCAGAACTGGGGATTGAACTCAGGCCCTTGTGCTTGTCAGGGAAGCACTTATTCCACTGAGCCATCTCCCCGGCCCTGGGACTGTTTCTAAGAAGGTATAACATAACCTAAACTAGGCCAGGACACCCGGTGCTAGCACAGGAAACTGTGGGGGTCCACTGTGAGCCACAGCAGTCTAAGGTCACCTCTGCAAAGGCTGGGCCATCCTACCCATGCCAGCGCTGGAGCCTTGACTCACGAGGAGCAGCCCAGCTCCCTCGCTGGCAGACTGTGCTACTGGTAGAGGAGAAATGAACAGTTTTCCCCAGGTTTTCTTCTCACCTGTGCTCTCCTCTTTTGTGTTTTCAGATTGGGCAGCCTGTATTAGCACATGTAATCCTCACTCTAATAGCTAAGCCAATGGGATTGGTAAAATGTCTTACTCCAGACAAACATTTCCTTTTTTTTTTTTAAAAAAAAAAAACTTACTTAGAGCTGCTTGGTAAGACAAGCAAGTCAGAGCCCTCAGCCCCATGACTCAGTCGGAGTTAGGTGAATTCTGCATCCCTGCACTACTGGTCTGTGACCCAGCCAGCGCCCTGCTAATGGCATCCATCGCCTTTCACTGAGCCCCGGGAGGGGCGCAAACAGGCATGCAGGCTGCCCAGGAGTGCACATACCCAATGGAGCAAGCTGGGAAGTTAGACCTCCCCAAAAGCCATGCTGGCGCTCACCAACACACTGTGTGCTAAGTATCCTCAATAGCCAACCATCTCTGCTCTGCTCGAGACAGGTCTAAGCTTACTGATCATTTGGCGTTTTGCACCAAGAGCACGGTGGAAGGGATGAGCACAGGGGTAGAAAGAACAGCACAAGCAGCAGCCACACTGCTGGAAGCTCTCCTGTGTGCCAGGCCAGGTGCCAGGTTCTAGTGCTTTATCTGCACTACTGCATTTAATCACTTGGGCCTCTGCATTGGGAACCATCATTCCTCCTACTGTAAAGATGGAAAAATCAAAGCACAGAAAGGTGAGAGCTGTTGAGCGACTAGATCCCAAACAAAAAACCTGACTTCAGGACAACATGGAACAAAATGACAAAGGATGAAGGGGAATAGAATGAACCAACACTCAGACTTGGTTCTCATTTTCAACCAAGGACCATACAACTGAGTTGTAGTTTAATATTATGCCTTGGAGTGGCCAGACAGCTCAGCAGATAAAAGCACCTTCTTAGGCTGACTCAGGTTTGATTCACCAGCCCCCACCCCAGGGCGCACTGAGACTGCGATTGAGACTAGGTATGGTGGCACAGGCCTGTAATCCCAGCACTTGGGAGACTGAAAACAAGAGGATCACTACAAGTTTGATCTGTGTAGTGAGACCATGTAGACTCTGTATTATATACATTTTTTTAAAAAATGCCTTATCTCAAAAGATTAGCTAACTGGAGACTCCAGGTAGGAGACATTTCCAAGAGTAATATTCCTATATTCCTTGGGTGACCTGGAAAACCCAGAAATGTAAGAAGAAAAAGCCCACCCAAGGGGAACTAATTCTGGTGTAAGAAGATGCACACTCACCAAGATCAAGTCTTGATGGGGGCGCTAGGCTTACATCCTTCCAAAAACTACCTGCTAAGGCTGTTGTTTCTTTAAGCATTGTAATATGATTTGTCTGTGGAGCTAAAGGCAGAAGCCCCTTTGGTTCACCCGCTCATCCCCATAACTGAAGAATCGGAACTGAAGAAAAAGAATAGATCTGAACAGAATTCTTGAGAAATCAAAATGCCATGCTGCTAGCCTTTCACGCTTGGGTTCACAAAGCATGTGATAATTTTTCAAAGCTGGGTTTTCCTTGAAACAGAATGTGTTCCTGACCAAACAGCACAACTCTAAGGACTGGGAAGGAAAGAAACAAAATAGTAATGTTGGATCCTTCGATGATAGGAATAAGCTTTGAGCCAAAAAGTCCAGTAGCAATTCCTGGCATCATGTAGAAACCGTGAGATTTTCCATATACTTTATGTTATCTCTATAAGTACAATAAAAACCTGTCTTAATGAAAAAAAAAAAAAAAAAAAGGGAAAAAGGAAAAGAAAAAGCCCTAGCCAGGAGACCAGCTCCAATCCTTCTTTAGTCCCAGCAGCTGACAGGAGGCAGATATACATAGGGAGATCACAGCCAACCCAATTGAAGACACCTTCCCTCCCTCACTACTGGACACATGCTGTGGAAGTTTTGTGCCTGGTGTTTGCTCTTTTCTCATTACTTCTCTAACAGGAGAGTGTCCTTTGCCAACTCGGGGAGTGAGTGACAGTGGAAGGTGTACCATATGCTTCTTTCCCGACAGCCACACACACACAGGTGCCAGGTACTACAAAATACATGAATGACGGGGTTCATGTAGCATTGAGAGCGATTTCATAAACTGCGCCACTGCACCCACCACTCACTCTCAAAACCGCCAGTAAGGGGGCTGGGGAGATGGTTCAGTAGAATAAGCACTTCCCTGGCAAGTGCAAGGGTCTGAGTTCAATCCCCAGTTCTGCCAAAGAAAAAAAATCCGCCAGCACACTGTCTACCTTCATCTATTAATTCAAATACTTTGTGTGTGTGCGTGCATGTGCAGAGGGTGGGGTTACTGGGGATTGAACCCAGGTCTTTGCACTGAGCTATATTACCTTGTTTATTCTTATCTTTTTTGGGGGGGTACCAGAAATCAAACCCAGGACCTTGCCCTTGCCACATAGGTGCTGTACTATTGAGCTATATCCCTGGCCCCAAAATCACCTTTTAAAATATTTTATTTTCAATAGGGTCTTTTTAAGTGGGTAAACTACCTAGGTTGGGCTTGAATTTGCAATCTTCCTACCTCAACCTCCCAGACACTGGCATTATATTCATGTGCCACCACATACTTTTAAGAGATCTAAAACTTATGAGGGGCCAGGGAGATGGCTCAGTGGAATCAGCGCTTCCCAGGCAAGCACAAGGGCCTGAGTTCAATCCCTGGTTCCGCAAAAAAATAAAATAAAATAAAAAATAAAACTTAAAACATGCAAACAAAGTAGCACCAGATTTTTTTTCCCTAAGGCCTATAACATGCATGTTCATTCAAGATAAGTGCTTTTTTTTCTTTTCTTTTCCTCCCTTTTTCAGACAGGGTTTCACCATGCACAATTCAGGCTGGCCTTAAACTCACACTGATCTTCCCGCTTCAGCTACTGGGATTATAGGCGTGCACACCATGCTCAACCTCAAGATAAACGCTAAACATTGCTGTGGATGTTACAGGAAGGGAGGGTGCTGGAGATGAAGGCAATAGGGCCAAAGTAAAACGAGGTGGAGCCTTGGGCGTGGCGTCCTTCGACCTCATTGAGGCTGGAACTCACCAGTCACCTCCAGATGGCACACATCCCCTACCAAAGCCTTTCCCTGACTATCAGGGTGGGAGGACTGACCTAATGCTTGTGCTTTCGCAGAGTCAGCTCTACACAGCTCCTTGCCTTTGTTGCTGTTGCCAGGTGGTGTGGTAGAAAAGGGACTAACTAAGCAGGGTGTGACGCAAGTGTGCGTTCACCACGGCTGTTTCCAACCACGTGGGTAACTCAGGACAAATCTTGGCGTTTGTCTCCATTTGTTCCCCTGCAATGTGAGGAGTCTGGCTCATGCTGCGAAGTTTCCTTCCAATTCTAAGGCTTAAGGATTCAAAGCTAGGGATTAGTGTGGTATTTCTCTTACTGCAGATGTCCTCAAGGGAAGTTTAGAAAGGTCCTTGGGTTCTTCTCCCTCTGAAGAAAGGCAGAAGTGAATAAAGGGAAGTGAGAAGCCCCAGGCCTCACACATGGTAAATGTTATGAAATGTTTTCAGAACTGATATCCCAGTCATTAAAAGAAGTCTGTATGAGGGGCTGGATTGGGGAGGTAGCCTAGTGGTACAGTGTATTGTGCAGGAGGCCCTGGATTTGATCCTCACCACCACCACAAAAAACAAAAACAAAGGTCTGGTAAGAGGATGCCTCTTAGCCGTAATGTTAAGTCAAAATCCTTGACTAAGGGTTCTCTGAAATAAAAAGGATTTACTGAGTAGTTACAGAAACTTGCAAGAAAAAGACCAGTCCTGGCCTCAGGTTCTGCAGCTACCTGCAACAAAGCATAGACAGCTAGAAACAGACAGAGCTGAGAGGATTTCTGTAGTGAAAACTTAAAAAAAGAAAAGTTGTGGGGAGGGCAGTATAGGGGGTTGAGCCCAGAAGCTTGTGCATGCAAAACAAGTGATAGGCCGCTGAGCTGAAGCCCCAGACCAAAAGCACTGATTGGTTACATTAAATATCCACTGTGTGGATACGAAAGCAAGGTGAGGGAAGGAAAGCTTTGAGCCAGGAAGGCAGTCGGGAAGGAGAAGTATGAAGTCAGCAGTCTGGGAGTTTAGAGGTAAAGAGGCGAAGGCGGAACCTAAGAGTCAGCCTGCCAGGGCTTTTAAGTCCAGGTTTCAACATACATTCAGGATCTTGAAACATTCTTTTGCTGGTTTGGGTCTACGGCTGCTGATTGCTCTTCTCTTATCTCATCCCTCCAGCCTCTGTAATTAAATTTGTGACTCTCAGGTTCTTCTGTGAGCAAGACCGTTGACTTCAGAATATTCCCCCTTATTTTTCCTCTGCGTGAGCGAGGTACAGCCAGGTCATCTGGACCTTGTTCCTAGAACCACTTGCTGCTTCCCACCCCCTACACTCAGCCCCCTTAGCTATACTTGCTTGGAGCACAGATGTACTCAGTAAAAGACTAAGGACGGGGACTGCGAGGAGCCTGATCTGGGGCACCCCTGCCCCTCCTGAATGACCTTGCCATGCACTGCTACTACACATACAGACGCCAAAGTGAACGTGGGGACATGTGGCCAGAGTTGCTTAGGACAAGGTTAACAACATGTTCCACGTTTGCATTCTCTTTCACCTAGCTCTTTTAATGGGTTCTTTCTAATAAATAATTCATCCCACTTCGGCAACTCTCAACTTTAACAAAAGGTCAGAGTATTGATGATGAACCACAGCAGGAGCAGCTCACCTCGCAGGCTGCTTCAGAGCTGCCAGGAGGCGCTGGTGCCATGGAGGCCTGTCACCGCACTCCCAGGGTTATGCTCGAGCGCTGTCAGTGGGACACTTCAAGGAACTCGCCTTCTGAGGCGCCTTTTAAACACAGAATGTTCTAAGCATGTTACTACAAATGAGCTAGAACAGGGCTGTCAAAGCAAGTGCTTTCAACTGCTTCAATTCTTTTGAAGTCACCAAACAGCCATTTGCTTAGACTGTTTTATGCTGCACAACAGCAAGAACATGGATATTTTCTCATTGACATTCTGTCAAAAGTGGAACCTAATTTTGGATTTCTCTAAGAGGGAAATGCAATGTAAAGTAGGATCTACCATAGTGGCAGTGGCAGACCCTCAGGAAAGGGAGGCCAACTGTCAGAGAAAGGCCTCAGCCCAGTCAGATGCTGACACACAGCAGCTGGCTCCCGGCTGGTGGCAAGACTAATTCTCTGAAGAAAACTGGTAGTGTGATAGTTACACTGGCGCGAGGGGATCAATTGAGAAGTCCTACACTGCTAATGTCTTCTTCCCTTGGTGACTCCTAAGCCATTTTACACAGTGCTAGCAAGAGTATCAGGTCTCCACTGAGGGGTCTGAGTTCATCAGCATCCCCTGAAGGAAGTCACTGTAGGTGGTCTTATTGCAATCTTTTCTCATGTTTTCTCAGCCTTCGCCTCACAGTTAAGAAACTCCAATGCCTTCTTAGCACTGAGAAGAAATGAAGAGATGATCTCAGAAGTCTGCCCTCAAAGTCAAGCAACCAGAATTCAAATCTAGTGTCTCAAATACAAAACTCTTCTTCAAATTTCAAGATTTCTTGAACTGGGAAATCCAGGGAGTAGACTTCACGATCTGCGCAGAGAGAAAGATACAAGTCTAGTTCCTGCCACAGGCAAGGCAGGGCTAGCCCAGTTTAGAGGATGCCATTCCCCTTTGTTTGGTGATGGCCAACTCCAAGTGCTTCCAGGTTTTTTAGAAATGAGAGCGGCTCTTCATAAACCAGACCACACTGAATAAGCAAGCTGGGACTCTGGGCTTGCCCAAGCTGTCTGACCTTGCAACTGCACAGGAGTAAAGTGAGAAAAGAGACGAAGAACAGAGAATGTAACTGCCAACAGTCAAATGAAATGAAGCTGGCCTGCAGGAGGGAGGGGAAGGGTCAAATCTGTGACCTTTGGTCCACTTTGAAATTGATTTATACAATTTCCAACCACTCCAGGTAGAAGAAAACCCTCAACCTTCTGGCTCCAAATGCGTCTCTGCTCATATCTAGAAATGGAAGGATCAAATAAGACCTGAGAACAAATTTCAAGAGACTGGAGTCTTTTGATGGCAGAAAAACTGGTTCCTAGGAGATCTGAGCCATTTCATCACAAACAAAAATAAAAAAGTTATAGTTTTCTCTGATACCCTCAGATTTTTATCTTAATTTATTAAAGTCTTTTTGAAATTCGGCAGGTGCTTGACACCAGGCTGAAGGGTAGCCACACAGTGTCTATAAGGAGATAGCACCTGGGCTACTCCGAGGGACACACTGCTCACAGTGAAGACATCAAGGCCAGGGTCTGTCATTTATATTCAAATAGGAAAGAAAGGCAGAGGGCAGCCCCTTGGATGGAAAGCATGTGACAAAGCTCAGAAACAGACTGTGAAAACCAAAGTGGCCACACTTGACTAAGGCACAGACTTCCTGGGAAGTAAGACCTGAGGTTTTCAAAGGCAGATATGGGACACTTTCATGAATCCAGCCCACAGAGCTGGCCTACGTACTCCTACCTACTGCCACCTGATCTCTTGGTCTTGCCAGTGGCAGAGCAGCCAAATTCAAGCCAATCTGAACCATTCTTCCCAAAGCTGCTTACTTCCTGCCCAAGTGCTCAAAGGAAGGGCCGGGAGCCCTGTGGCTCAGGGCCAGCAGAGCTCCCACCTGCTTCAGTTCCTACCACGGCAGTCATTTCTGGTCTGGAATAGCTGCCTCCACTGTTAACCATTTCTCCCACTCTTCTGGGAGGCTTTGGCCACTCTCTACTTTCCCTTTGTTGCCAGTGCCTGCACTGGGCCTACACTACGGGGAAATAACCTTTGCACTCAACCGCCACTGTTGTGTCACTCTGAGTGCCCCTTGTAAGCAAGGTTACCGGAAACAGAAAACGCTACATACCCTGGAGAACAGTTCACCTACTGGGGACAGCCCTGTACACGCCTCCTTAGATAGTAAAAGGCAGAGGCCATGTCAGAGATAAGTAGAATCATCTTCACATCTACAAGGATGGGAAGGGGCAAAATAGCCACCCTCTCTCAGACCCCTATTTGTTGAAGGCTTGGCAATGGCACTGGTTCCTATCCTTCTCCATACACAGCTCACAATGTGTAAGTGGCAGTTCTGAAGACAGACAGGGAACCATTTCATTGACTTCCTTACTAAGTAGCTCTTGGTTACATCTTGAGGCCAGCAGAGAATTCTTCATCTGCTTATTAAAATTTTGACCTGTAAAGTTGTCTTCTATCCTCCCTCTGTCCATTAGAGTTAGAACTAGAAGGTTCAAAAAGTAAAAGGGATCCTAACCCAGCCTGGTGGCACATACCTTAATCCTAGTACTCCAGGAGGCTGAGGCAGGATAAATACAAGCCCAGACTGGGTAACTTAGTGAGACCCTACCTCAAAGTTGAAAAAAAAAAAAAAAGGATAAAGAAACCAGAGGAAAAAAACATGAAAGAATAGAAAGAAACTGATCAATCTGCTATTCTGCTTCAGAGAAGGCTCTTTAACTTCACAGCATATGAAGCTTTTCTTTATCAACCACCTCCATAATCCAGGACCAAATTAATTCATTTTTAAAAAGCCTCCAGCTGTTGATTAAACCTGGTAATTTTTTCAGAGCAAATAAGAAAATAAAAGTGTTGCATGTATATTTGTTTTGGAATAACCTCACTGAATCCCATTTAGATCAGAAATTTGGCATGAAAAGCAAATCATGCATTTGAATTACGCTACAGTCTAGGGAGCAGGGCCAGGGAGGAGGCAGTAATCTAAGAAGCTCCAGGACTATCAGGCTCTTACTGAGGGACTCCCAGGAGATTCTGAACAAAGCTAAAAGAAAATGTAACCTCATGTGTCTCTAAGGAGAAAAGCTGCTCTAAGCAGCGGCCTAAATCTGGAGTGTCTTATACCCAAGAAACTGAACTAGAGGATATCAGGACTGATGGATCAAGAGGAAGATTCCAGTGGCATTAAATGTCTCCCATGAGACAAACCAAGGACTCTAAAAATTGAAGTTCTGTTCTCCTTGTAACATCCTACTTGTAAACTTCAATAACTTTAAGTCTCAGTTTCTATTTTTGCCAAAGAGGAGCAATATCAGACTTGTTCTTCAACCAAGAAAGGTAAGCACCAGCAACTGACAGACTTACACTCTTGACTTTCAAACCATGCCAGCTACAAAGCTAGAGCTTTTATGAGCGCTGTCACTGAAAATGATGGACTCCTTAACCTAACCTAAACCCTTCCAGGCCGCTGGCCAGAGCTGCCTGGTGAAAATATGAAGGAATACACAGCCACTAGGCTTGAAGGCTGGATCTATGGAAGGAGATGGGCCCCTTCCAGGTCAGCTTCCCAGGCCCTTGCCTCTTCAGGAGAAGATTCCAGCCAGGCAAGATGACACATACCTGCAATGCCAGCACCTGGGAGGCTGAGGCAGGGGGATCACCATGGTTTGAGCCCAGCCACATAGAGGGCTGAGCTGCATAGTGATTTTAAGGCCAACTTAAGTGACACAGCAAGAGCCTGTCTCAAAACAACAAACAAATAACAGAGAGAGAGAGAGAGAGAGAGAGAGAGAGAGAGAGAGAGAGAGAGAGAGAATGTTCAGTAGAATAAGCACTTCCCTGGCAATCTCAAGGGCCTAAATTCAATCCCCGGTTCCACCAAAAAAAAGAAGAGAATTAAGGAGCAAGAAACTACAATCATTATGGATCCTTCAAATTCAAATTAAATACAGAAAAGGAGGTCTAAAGTCACACAAGAAAGACCTGAAAAATTAACCTTTAACTACTAATAACTATTTTGGACCACAGAATTTTCCCGAATGGCAAATACTGCCAATTGAACATAAATGTAACCTGGGAGCTTGGCAAAGAAATTGGTTATAAATTCTAAGCAGCTCAAGGATGGCTTTGGGTCACCAACTAGCAACTGTTTTTATTTAGGAAATACCAGAGCAGAAACATGCTTGTTTTCTTGGGGCTTGTGATATAAGGGACACTCTTGGCCCTTCAAGAATATGTCCAGTTAGAGACAAAGGTGACTTGCCCAGGAGAATTAATTTTAGTTGGAAAAGTAATGATTACCCAACAATACTTTGTGTGTCTGTGCTGCTTTTCACCCGGAATACCAAAGTCTTTCCCTTCGTAAGCTCACCTGAGGAGCTAGTAAGGGTTCTGAAGTCGAGGGATCGCATCCTTACATCTTTCCTGTAGAAGTGAGGCTCCACACATTGATGGGAAGAAGTTTCTCCCTCCGGCGGGGTGGCTGGTATAGCCACACTGCCTTGGTTTTGTGGGCTGTAGGGACAAAAGAACCTTCTCTTTCACTGCTGGAAGTTCACTATTTGAAGTAACTAGCAGCAGACAGAACAAGAGAAAAACACACAAATTTACAAATATGCAGGAGCAGAGGAATCTCAGTAAGCATCAAATCCAAAAGAGAGTCAGAGGGTTAAGTTTAAGCAACATCAACCACACAGAGAAAACAGAAGCTTGGGGACCTGGGGAAGTGAGGGGAGTTAAGGAACAGGGGCCGGCAGCTCTGGAAGGCTTATAGGCCAGGGCGGTGAGCGGAGGAAATGAGAACAAAGGCTGTTTAGCTATGCATAGTTTCTCTCAGCTAGGGGCCCTCAGAAGAACAAGTGGCTGCTTGTGGCAGAGCCTCTCTGAGCAAGGTGTCAGACCTTTCGTCTCCTTTTCCTGTTAATCTCTGCAGAGTGAGATATCAAGGAGGGGCCCTTTGACAATTTTGTGAAACTGGAGGACCTTTCCTTAGATAAGGCAACTTCAGAGAAAAGCCCAGCCCGCATTTGCTACTTTCTAAGCTTTCAGTTTGAAAAAATCAGCACACCCAAGCATCACATTTTAGACTATGGTTCCTGAGCCCCAACAACACAGCTAAAGAAAAGGCCTCTGTTGAGGGCACACAGTCCAGAGCCCACCAGGGAAGGAAGACCTCAGGGCGCGGCCTGGCCTGAGTCTGCAGCAGGCAAAGCGGTGGAGGTTCAAGCTCTTCACAAGCATTGCGCAGCACCTGAAGTCAAGCTTCTGGTTCTACCACAAGAAGGCAACACTCAGTTGTATGTGAGTGACCAGAAGCACAGCCCTGTTATCACCAAGGGAGAAGAGGCTCTACCGTCCAACAGGCCAGCGGTGCCACTTTGTTTGAACCAGAGAAATAGTTAAAGCTTTAGGATGGGGGGAGGGAGCAGCCCAAATGATGTTCCCACACTTTCAATTCACTTCCTGTGCAACGCGGGGCCACAGCAGACCCTGCTTGCTGAGAGAGGAGAATGCGCATCTGCGTACCCCTTCTACCTGTTACAAAGGCCTTCTTTCAGCATTTGTTTGGGAAGCTGATACAATCTCAGTAACAGGTTTATCAAGACACCCTGCTCCTTTAATTGCTGCTCTGAAACAAGAAAGCTACATATGAAACCAAGCCAGGAAGAGAGCCAGACACTCTTGTTTGGACTTGACCAGGGGGAAACTGCATTTGTGAGACAAGGAGGTCTGGGATGATCTCACTGATCAGGCGGTGGAAGCCAAGGCCCACTGCCATGCCCCACCACCATGGTCTGGAAATAGGACGGGGAAATCTCATACATAAGCATTTCGTAAGTTTGAGACTGCACACTGTCCTGAGTAGTGTGAGGAAGGCTCAAATCATCAAACTTCATCCCACCTGAGATGTGCATCACCCATTCATTGTCCAGGATATCCACACTGTATATACTACCCACCAGTTAGTTCTCAGACACCAAATTAGTGGTGCTTGTCTCCAAGAAGCACTTCATGGCTCTAGAGCACAAGAGCAGTGAGACCAAGGAGCTACCAAGCATAAAACCTGGAAGGACAGGGCTGGGGATGGAGCTCAGTTGTACGGTACTCACCTAGCAGTGCAAGGCCTTTGGCCCAATCCGTCGTACTGCAAAAACAAATAAAACTAAAAATCATGGAGGGACAAATTCATGGGTGTTATGTGGCAGCCGTGCAGGGCACACCAGTACTTAGCTGTTGTCATAAGGCATCCCCTGGAGATCTTGGGACATATTCCCTAGAGACAGGAGACTACTACATTACCTGACTGCTAAATTATCAAACTGCCACTTTAAGCAAAAAGTAACAATTCCTCAGACCCTTAATTACAGGCATCGGACTCAGAACAGAAGCTAGAAACCCTACATAGTAACATCCTCCACGGAGTGACCATTCCTGTTCCTTGTCCCCCTAAGGCTTCTAGGGAAATTTGCCAAAGATCTCATGAAAAACAACGAGCCAATGCGCAGCTTGGCCCTTCAAAGAGCCAGTGCCCAGCTTGGCCCTTGAGATGCTGCAATCAGTAAAGCAGGCAGAACAGCCAAGGTTACCAACCAGCTTCCCCCAACAGGGCCAGACCTTACCTTAAGTGACTTAAACCCAAACCAGCCCAGACTCCCAGAACCAGAACCTGGAAGTGTCCCAGCCATCAGAGCAGTGGTTGCTGGGTTTTATTTTTCTTCTGCAAACCAAAACTGCTAAAGTCAGGAACTACATTTCAGGTTCAACCCAGTTTCAGTCCTTCAAGTCAAAATGCATAAATAAAAACACTCGTCTCCGCTGTTCCACATGGGTTCTGCCTTTCTCACAGGAACTACAACACCGGAAGTCAGGAGCCTTGCTGGGCTGGAATACTGAAACTGCCAACAAGGAGGGAAGAGCTCATTTACAGTGGAACAACACGACCAGCTGCAAGAAGAGGTACACAGGAAGCTAACACAAAGCAAAGTTTTAACCAAGGCTTGGAAAGACACTGCTCAGCAAAAGGAAAATATGTGGGAAGAACTTGAGCCACCCCAGCAAGTCAAACAAGCCAGGGGACACTGCAGCAGGGTCAAACTCAACAGAGAGCCAGGAAACCCAGGAATACTCGAAAGGTGTTTATCTAAAAATCAAGACTTTCTTGAAAATGTGACATGCGCATGCCAAAAAACAAAGTGAAAAGACACATTCAAAGCTTATGAGGAAAATTCTCTCTTGTAGGACAATCAAATTGGCTTATCTAATATACGAACAGCTGGGCATGATGGTGCATGCCTGCAATCCCAGTACCACCACCGCAGAACAATTGCTTCAAATTCAAGGCCAGCCTGGGCTACATAGTGAATTCATGGATAGCCTGAAATACAACAGCAAAACCCTATCTCAACAGGGCATGGTAGTGCATGCCTGTAATCCCAGCACTCAGGAGGCTGAGGCAGGAGTATTCCAAGTTCAAGACCAGCCTGGGCTCCAAGTGAGCTCAAGAGTATCCTGAACTACACAGTGAGGCCCTGTCTCAAAAAGACTAAAAAATAAAAATTAAAATTAAAAAAACCCGCTGTCTCAAAACCAAAATAAATAAATACATTCGGGCTTCTTAAAAACAAAAACAAAACGAGGCACGCCTATGAAGGGAGTCAGGGTGGTAAAGAAGAAAGCCTGGGCTCCCAGGGCGCCCTGACAGCTGCACACATCAGGCATCAGCAATTTTTATCCTTCCAATTGGTGCCCTCCAGTTAGAGAACATAATTCCTTTCTGACCCCCTGTTCCCACCTCATATGTATATTTAGATAATTGGTGTTTAACTTTAAGGTTCCAGCCACCCACCTGAACTAATTTTACAAGGTAGGGTGGGAAGTGAGATAAAATCCCCTAGATTTCCTCTGAGATCTGTAAATAGAGCTTCAGGAAGGCAATCAGCCTACCCAGGGCAGCTTCAGGAGCTCGGATCTCTTCAGGAGGCTCCTCCCTCACCGGGCCCCAGGCACCTCCAGGAGCTAAGTCAGAGAACTGCACACATCAGAGCCCCCACAGAAGCAAACAGAAAAGCTCTCCTCCCTGTGGGCTCAGACGTCCCACAACTTGACATGGGTCAAGAGCTGTGTTTTGCGTCGTCCGTGCCTGCCCAGGAGTGCAATCAGAGCCTTATCTTTGTCAAGCAAAGATAAGACAGCATTTGGTGAATGCAAAACAAGACGGAGGGAGGGCTGCACCCACTAAGGACTAGACTAACGACTGGCCAGACTAAGGACGAACGGAATGTTTAATAGCAACTACAGGAAAATATTAACTGCAAAGTGGTAGTAGTTATGTGAGTGTTTGTGTCTCCATTTTACTGTCTCTGCTGGAAGATGGAGGTGGCCTCGCAGGCATGAGAAAGTCACTCATACCCTTGAGATCAAGGACTTGGCCTTATGGAAAACAAGCCTGCTGACCTGGCGGATAGGCACCAACACTGAAGACCCTTTACGAACAGCTCATCTTGGGCCCGTGGGACTCCACAGCCTCACACTCTGACACAGACGAGGGGGATGTGATGTTTCCTGTCTAGAGAGGACCTCGGGTTGTGCTGGTATCAAAACTCAGTGCGTTTATACTCAAAGTGTGTGCGTTGCATTGTACATAAACTTCACGATCAAAGAAAAAAGCTGTCAGAACATGGTGGTGTTTGCAGCAATCCCAGCACTCTGGAGGCAGGGGAAAGAAGACCCTGAATTTAAGGCCAGTGTGGGCTACACAGCAAGACCGTTGTCACACAATGAACAAATAAGACAATAAAGAAGTAAAACAAACACAACACCAATTCATGGTGTGCATGCTGAAATCTTTAGTGATAATGATAGTTTTCTTGGGAATGAGCTGAGAGGCCGATGGATGGAAGCATACACACATGAATAATAAGTATACTTAAAAAATACACATAGCAGGGCTGGGGAGACAGCTCAGCGGTCTAAGCGCCTGCCTGGCAAGCACAAGGACCCAGGTTTGATCCCTGGTATGACATGCCACGTAGGCCCTGGCATCCCTGGAATACCTGCAGACCCCAAAACCAGGTGTGGTAGTGCACCCCTGTAATCCGAGCACTGGGGAGGCTGAGACAGTAGGATCACAAAGAGTCCGAGCTGCTTAGCGAGACCCTATACCAAATTAATTAATTAATTAATTACACGTAGCAGTGGGCTGTGGTGGAGAAGCTGCTGTGGCTGAGCCAGGGCATGAATAGTCTACAAAGTTCCTTAGGCAGCTCAAATAAACTATGGTCCATTCATACCATGTGTCTTAGTTACTTTTCTTTCATTGTTGGGACAAATACCCGACACTCAAAATGAAGGAAGGAAAGGCTTATTTAGCTCACAGTCCCTGGAAGTTTCAGTCCACATTCAGCTGGCTCCAAGGCAGAGCGGCACACAACAGAGGGCAAACCTTTCAGGGCAGCAGCAAACAGCAGGAGCACAAGGGAGGGGTAGCAGCAGCTCAGGCAGCTGGCCTCTCGGCCCACCTTACATTGTAATGCAAATTACCTGCCCCAGGGCAGGTGCAGCAGGCACCCACAGTAATCAATCACAAACTCCAGAAGCCGCCCCAAGACTGCCTGAGGCTCTGGGGGGACACCTAGACACAAACCATAACACCATGGAATATTACTTAGTAATAAAAAGGAACAAACTACTGACATACAAAATAACTTTGAACAGGAAATTTTGCTGAGTATAGAAGCTAACCCCCAAGGTTACAAGTCACATGATTCTACCTATAAAGCACCAAACTAACAAAATTAAGAGATAGGAGATTGATAGTTTTCAGACCCTAGAGACAGGGGTGAGTGCGTAGCACTGAAGACCTGTAGGGGGATGAAGTTACTCTGTTATTTTGATTGTGATGTTAGATACATGAACTCACACAGCATAAAACTGCCCAGAAACCCCCACACACACATACACACACACACACAACTGCTGAAATCAGGATAAGGCCTGTGGATTGAACTAGTGGTACCAAGGTCAATTTCCTCATCTGGACATTGCATCTTAGCTACATAAGCGTGCCACAGTGACATAAGATGTACCGCTGGGGGTACATCTTCACAGTGTCATCTTTACAGTTTTTACAGTGTCAGATGAATCTATAGTTATTTCAAAGTAAAAAGTTAAAAACTCCTCAAATGATTCCAAAATATAACCCTGGTGAAGAAGCACTACTCTTGTCTAACTAATCACCTGATGCAGAGAAAAAAAAAAAAAAAAAAAACTGAAGCCCGTAACGGTTTTCCGATCACAGAAGCCAGTATCTTCTAATTCTAAAACTATAAGAAAGTTGATTGCCAAAAGTGCTCATTGTTACTCTGTGTGTGTGTGTGTGTGTGTGTGTGTGTGTGTGTGACCTTCTGAGACAGTTTCATTTCACTATGCAGTTCAGGCTGGCCTTGAACTCACTTTGTAGCCCAGGCTGGTCTCAAGCTCCCAGCAATCCTCCTGCCTCAGCCTCCCAAGTGCTGAGACTGTAGGCATGCACTCTCATGCCTAGCCTCATTGCTACTCCTAAACCATTTGTGGTTAAAGATATCATCCCTCCTTCCTTGAGTTTACTACCCACTCTACTCCCTCAAAATATCAGGATTGAGATAAACCAAACAAGTAATGGGGGAGGGGCAGCAGTACCCGAAGGTTGTATGGAGAAAGAAGAAAAAAAGGATTATTTTCTATATTTACAATGAGCCAGCTATAAATATGCTGTCTAAAACTTACGGAGGCAGGCCAGGGATATAGCTCAGCAGCATAGCACCCACCTGGCATGCACAAGATACTGAGTTCAATTCTCAATAGAAAATAAAACTTACAGAGTAGTTTTGTTTTGAATATTTCACACCTACTGTACCCAGTAGCTGTGGCTTTGCTAAGTGTCCCCCAGATGCCCATGTGTTAAAGGTTTGGCTCAGCCTGCAGCATGGCTGTGAAGCCTCCTTGGTGGAAGCCTCCCAGTCACGTGGGGACAGCAGGCCCCAGCCCTTCCCCTGTCTCTCTTTGCTGCCTAGGCAGCTTATTCCGCACACGCTCGATGTGCAGCCTCAGGCCCACAGTGTGAGCCGAAACCAGCTTTCCCTGTCTTCAAGCAATGGAGGGCTGTGCAGGGACACCCAGCCTGGCCTTGCTTAGCTCTGACAGCATTCACGCTGCTACTTGTTAGCAAGCTTCACACAAAGCAGGAGGAGCATGTTCTATGCACAGCTGTTTTCAGCTAAAAATAAGGGCCTGTCTGAAGAAGGGGAAAAGTAAGTAATAAACCCTCCAAACTGCAACCCCAAAAGGGGAGCAAATCATGATTCTTCGTGTCTTTCAGGATGTAGTAACTCTGCTCCAGTTTAATCATACTGAAAAGAAAACCATCTTTACACATTTAAATACTGATGTACTGATGCCTTTAACAGCTAAAAGATTAAGCCAAATAAAACACTAGAAGCCAGGTGTGGTGGTACACACCTATAATCTCAGCACTTGGGAGGCAGAAGCAGGAGGGCTGCTGTGAGTTCAAGGCTAGTCAAGACTACCCAGCAAGTTGGAGATTGGCCTGGACTACATGCTGAGACTGTCTCAAAAAACAAAGACATTTTTTTTTTCGGAACCGGGGATTGAACTCAGGCCCTTGCGCTTGCCAGGGAAGCACTTATTCCACTGAGCCATCTCCCTGGCCCCCAAAAAGACATTTTAAGCTTCTACAAATTCACTATCCACCTTCTTACCAATCCATCTCCGCTCTAACCCAAATCATTTTAAAAAGATAATTTGTAAGACCTTTATAATCAAGGTTAATAATAACTGGGAGATGAAATTCCAGAACTTGCTAAGGGATGAAAAAGGTAACTCTAATCACTTGCTGGCTTTTAAGCATAGACACTTAATTTTGAAAATCACAATCATGGGAATTTCCAGTTACAGTAATACAATAGCCTAGATCACCAGAATACCTTATGCTACAAATATCTAATCAACTGGAGAACAAAGGAAGAACTGGAAATTCCCTGGTGTCAGAAACTAAGAGACAGCTAACAAGGGTAAGAGGAAAAGCAGCCTTGTCTGTCTATGCAGCCTAGAAGGTAGAAATACTCTTCCGGGGACTGTAATTGCAGCCATACCTCCTATTGTTTGCTTAAATTGATTTTTAAAAAATTACAAAACACAGGAGAAAAAATACAAGACAGGCAAGGATCAGAAAACTACAATCTGCAGTAAAA
>NW_004524587.1:7147656-7153603 GCF_000260255.1 Octodon degus
AGCCTAGGCTGCTCTCAAACACACAACGATCCTGCTGTCTCAGCCTCCCAAGTGCTGGGATTATAGAAGTATACCACCATACCCAGCTTGCTTGCTTGCTTGCTTGCTTGCTTGCTTGCTTGCTTGCTTTTCTCTGTACTCTTGAGAAATGTTATCCAATGAAAGGGAGGAGACAGAGGGCCTATTACAAAATAGAAGAAAATAAATAGCCAGCATGGCAGCCCACAACTGCATTTCTAACACTCAGGAAACTGAAGATTGGAGAGTTCAAAGCCAGCCTGGGCTGGACAGCATGTCCAAAACTGGCCTAGACTACATACTAAGATTCTGTCTCCAAAAAACCTGGAAAACAAGACAATGGAAACAAAGCCTCTCATTAAATCTTACATTAAAAAACAAACTACACAGTGGCAGAGTATGTATGGCCTAGCATGTACAAGCTCATAGGTTTGATCTCCAGTACCACAAACAAAGAAACAAAAAATAAAAATTATGAAGAACATTTCTGGTAACAACTGAAAATCTGAATAAGGGCATTACCTCACGATACAACTAAATCAGTGGATATCAGTTAATATTCATAGTAATATACTTAGATGTGATGATTATTATAACCAGGGAAATGTCCTTCTTGGGCTATATATGTGGAAGTATTTAGGAATTGAAATGTCAATGTCCACAAATAACTTTTAAGCAGCTTAAGAAAAAAATAAGCAAGAATAGTGCAGACATGGTAAAATGTTCATTGGCTGAATCCAGTTCAGGGATGTGTAAGAACTTGTTGGACTATTCTTTTTTTTTTGGACTATTCTTTCAAGTTTTTTTGTTTGTTTTTTTTTGTGGTGGAACCGGGGATTGAACTCAGGCTCTTGGGCTTGCCAAGGAAGGGCTTATTCCACTGAGCCATCTCCCCGGCCCCTCTTTTAAGTTTTCTGTAACACAAGTGTTTTCAAAATCAGGTGGGGAAAAGAAAAAATGTAATCTGCATATCTATAGGCAAAACTTTGTATCAAGTTAAATGTGGTAAAGTATGCTGGAAAAAAGGACAGCATTTAATGTAGTTCCAATCTAAATAATTTATAGAGTAAGAGAAGTCCTGATGAGATCATTTGAGGAAGAATTAGTTTATGTCATATGATCTCAATTCTAGAGCAAATAGTAAGCATTTGCACTGAATCACCTAAGGAAATGTAACTGCCAACTTCACCAAAAGATCTAAGAATAATTTCACTATATATTCTATAGCCATGAATCCTAAATATTACATTACCATAAGGCTTCTTAAGTTAGTATCAAAGTGATTTTTAAAAATAATAAAAAGGGAATAGACAATAATTCCTCTATGGTTAAAAAGAGTTTATAGATATAAAGCAGAAACTAGGGGAAAATTTTAAAAGCATATTCTAAAACAAATCCTCCTGGGTAGCTTCCTGGGCAGAAAAGTAAACTGCCCGACGCTGGGACACTACGGGGAACGGGAAATGTCTAAAGAGCACGGCGCTTTCTTTGGGGGCTAGTGAGAATGTTTTAAACTTGGCTGTGGCAATGTCTGTACAACTACTCTGACTATACTAAAAATCACCAAGGGTACACTTACAATGGGTGAACTGTATGGAAATTATATCTTTATAAACTTGTGAAAAATGGATGTAGTAGAAAATAACATAAGCCGGGATATGCTGCACTGCATCTGCCTAGCAAGCACAAGCCCCTGAATTTGAATCCCTTTACACAGAAAAGAAAAGAAAAGAAAAGAAAAGAAAAGAAAAGAAAAGAAAAGAAAAGAAAAGAAAAGAGGGTGGAGGGGAGAAGAGGAGAGGGGAGAAAGGAGGGGAGAGGAGAGAAGAGGGGAGGGGGGAGGGGAGGGGAGGAGACAGGAGGGGAGGGGAGGGGAAAGGAAAAGAAAAAGGAGGCTGGAGAGAGAGCTCATCCCCAGTACCACATGCTGTGCCAGTCCCCGGAACCAGATGTGATGGCAAATGCCTATAATCCCAGGGCTGGGGAGGCTGAAACAAGAGGATTATTATGAATCTGAACTGCAGAGCAAAAACCTATATCAACAAAAATAATTTTTGACAAAGAAGAAAGAGAACAGAATAGAAATGAACAGAACACACTAGGCCCAGCATAGCAGTGCATGCCTATAATCCCAGGACTCGGAAGGCTAAGGCAGGTGGATCGCTGACCGTTTGGGGTCAGCCTGTGCTACACAGTAAAACCTTGTCTCAAAAACACAAGCACATACACACACACCCCATACAAAAATCCTCAATTTTGGGAAATTAAAGCGCCCAACTCATTTTTTAAAGAAAAAACTCTAAAGAGTACCCAGAGAGAGAAGAGCAGACAACAGGGCCTAAAAAATTTTTACCCACAACTGGCAGAAAATGTGCACTGTGATGAGAGAGAAGAATCCTCTCTCATGGTGAAAAAGCAGTAAGGGGGCAAGGACACACATACCACACAGCCCTGCAGATGAGGGGCCTCCACCTCGGGACTATATTGTTAAGCATTAAAGAAAAAACGCTACTATCACTGAGGCTCCACTGGCCACTTCTGTGCAGGGTGGCAACCCGTGAACACGACCTGACCCGCCTCCAGATGCTCTCTTCCAAACTAGGCAGGGCCGGTCACATCTCTGGACCTCTGCAAGGAAGACATACAAAACTCTGTCTCAAAAACTAAAAAAGCAAGGCCGGCCAGATAGCTCGGCGGACTAAAGCACCTACTTAGGCAGAACATAGGGACCAGGGTTTGATCCCTGGCACCACAAGCTGTGCCGGCCCCACCCCCAGGGCACACTGAGACTGCGACTGAGACTGGACATGGTGAGGTGAGCCTGTAATACAAGCACTTGGGAAGCTGAAAACAGAAGAATCACTATGAGTCCGATCTACGTAGTGAGACCCTGTAGACCCTGTACTAAATACATTAAAAAAAAAAAAAACTGAAAAAGCAAATAAGTACATATATAATACACATACATAAATACATAAAAATAAAAGAGCAGCTCTTGGAGGTCCAAATAAACACAACAATCCAAGGGGCTCGTTGTTTCCAACGGCCTATGCTCTTCCCTCCCTACCGGCTGCATACACAGCCTCTCGGGGGAACTCAAAGCTCATTCTCATGCTTCTGCTATCCCAACATCAGATAGGTGTACATAAGGGAAGAGAAAATGAGCAAAGAAAGCAATTTATTTTGAAGTCAGAATAAAAACTAACCTTACACAGAGCCCTTTTTTTTTATGATTTCATGGGTCCCCTGTAATTTGAAAGGTGTCAGGGACAAATACAACACATTCTTCACCACGGACTCCTCAGTGAGCTCATTAGAGAGAAACTCAGTGGAGCAGAGCAAGCAGGCAGGCACATACCAGACGCGATACGGTTCACACTCAAAGTCAACCTAAGACCACTGTGCAATCACTTCTTGGCCTTTGGTTCATAGTAAGCGTAAAACCACTACAGATAGCTTGGATGAAACCAGCAATTGATAATGTCACAGCATCTTTATTGCTAAATTAAAAAAAAAAAAAAAAAACCTCACATCCCGCAAGATTTTCACTGGCCCCGCCTATGGGTATTAGCAGTAACATTTCCTCCCTCTCATTCACTTTCCTCTCTACCTCTAGGACAATGACTCAACTTTTTCCTTCCCAGCTTTGTCCTAGAGGTCAAGAATACCTAACCAAAAGGGGAAAAAAAAAAAAAAAGGTCAGGCAGAGTTTATGCATTTAATTTTAGGTCAGTTACCAGGCTTTTCTTGAGCTTTGGCCAGGGTTATTCTGGTACTAGCATAAGGGCTATGGTTTGGTGTGGGTTGAACTAAAAACAAACAACACCATGTGCCCAAAGAACATGTGCCTAAACCAGGTCCTTGAGGTCACCAGACAAGCATTGTTCATTGATCCATCCAAGACACATGCCAAGAGATCCTGCTAGAGACAGTCTCCTGCAGCACTAAAAGGAAAGAGGTAGCACTAACAGAGTCACTTTTCAAATTCTCTGCCACCTCTTCCTTCTGGAAAAAGTTTTAAGCAATGGTAGAGAAAAGAATTCCCTTTTAAGAGGGCTTTGGGTGACAGCACCAGAATTAAGCTTTCCTTGGTAAATTATATTAAATAATAGACAAGATGCTTAAACTATTATGCTACTCCATTTAAATATAAGTATGTTGCTCATGGTACCAAATGCAGTCCTTTTCCAAGGGAAACCAGCACCCCATTTAATGCCTCAATCAAAACTCCAGCCCACAGTCGTGTGAAGAAATCAGTGACAGAAAAGTTAAGCCCAGAGGAATCAAGGATGGCTGAAAGTCATGAACTCTATCTGCCCTACACCAAGGAATGGTGACATAAACCACAAGAGATAGCTAAGGGTTAAATTTTGAAAGTCAACGCTGTTTTTCAAAAATGCAAAGCAAAAAATAAATAAATATAAAAATAAATAAAAAATAAAAAATGCAAAGCAAAGAAAGTGCTGACGCACAAAAGGGTCTCTGGAAAACCAGCCCTCAGTCCTCCCTGCATCCTCCCTAGCTCGAAGGCTGCCTTCTCCACATGCCCTGACACCTCCTGTGTACTTTGACCTGACTCTACACTCTACAGAGGCAAAAACCATGTTTAATCTATTTCTGAACATTATTATAGGGGCTAAATGATTCCTGAATTTACATAATTAAATGCTCAGTAAATATTAGTTGAGTTTAAATGAATCCAGACAAAAGGCCTGGTAAAGAAAGAAGATAACAATTCAGTTTTGGAAGGCAGCCAGTTCAAAAGAAATACATACCAGAAGCATTAAAAGATGAACAGCCAATTTTTGAAAGAAAGAGATAAAATGTTTCTCAAAGTAAAAGCGAGGAAAGAAAATACTAGAACACAGGGTGAATTTCTTCTCTCATGCTTCTGAAAAGATAAAAGCATGACTGGTTTGAGTGATAAGTGTGTGCAGGCTTAGGCAAGAATACGTTAAAAAAAATCTGATAAAAGCAATCAACCTCAAAGTTTCTGGTCCTTCGGGGCAGAGGGAATGGGACTCGGTCAGGTGTTGCAATGACTCAGAACAGATCATCACGTTTAACAAATAGAAAGAGGCTTTAAAACATACGAAAGTATAGATAGACCTAGTAGACATAAAGCAACTTTGAAAAAGAGGAGAAAAGTTGAATAATACACTTATCCAATTTCAAAATTGATGATAAAGCTGTAAGTAACCTGGGCAGGGGCTGATGTAAAAATCACTGGGTCAGAATTGAGAGTCCAGAAATAACTATTAATTTATAAGTTGCTGATTTTGCCAAGAGAATTCAGTGGGAGGAAAGGATGTTCTTTTAAACAAACAGTACTGGGACAAGTGGCCACACATGGGGGGGCACACACCCACAGGTGGGGGTGGACGGGAGAAAGGAAGACAGAGGGAAACTTAAAGAATCTTCACATCATACCCACAAATTGATTCACAATGGAACACAGACACAGTATGTACGCAAGAGCTAAAACTATAAAACTTTTTTTTTAATGTATTTGGTACAGGGTCTCACTACACAGCTCTGACTCAGAGTGATCTGTTTTCAGCCTCCCCAGCACAGGGACTCCAGGCATGTGCCACCATGCCCAGTCTCAGTGGCTGGCTCAGGGCGCCCAGGGGTTGGGCCGGCACAGTACGTGGTGTACAGATTGAACTCCGGTCCCTGTGCTTACCTAAGCAGGTGCTTACTTAGTCCACTGAGCTACCTCACCAGCCCTATAAACTTTTAATTTTGCCCTTAACCAAAAATTGCTGTTTGACAGGCTGAGGCAGGAGGATCACAGAGTTTGAGGTCAGTCTGTGCTGCATAACAGAGTACAAGACTAATCCAAACAAAATCAACTGCTTGTAAATTAATAGTTATTTCTGGACTCTCACTATATAATGAGAACCTGTCTCATTATATAGACAAAAAA
>NW_004524587.1:7154318-7192915 GCF_000260255.1 Octodon degus
ATCCATAAGACTAACAATACACGAAGATGGCAAGGATGTGACAAAACTTGAAAATCACTCATTGCTGGTGGGAATGTACAACATGTAGTCACTTTGTAAAACAGTTTCTCAGGGGTTTTTCTGTTTTTTTGTTGCTTTTTTTAAATTTAATTTTCTTTTGGAGACAAGGTTTTACCATGTGACCAAACTGGCCTCAGACTTGCAGCTAACCTCCTGCTTCAGCCTCCTAGTTCTGAGATGATAGTCACGCACCACCACACACAGCCAGTTTGTTAGTTTCTTCAGAGGTAAAACAGAAGGCTGGGGAGATAGCTCAACTATCTAAGCTCCTGCCTGGCAAGCACAAGGACCCAGTTTCAATCCCGGGGTACTGCATTCCATGCTGGCCCAGGAACCCCAAGAGGGCTGTGCCAGCCATGGAAACAAGGCATGGTGACACATGATGTAATCTCAGCACTGGGGAGGCTGAGACAAGAGGATCACTATGAGTCCAAACTGTGTAGCAGGACCCTATATCAAACAAACAAGTAGATAAATAAATACATGAATAAATAATAAAAATAAACTTTAAAAAGTGAAGCACAAATTTAAGTGATGAAAACATAAACAACATGAACATTCAGAGATGAATCATTTAAAACTGTCTCAAATTAGAAGCAATCGAAAAGTCTATACACTGTTGAATGGACAGAAAAATGTGACAAAATTACACCAACTCAGCAATATTTAACAATTAAATTTCTGTGGTTCATATACATGCTCAATGCATATGGTTGGGGCCGGGGAGATGGCTCAGTGGAATAAATACTTCCCTGGCAAGCGCAAGGGCCTGAGTTCAATCCCCAGTTCCACCAAAAAAAAAAATGTATGTGGTTCTCAAAAACATACCAAAAAAAAAAAAAAAAAAAAAAGCAAAACAAAACATACAAGTAAAGGAAGCCAAATGCAAAAAATAATAGTAATAATAATGGATGACTTAATTTGTACAAAATGCCTAAAAGAGGTAAATAATTTGGGAGTGACAGTAAAGCAAAGATTGCTACAAATAGATTTAAAGGAAATTTATGGGGAAGGATATATTACAGAACTAGATTTTAGTGATGGCTGTGCAAATCTATACATTTAAGGTTTTTTTAAAAATCAATGAATTATCATTTTTTGAGTATTATTTTGAATTTTATTAGTAAATTCTATTTTGTAAAACAAACAACTATTTCACAATACTATGTATTTGCTATTGATAAAACAACCAAACATAATTAGCAGAAATACACTATGAAATTTCAAATGAAAACACTTCTACTTAATGTATTTTATTAATATTAACCTTATTTTAGACTACTGGAGATCCTTGAATTCTTCTTTAAAATCTTTCATTTTCATATTAAGTATGAAAAATATTCTTACCACTGTTGGATAGAGACAATTATGAAGAAACAAAAGAAAAAATTATAATTCTTTTATATGCAATAATATATGCAAAAGAAGAATAAATCTGAAGTATATATATGTATTTGATTTATAGTTACTTTCTTTTTTATTCAATTTTATTTTATTTAGAAGAAGGAAAACAGAAACAAAAACAAATAGAAAAAATGACAGAAACAGGGTAACATATAACAATGCATATGTTACAGATACTCAAAAATAGGAATAGCTAATTAACAATGGCTACTGTATTATCTACTTTTAACATCAAATCTGTTGCTCAGATTAACAGTTACAGTTATTCAAAATTGGGCAAATAATTGAATACTAATGCTTGCTTTCAAGAAATCTTAATTTTTTTCCTTTTCTTTTTAAAAAAGTTATTTTTTTCCATAATTTTATTGATACACAAATAGCAATGAGACAGTTTCAAATCAAATTGGTAGGACAGTTTCAATAATTCACACATTGCATACATTCCTCCCAGTGGTTAACTGCTGTACAAGATGCAACATGACATCCCATCTACAAACACCATTAGAACAAATCACTCTATTCATTAAGAGAATGTAACTATATATCTATCCTAACTACTTTGAATACACAGATAAAAAATGGACATTCATCTGTATCCCCTTTTTTTGTTAAGTTCTGTTATTCGAATATTATAGGTGTGTTAACTCAGCAAAATAATCTAAAAGAGTTCAGTAGTCCATAATAGTATTGAGTCTTCCGCTTCACTGGCAATATCAGAAATTGTTGACCTGAGTCCCCACAGCTCAACATAACAGCATGGCTTTACTTCTTATATTTCGTTTTTATACTTTCTGCTGGGTGGTTAAGACCAAGGTAAAGCTGGACCTATGCAACAAGAGTTGTAGCTTTTGACTCTGATAAGGTCAGTGAAATCCCCTCAGGATTTATGCTGAGATCCTGTACCTCAGATTGTAGATACTTTGTCAGCGTCAGCCATGTGGATGAGTCACGGCCATTGCTTGGCCAATGTGCTCTCTGTGAAAGCCTGAGAGAATGTTTTCTCTCCATGTGACTCTCCTTAGGCACTCTCTACATCATCGATCACTTTCCTCTTTGGCCCCACAATCTCCTTGATCAGAAAATTTGGGACACTGCCAAGTTACATGATGTTACAGTACAAGTTCTCATATGTCCTGAGTTTTAATTGACCTTGGAAGGCTAGGGCCAAAATGTTGGCGTACCTTGCAGCCCTCCTTTTCATATAATTTTGGTCTGCAAACTTGGGTTGTTAACCATTGAATTTTCATTTATAATGGATGTATTTTATAGTATGTAAACCACATCTCAACTTAAAAATAATCACCACCATTGACATCCCACATTTTGGAAGGTTCCTAACTACAGGTTCCTATACACAGTAGAAATCTTTAGGCATATTTTTTAGTAAAAATGTAGTTTCCAGGCACAGAACAGATTTCTCTACAGTGATGCATCTCCAGTTTTAGGATATGTAAGAATGGGGCCCAAACCAGAGCCTTGTGTATGCTAGGCAAGCACTGCACCACAATGAGAGATACCTGTCATCCCACCTACTTGTTTTCTCTTTTCTACTCATAAAAGAATCTGGTCAATTTTTTGTTTTTAAAAATTGATGGTAAAGAAAGATTCACATGCAACTTCAAGTCTGGGTCCTAAAAGAATTACAACTTCTGCTTTACTGTTTAGAAGGCCCATTCATGGGACCCAGATGTCACATGAAGAGGTCCTTGCCTCTCTCTCATGCTAGCCAAGGCGGCAGCTGTATGTGGCCATAAAGACCTTTCAGCGACAGTCACTACCTAACTTCAACCTCAGGAGCCACTCATCTATTGGCAGATAGAGAAGAACCGCCCAGCTGAGCCCTGCCTGAACTCCTGCATAACAGAATTATGATAAAATATTAAATGAATCTAACTTTACATCATTAAGTTTTGAGGTAGGTTTTGTTACCTAACCAATCAAAATAGGTTTCACGTCTGCTCTGGAACATTCTTGTAAGTAAGTAATACTCAGGTCACAGTCAACACATATGGATTTGGAGCTCCACTTCAGGGGTGAAAGAAGTTTGAAATTCATCTGCCAGGTAAATAAAACAAGTGTTCACAGGAAGCCAAATCCATTTTACTTCCTCATCATAGATTATTCCACATCAGAAGATTTTGTTGCTTCTCATATTTATATTTAAAAAGCAAATACACAAATGTTTTGTCCTTTCTAAGGGTCATGCTGACTAAAATCAGCAGTTAAGAAGAAGTCTTGAGCATAGTAGTCCTCTTCCTTTAAGCACATTTTATTCATAGATTTATCATTCAGAAAACTTTTAAAATTTTTGTGACGGAAGGGCTGGCAAGATAGCTCAGTGGACTGAGCACTGGCTCTGATCCCCAGCACCACATGCCATGCCAGCCTGGCCCGGGCACACTGAGCCAACCACTGAGACTGGGCATGGTGGCACATGCTTTTAATTCCAGCGCTTGGGGTGGCTGAAAATAAGGGGATCACTATGAGTCCAAGCTGCACAGTGAGACCCTATACCAAATCTATAAAAATAAATATTTAAAAATAAATATTTTTTTGTAAAGGAATTGGAAGGAAATAGAAATTCCAGTAAGAGACAGAGTGAATATATACCCACAAGGAAGAAGAGTGAAGGCTACATGACATCAAAACTATTTTAACCTGGGCACATCATTGTACACCTGTAATCCTAGCACTCAAGGGGCTGAAACAGGAGGATCTCACATTTCAGGTGAGCCTGGGCCACAAAGAAAAACCCCATCACAAAATATACACATGAAAACAAAAACAAAACTGTCTCTGGACTCAGTGGTGTTGCTTGGTGATACAGTGCTTGTTTAGCATGTGTGAGGCCCCATGTGTGATCTCCAGTATGTCCAAAATAAGCAAAAACTGAGCACCTCCACACTGTCTTGTTTAGCAAAGTAAATGAGACTGCCAGTATACACCCACCTATCAATGTGGTCCCTCCTCCTAACAGCTTGTGGAAAGAAGAGGAACAAAAAACAACCTGAAGGTGTAGACCGACACAGTATCCATGTACTCTGGTCTTCTTTCCCTTTACCAACACTTCAGGTCAACAGTATAGTAAGAAAGAATTTAAACTCAATTTCATCTAAAATGTAACCCATCACAAAGGCTACAAAAAGTGATGCTGGAGTTAAACATTCAAATTCTGGCTCTGTCACTTTCCATCTAAAATGGGAATAATTTTTTCCTATCACATGAGACAGTTCTAAAGAAAAGTGAGAACATGTGTTAAAAAAAAAAGTACTACCCCAGTGCCTGGCCCAGAACAGGTATTCAAGAAATACCAAGTTCACAACCCCTTTCTCTCTTGTATCACAAACCAATCCAACTGGACCCATAAAAGTGCTGTATATTTTAAAAAACTGATTTACATATGGTTCAGTTCACAGTGGCTAAGGGAATTAAATACATGGAGGTATATACAAATATTTACCATACAACTGCACACTGGACAAATCCTACTCATAAATCTTATTCAATACAGTTATTAGCATCCCTTATAATTAGTTAAAATTTCAACAGTTGACACAAAATGAATTAAGTTGCTTCTACATTTCGGATGAGTTGTCCAAAGCTCTTTGGATGAGACAGCAGACAACTGAGCTGCCAGAGAACAGGCCGTGCTTGTCTACAGATGGACCCTTAAAAGGAGAACTGCAGAGATGAGCCGCGAGCCCAAGACAGCTAAACAAGACTTAATGATCCACACGCCTGAGAGCTGGCTAGTGAATACTTCACCACTCAAAAGCAACAGGTCCCCGAGTCTACCGCTTGAAACAGGAAGGCTTACTTGAAACGGAGTAGAGAGTTTCCATATTCAGAAAGATGCTGGCGCCTAAAGGCGCTCAGTTCTGCTAGGACGTAGGAGACCGAAGCCTTCCACCATGATCCTTCTTGAGTCTTACATAAGTGGAAGCTGTTATGCTAACTGGCTTTAAACTGATAATGGCAGCCTCTACTATTTATAGCCCAGCCTTCCCGTCTTGGTTATACTAAATTTCACTCACCTTCTTAGTTAGCTACTTGAAGCACAGAACCGAAAAAATTAGGATACAAGTGCTTTTCATGTGTCAACTTCATATGGCCTGAGCTCTTACTGTATGTAAGTTATTTGATATATTTGCTGTATGAACTGTGAACCCTAGATTCTATTATTTAGGGTCTGCTCACACTACCCTGAAGAATCTGAGGCTGGGGCAGAAGCTTAGAAATCTGCAGAAGGCTGGTCAGTTTTACTTTTCTTTTTTATACTAGAGACTGAACGCAGCACCTTTGCAGTGAGCTATATCCTCAGCTCTTCCTTTTTATTTATAGACAGGGTCTTGCGAAATTGCTCAGGATTAGGTTTTCTTTTCTTTCTTTCATTCTTTTTTTTTTTTTTTTTTTTTTTAAGGAGCAGAATATTGAGGGAAAGAAAGCTTCTGTACAAGAGGGGGACAGAAGGGGGAATCAAGCGGGTTGCCCCTTGGCTTAAATTTTTGATCCTCCTACCTGAGGCCTTCCAAAGTGCTGGGATTACAGACTGAATACTTCTTTGCCTATTTTTTAACTCATTAAAAATCAAATTCGGGATGTGGTAGCACATGCTTGTGATCGCAGCGCTTAAAAAGCTGAGGCAGGTACATCACAAATTCAAGGCCAGCTTTGACTACAGGACTGCATTGTGAGACCACGTCTTAAAAAAAAAAAAATAAAAAATCAAATTCAGCTGGGTAGATAATAAAAATCTTTCCCAATTTTAAATTGTTTGGTTTTGTGTGTGTGTGTGTGTGTGTGTGTGTGTGTGTGTTTTCTGTATTTTTAGGGCCAGGGTCTCACTACTAGATGGGACTTGTAGTGATCCACCTGTTTACAGCTTCCCAAGACTATAGACACGCACCACCATGCCCAGCCTCAACTGCCATCTCAGCAAGCCCCAGGGGCGGGGCCGGCACAGCAGGCCTGGGGATCAAACTGCCAGCCCCTGCACATGCTTGCAGACCCTTTAATCTGCTGAGCTATTTGGCTGGCCCCAATTTTAAATTCTTTTAAAAAATAATTAACTGCTTAAAACACAAACCAATATGCTCTCCTATCCTAACATTCTCAGATATGATTTTTGTCTGTAAAATACATGGAAATAGTGTCACAGGTCATTAGAGGGGAGTAAATGGAAGATGTGACTTCAAGATTCATATGCTGTATGTTAATTAAAACAATCCTACCAGAAGGCACACTGAGGAGTTGAAGATCTATGTAGACCACCTCTTAAATCAAAGAGATAAGGCCAATACGCCCACAGTGGAGATAAAATGGGATTAAAAACTCTTCTTAATCCAAACAGCCAGGAAGAAAGGGGAAGAATAAGAAGGGGGGAAAAGAAAACAGAAAAAAAAGAGAAGGAAGGGGAGGTAGGGAAAGAGAAAGAAGAGAAACAGGAAATAAGGCCCCTGCCATGCAGCCCAGGGTGGCCTCAAACTCATAATCCACCTGCCTCAGCCTCCCAAATTATATACTTTCTATAAGAAAAGCTTTTGCACTACTGATAGGTTACAAGTAAAATGACACAATGATAACCATACAAGCACTTGGCAAAAGAAAGCTGGAGCGGCTTTTTAACAGTCTTTCCTCTGTGGTTAATAAAACAAGCAGACAGAAAATCGGTAGAGTTTTAGAAGACCTAAAAAACCAACAACAAACAACTGACACTGATGAAACAATCCACCTAAGAATAGCAGAAAATGTGCTTTTTGAATGGATGCAAATTTTTCACCAGACTACAGTGCATTGTGAGCTCTAAAATAATTCTCAGAAAAATATAAGACTCAAATATTGGAAAGTATGCTCTCAGATCACAACAGAATTATGCCAGAAAGACATCTGGGGCCAGGGAGATGGCTCAGTGGAATAAGCGCTTCCCTGGCAAGCGCAAGGGCCTGAGTTCAATCCCTGGTTCTGCCAAAAAACAAACCAAAACAAAAAGACATCTGGAAAATCTCTAGATATCTGAAAATTATTTAAGATAATTCTCATAACCCATGAATCATAGTAGAAAAAAAAAAAAGAAAGAAAATGCAGGAAATATATTGAAATGAAAATAAAGGTTCAATATAAATAAAATTTATGAAACATATAATACCAAAAATCTCAACAGAACTTTATAATTTTAAATGCTTATATGTTTCTTTAAAGCCAGGTACACTGGTATATGCCTGCAAATTCAGCATTCTGAGGTAGGAAAATCTAAAGTTCAAATTCCACCTCGGCAACCTAGCAAGACCCTATCTCAAAAATTAAAAGAAACTGGAGCTATAGCTCAGTACAAAGACGCTGAGTCAAATCCACAGTACTGCAAAACAAACAAACAAAAATCGATGATCTAGTTTCAACTCTTAACCTATAAAGAGAAAAGAAAATGAATCTGAATAGATGGTCACACCTACCCTGGGATGCAAAAAATGGACAAGGAAGGAAGGGGAAAGGGGAGGAAGGGAAAGAAAGAAATGAAAAAGATAAAACAAAGAGCAGATATTAACCAAATAGAAACGAAAAGACAGAGACCAATAGCGCCAAAAGCTGGTTCTTCGAAACAACAGAATTTATAACTCTATAGTCAGACTAATCATAAAAAAGAAAAGACACATCGCGTCAAGCCAAGCCTGGCAAATCCATACATACTCATACATACACGAACAACTGCTGGGAGGATACAGAGAAATCACAATCTTATATTCAGTTTGTGTGAATGTAAACAGTACAGTTGCTTTGGAAAAGTCTGGCGAGTCCTCAAAAAAAATCAGTTATCATACAACCCAGCAATTGTGCTCCTTGGTATGTATGCAGCAGAAATAGAAATATGTCCACATAGAACACTGCACACATGTGTAATCTTAGCACTCTGGAAGGATCAGGTAAGAGGACAGCAAAATTCATGCCCAGCTTGGGTAATTTAGCAAGATCCTGTCTCAAAAACAATCACAAATCAAAAACAAAAACAAACTATATATATATATATATGAATGTTTATAGTAACACTGCTCATAAGAGCCAAAAAATGGAAACCCTATCTTCTAACAACTAATAAATGGAAAAAAACAAAATGGAATATCCCACAGAGGAGAATACTGTTCAACCATAAAAAGAAATGAAGTGAGAAAGAAGGGAGGAGGAGGAAAAGGAGGAGAAAAGGAAGTAAGGAAGAAAGAGAAAAAAAACAAGAGGAGCCCAGGCATGGTGATGTACACCTACGATCCCAGCAGTTGGAAAGCTGAGGCAGGAGGATCACTGTGAGTTCCAGATCAGCCTGGACTACATAGTGAAATCAACACCAGAACTAAATAGTGACACACCCTGCCCTCCTCCCAAGAAAATAAGGAAAAGGGAAAAGGAAAAAGGAAAAAAAGAAAAAAGAAAGAAATGAAGCAAGCTGGACCCAGTGGTGTACACTTACATCTCAGTATCCTGGGAGGCTGAGGGAGGAGGATTCCAAATTCAAGCCCGGCCCAGACAACTCAATAACTTAGTGAAACCCTGTCTCAAAATAAAATAAACTAAGGGCTGGGGATGTAACTCAGTGCTAAAGCCCCAAGTTCAAACCCTAGTACAGGAGGGGAAAAAAACACTTCCAGAACAGACAGACATATACAGAAAGTAGATTAGTGGCTGCATGGAGCAAGGGTAAATACAGGAACATACAGGTACTGCTAATGGTTATTTGCTTTCTTCATAGAACAATAAAAATATTCGATGACTGTGGTAATGCTTGCAAAACTCTGACTACGCTAAAAATTAGTGAAGAGTCCATTTTACAGGATGCATTGTATGGTATGCAACTTTTATCTCAATAAGCACTTCCTTTAAAAATCTACAGGGTACAGTTGAAGCAGAGAAGCCCACATGTAGGCTAGAAAGTAGAGAAAGGGTGGACAGCCACATGGACACCACGAGTCCGCTGAAATCTGCTGTCCAAGGGGAGGTGTCCGCCCCTGAAAGATGCAGGGACAGCTGGTAACTGGGTACAGGAAAGGGGTAAACAGGAGCAAGGTGTGGACAGGTGCAAGAGTTAACTGTTTCCTTAATGAAATAGAAAAGAAGGGTGCCAGCAAAGACTGAGAAGGGCGCTTTGAGAAAACAAGGTAGGGAGTAAGTCCCGGGAGCTGGAGGCCAGTGCTCCTAAGTTAAGAGTAAGCCAGAGAGGATGCCCAGGGTTTCTTCCAGCCCAGGAGGACAGCCACAAAACAGAAGGAGTGGACGGGGCTGAGTGGACTGCACAAGACACCGCCTGTAGCGGCTGACCACAGAATTTTATAAGCGGTTTAAAAAGGGAAAAAGGCACAGAGGGGGAGAGGTAGGGAGGAGGACGTGGCAGTAGGTCTGCTAGTGTCAAAGGGGGCTGAGAGGATTGATGTTATGACGGAGGGGGAACAAAGCAGTCACGGCTTGACTCTTAGGACAAATATGGTAAGGAGGTATGTCTTACTTCTCTATGATTTTATGAAATTACAAAGAATGCTATAGGCTTGTAAATGGTAGGACGTCCATAGGACTGAAAAAGACTTTCATAATCACATTTCCTTCTTTTTTTTAATGCATTAGGGTCCCCAGGGTCTACAGGATCGCACTCCATAGAACGGACTCATAGTGATTGTTTTCAGCCTCCCAAGGGATTACAGGTGCATGGGATTACAGGTGCATGCCACCACGCCCAGTCTGTCCAGTCTCGGGGTGCCCCGGGGGCGGGGCCAGCACAGCACACCCAGGGATCAAACCTGGCCGCTGCGCTCTGCCTAAGCAGGTGCTTTAATCCACTGAACTACCCGACCAGCCCTCACAATTGTATTTCTGACATCCAAACTGATTGCCGTTTAATAAGAAATGTGAGATACCATTTACTAAAGCCATTCCATCTTCTAGCTGTATAAAGTTCTCAGGGAGTTCCTGCACGCTGGGGCCCAGTTTCCTTATCTGCCCAGTGACAATGATAACTCCCAGGAACCACCTCACTGGGGAAAGATCCAGAGAGCAAATACTGGTAACCGCTTTAAAAAGGGTGGCAGGAGGCAGCAGGCAGTAAAGAAATATCCCCTTTTATAAATAGTAATTACAAACTGATAGCAGCATACACTTATAATCCCAGCATTCAGGAGGCTGAGGAAGGAAGATTGCTGTGAATTTGAGGCCAGCCCGGGCTACAGAGTTGGGTCAAGGCCAGGCTGAACTACAAAGCGAGACCTGGTCTCAAAAAAAAAAAAAAAAAAGTTAATATTGCATAGTACTATCTGTTACCACTCCACTTGCTTCTTATCTCAGAAAGATACATTAACCAATAAAAACAGACTGTTGTAAAAGCAACAGTCTCAGTAGGAAGAACTCAAGCATTCAAGAATTACGCCTGGCTGGGGCCCAAATCATTACAGAATTTTTCCAAGTACTTTTCCTAATCTGCGCCTGTTTCTCCACTTTGTTTGGGAATGCAGGAAATGACACATGTCATCCAAAAAGGATCTGAGTTCGTTGGAACAACACAGTGACCTTGCTGTGGCACATAGGCCGAACTTCATTCTCAGCTCTATTTCCAGGCTCTGGGTCACACTTACTGCCTTCACTTGGGCTGTCACAGTTGCCCTCACACAGTCACAAGTAATACTAACATCTTTCAAAAAAGCAAGCACCAAAACTTTAAAATTAAAAAAACCACTTTTTCTTATTCAGGAATACCTAACCATTCAGGCACAGATGGAAGGGTTTTTTTTAACAAATCTAATAAAATGCTTGATTATTAGTCATTTTATCAGGTTCTTAGGGGACAGATGAAATCAGGACACTAGCTAGCCGGGCTCCTAACAATGACTTGGACCGCGCAGCCAGCAGCTCAGTCCCACAGAGGACCCTTGCTGAGCCCTGGCCGGGGTCAGCTGTCCCAGCTCCCAGTCCAGCACATTCATTGTCTCTTTGCCAGAGCCTCAAGAAGGCAAAAGCATCCAGCTGAGTACAGATGCAGGACTTGCCACCTCTGTGCCTAACCTGAAATGTCTCCCTGCTGGCCCAGCCCTTCTGTATAGAACTGCTAAGACTGTGGATCCAAGATAAAAATGTTTCATGCCTGCAGTCTAGCACTGGCAGAAGCACTCATTCTGCCAGAAAGAAAATAGAAAGAAACAGTGACCTAGAGAAGCAGGCATACTCGGGTCACTTTAGAACTGAGGCCTGGGAGAGAAGAAAGGTTCCTACAAATCCTACAGCTGTGCGTGTGCCATTCATTTACCCCGTGTTCCCTGCAGTTGGGCCACGCTCTGAGGTTTTGTAGCTTATAATTTAATTGTTCCCTAAGAAGAACCTAAGCTTATAGGAGGAGCTGTACAACCTTTCCCTGTGGTCTTATAACAACTTTGGGAGACAGCAGATAATGTTCTCCCTTGGAAAGGGTCTTCAGGAATTTACTCAAACAGCACAATGGCTGGGGGCGGGGCGGAGCTGAAAATAGGTGCAACTTCCAGGTAGGACACGTTTCCGGAAGTTACAACAGAGACAAGAACAAAACAAAATACAATCACAATCGACATTAAACAATGAGGACATTTAAAAAAAAAAAAAAGTTGTGAAACAACAAACACAATGCACTTTCCACAGCTTTACACAGGCATTCACGCACAGAGGCAAACATCTGGAGAAATATATGCCAACGGGATCATGAAGGGAGGAAGGCTTTCATTTCCTACATTACTTTGAATTTTTTTGTTTGGTTTTTGGGTACCGGGAATCCAACTCACAATCTTGTGTTTACCAGGCAGGCACTATGCCGCTGAGCTATATCTCTGGCCCTACTCTGAAATTTTTACAGTGAATACTCTGATTTTTTTTTTTCCTGGAACCAGGGATTGAACTCAGGTTCTGGGCTTGCAAGGCAAGCACTTATTGTACTGAGCTATCTTCCCAGCCCCATACTCTGATTATTTTTATAATCAGGAAATACTAGAGAGAAACTCTGGTTCCAGATTTGCTTTGAAAAACAGAAACCACTAACATAGAAACTACAAATTCAGGGTTGGGGAGATAACCTTAAGGGTGGATCTGGTGCGGCTTGTGGAGCTGGGGATCGAACCGCCTTCCTTAAGGCAGCCTGAGCTAACCAAAAAAAAAAAAAAAACACATTTGGCTCATAATAGGCATTCTGTAATCAGCAACAATACCCTCTCTCTGTGTAGCAACTCCAACTCCCAAATCCATAACAAATGGCAGCTAGCACGCTTCGTCTCACATGTCAACCCCGGTGGTTTGCATGGACCGTGGGCATTTGGAGTACTGTGCTGAAAAGGGCCTAGAGTCTCTGCAGAGCTCTATGAAAAGTGAAGCAAGCTGCATTCTGTCTGAGTCAGTAGTTCTTCCCTTTCTGCGCAGCCTGCGGGGCCAAGGACCCACACTGTGGTGTGACCCACATTATTCTTAACTGTGGTTTGTCTCTAGTCACTGAACTGACACAAGCCACCCTATACTGAGGGGGAGAGGTGCATTTTCTTTAGATCCTTTAACTGTTCTATAGAAACTAAAGGAGAATGAGATGGCAGCTTAAGGGGCTGGAGAGAAATGCTGACTTCATTACAAGGAATTTCCAATTTGAGTCAAATTTCAGGTAGTAAGTGACAGGTTCTGGCCCTAGTATAAACTGCTAAATCATCATGGTGGCCATCTACTGTGGCTGAAGCCCGTAAACCAAAGCCCGTCTTCCCAAGACCACCTTCCCTTTTCTCCTCCATCTCAGCCCAGGGTATAATTTCCTTTCACCCTTCCCACCACCTCAGGGAAGACCCCCAATCAGCTCTTCCAGTATATCTAAACATCCCCTTCAAACTCCACCCCTGACAAAAGGCTGTAAAAGCCTCAGCCTCCCTTTGTTCCAATCAAGAGAATTCCTCATCTTCCGCAAATTCTCCCTATGTCCTCAAAGAAAATCAAGGCCCTTTCCCTTTTTCCTTCTACCTGTAACCTATCAGTAAGATCTTAGTTTTCTCCAGTCACTTCACAAACCTAACCTCCCTATTCTCAGCTTAAAGATAGTTGTGTAAAAATCATAAACATACGCACAATTTTTTCCTCCATTTTCCTCAGAGCTTATTTGAGAGCTCATCTATCTTTCTATTTGCCTGTTTTCCCTTCTTCTCATGGTACCAAATTTTGGTAAGACGACTAGAACTGGGAATCACCAATGGTTCCCAAATCATTCTCAGACTGCAGCACCATCTCTGAACTCTTCCTACACAAAGATGGTGTACAATTGCAGTAGCTCTAAAGAGAACCTTCCAGATTCTGGAGAGCATCAGGTTCTCTTGATCCATTTTCTGAACCAACACACTGACTGATTGTGTCTACTACTATGGAAGCGGTTAGAACAGCACTTTCCAGAAGACCTTTCCAACAGAACTTTCTACAGTGATGACCAGCATCCCTTACGTGTGCTGTCTGATCACAGTTACTCACTAGCCATGTGTGGGTACTAAGCCTTGAAAATGCAACTATGTAAGAAATGGAATTTTACATTTTTACCAGTTTTAATTAATTGAAAGTTAAATATCCACCTGTGGCTAGTGGCTACTTACTGGATTGTACAGTGAGAAAAGAATGAATCAGTCTGTCTAGAATGTGGACTGCACTAAAATTTTATCAAGTCAATTCTGAGAAGACAGGAAGAGTTAAGCCTTCAGTTGTCATAGAAACAAGGTCTCTGCCACAGCTGTGCGCTCCAAAGGGTACAACTCTGAAAGGTTTCCTGGCAGGACTCAGGAGCTGCTCTGCTCTGGGCGCGGCACACAAAGTGATGCTGGGCTCCAGCTTCCTGCCTCCTGGTCCATAGTGTATGTTTGCTCAACAGTATGATGCCCGAATGATAAGTCCCCAGGGAATTTTTGAGCAGGAAGAGAACATAACAGAAAGCACTATCGATTTCACTTTCCCAACAAGGCCAACAAGAAAAATGTACGCATGGTAATTTGCTTGTTTTTCTTTGTTTTTACACAATCAAAGGCAACAGGCAAACAACTAAGTTATTTTAAGAAATGTAAAATGTAGTTTGATGAAATATAGAACTCAGTGCACAGATTAAAAGTAAGTGAAGAATGAAAGTATTGAAAGAGATAAGAAACTACCCAGGGTACGGCAGAAAGAACTGGAAAAAAGTTTCAGAAACATGAAGTAGCAATAGAATAAGCAAATCCAATTATCTGGCATCCAAGAGTTCCAAAGAGAGAAATGGAATAAGATAAAAGAAAGGCAAAATTGGGAGGTATAAATGAATGAGAATCTGTCAGATGATCTGAAAGACATGAAATTCATATTCAAGGACAAACAGCAAGCAGAACATATACAAGTAAATCAAACAGGAACACAAGACAGAAATTTGTGCAGAATGCCCTTAACAAAAAGATAAGAAAGCAGCTAAGCGAATAAAAAAGATTAGCTCTCAGAGTTGAGAAGCAAATTTCTCTACTGCAACAAAATCTAGAAGGGCTGGGGAGACAGCTCAGCAGTCTAAGTGCCTGCCCGGCAAGTGCAAGGACCCAGGTTCGATCCCCAGTACCTCATGCCGTGCTGGCCCTGGAGCTCCAGGCATGCTGTGCTGGCCACTGAAACTGGGCATGGTGGCATATACCTGTAATCCCTGAGCTGGGGAGACTGAGACAGGAAGATCACTATGAGTCAAAACTGCATAGTGAGACTGTACCAAATAAATAAATAAAAGATTAAAAAATAAAAATAAACTGCTAGGGCTGGCCAGATAGCTCAGCGGACTAAAGCACCTGCTTAAGCAGAGCTCAATGGCTGGGGTTTGATCCCAGGATTGTTATGCCAGCCCCACACCCTGGGTGCGCTGAGACAGTGATTAAGACTGAGCACGGTGGTGCGTGCCCGTAATCCCAGAGCTTGGGAGGCTGAACACTGGTTGGGAGGATCACTATGAGTCCAATCTACATAGTGAGACCCTGTAGACCCTCTACTAAATAAAAAATAAAATAAAAATAATAAAATGCTAGAAGATGAAACAGGGTTACCTTGTCTAATTATTGCTTTAAAAAAGTAACTGCAAATCTAATTTTTATATCCAGTTAAATTATCTAATAGTTATGACAAAACATGTTTAGGCAAGGAAAAAAACGAATTTAACACTAGTAGAGTTAAAAAAGAAGTTAGAGCCTACCTCTGGTACATGAAAAAAGCTCAAAAAGATGAAATACGATGGAAGAAGGGGGTGGCAGGCAGAGAAGGGGGTGGGCAGGCGGGTGAGTCCAAACAAGCAGACGTTATCAAAGAACAGCAACAATTAATTCTAGGATATGAAAACAAAGTGGAATTGTAACACTGAAACAAAGCAATGTGTAAGACAAACTGTGGGTTCTTATTCAGGAAGAGAGTGAAGATAATGATTTAACTTTACATTTCACTGAAGTATGCAGGCCAGAAATTTAAGCGGTGCTTCTAAAAGAATTGAAAGCTTCCAGATAGTGGGGAAGAGAGAAAGGTATGGATGGAAGGACAGGATGACAAAAACCCGGAGACACTAATGGGAGACAGGAGAGGAAGCCAAACGCAAACAGAACATATGTCTAGCAAAGTTAGATATCAACTAATAATATACTTGATAAGATATATAATAAAATACTACATAAAATATTGAAACAGCACAATTGTAGCCACAGCATTTTTTATTTAAATTGTCAACCACAAGATAGTTGGAGCCAGGCATGGTGGTGCACACCTATAATCCCAGCACTTGGGAGGCAGTGGTAAGATAGTCGTGAGTTTAAGATACCAGCTGGCACAATTTAGTGACTTGACAAAACCTTATCGCCAAAATAAAAACAGTAAAAACGGCGGGGGATGTGCAAAGACCCTGTGCTTAATCCCTAGAACAACAACAACAAAACAAGCTCTGTAGAAAAATAATTTTCCCAGAAGATACAAACTACTTACAGTATCTTCAAATCAAAAAGAAAAATTGGGGGTTCGATCCCCAGGCCTGCCGTGCCGGCCCTGTCCCCGGGGTGCACTGAGACAGAAGTTGAGACTGGGCGTGGTGGCGCACCTGTAATCCCAGCTCTTGGGAGGCTGTAAACAGGCGGATCACTATGAGTCTGATCTAGTAGTGAGACCTGTAGGCCCTTCCCTAAAAATACAAAAAAAAAAAAAGAAAAATCTGTAAATCATGAGGCACCGACAACTTCGTAGTCACTGTGAGATTTTTAACATCATTCTCTTAGAAGTGAGTAGATTAGGAACACCAAAGTTTAATAAGATTTGAACAACACAACTAATAAGCTTGATCTAAGGATATAAAGAACCCAACTTCACTCACCCTTTGAAATACAACCTTCTTGGGCCAGGGAGATGGCTCAGTAGAATAAGTGCTTGCCTGGCAAGCATAAGGGCCTGAGTTCAATCCCCAGTTCCGCAAAAAGAAAAAGAAAAGAAATACAACCTTCTCAAGCACAAATGAAATACTTTTGCAATCTGACTTACACATGCCATAAGTCAAGTATCAGGCCAAGGAGATAGCTAAGCAGCTGAAGCACCAGCCTGACAAGAGAAAAGTCCAGAGTTCGATCCCCAGTATTGAAAAAAAACAAAACAAAAAAACCCTCACATAAACTGTTCGGTGACTACATAGCATGTGATTAAATTAGAAGCCAACTTCAAAAAGTTTTAAAATTTAAAAATTATATATAACTCATGACACAACAACCCATAACAGAAACTAAAACTTACTTAGAGCTAAATGATACGGAAAACACCACAGATCATAAATTCTGAGATCTACTTAAAAAAGTACTCAAAGGGAACTTCTAGTGCAAAGTCAGACAGACAAAACCAGACAACAGAAAAACACAGTAAGCCAAAGAAAAGTGGAAGACAAAATACACTTAAAAGGCAAATTAAAAAAACTAGTCCTTTTGTTGTTGCTTTTGGGGGCTGGTTTTGTTGTTGTTGTTGTTGTTTGTTTGTTTTTTAGGCATGATCTCAGTTAGTGCAGGCCAGCCTCCAACTCACCACACAGCCCAGACTGGTCTCCAACTCACAATCCTCTTCTCTCAGCCTCCCCAATGCTAGGAGACAGGTATGCACCACCAGGCCCAGCTCAAACACTAGTCTTTTGAAAATAATAAAATAGACCTCTGGCAAGACTGAACAAGAATAAAAAAATATATAAACAAACGTAAGGAATGAAAACGGGGACATGATAAGCAGAGGCTGCCTTGAAATGCGTGCCTTAGCAAACTGACCCAGGGGTGGGCTACAGTGCCCAGGGAAGAGCGCTTGCCTAGCATTTTGCCCCTAGGTTTGGTGCCCAGTACAGCAGAAGAAGAAAAAAGAAAAAGGAGGAAGAAAACCTGTTGAAGAAAACCTCAGCAGGCCAATAATATAAAAGAACTTGAATCAGACAAAAACCTACTCACTTAGCAAGTCCCAGGAACAGAGTTACAGGAAATTTCACATGTGAGTACTGCCACACTTTCAAAGTACCAATTCTCCACCTGGCTCAGCTTGTCTTGTGCAGACTTCTGTCCACTGTGCTCTGGTGCCCTGAGGCTGATGCTCCGGGCTGAGGTTCCTCTGCCTCCTAAACTTCCGGTGGGTTTGGCCAACAGGAAGCACCCGCAGCAGACTAGAGGACGCAGTGGTGGAGAGGTGGGGTGTTCATATTGGGCTCCCTCTGTGCCTGGCCAGGATTTCTTTTTTCTTTTTTGTCATACTGGGCACCAAACACAATGAATTTATTTTTCAATGTCAGCCCATGCTCCTGTAGGACATCTCTTTCAGCTTATGATTCTCCCCAGGTCTAAAAAAAAACACCTCCTTTCCCTCACCCTCCAGATTTGGAGATGACAACAGCTTCCCACTGGGGCACTGGCTTCACCCATCATCCGCTGCGAGCTCCTTTCAGCCTGCCCACACCTTGTAAACTGTCTCTTCATTAAACTTGATTCAATTACCTCTCTGAGTATGCCATCTGTTTGTAACCAGAACATTAATATACCCTTATACAAATTCTTCTAGAAAAGTACTAACATGCATTTCTCAGCTCCTTTTAAAAGGCTACATTAATCTTAATAAGAAAAGAAAAAGATAGTGATGAAAACAAAATTAAGGGTGACATGGAAGTGACTCTGAACAGGAAGAGCATGAAAAAATAACCATCCACGACGCTGAGTTGAACAGGACCCGCACACAGCATGAACGGCAAAGGTCAATATCCAACACAGCCAACCTACCCCGTGCAGCCTCCTGGGAATCTAGCCTCCCTCAGACCTAGACTCTTCCTTAGGCTCCCCCCTATTCTGATGCTCCACCTGCCTACTCAGAGTTCTACAGTCCAAGCTTTGGGCATCCAGAGGCCGCCACAGTTCCTACCGCATCAGCTGCATTTCCTGGCACCTCTGTACTTTCTCATGGCCCAGTTTGTGGCTGTTGGGCTCCGAGGTTCTACGGTTCCTATGGCTTATTATCCAGTTGGGTCCATCTATCCTCCTGGGTAAACAGTGCTGGGGAAGAGGGTCTGATGCAGGTGCCAGATTTGGAGCCAGGGCTACTGCTGGCAACATTCCTGTGAGTACGCCCTCAGAAGACGCTCAGCCCTCGTGTCTTAACTTACTGAAATGACTTTATATTCATTCTCCTACCATTCCTGGAAAACAGTTGTCAATTTTGGTACAACTGCTATCTAATAAGGAGAAAGTGGATGAAGGGACAGGAGAACTATAGCACACATATAGCACTAGTATGTGCTCTGGCATCTAAATCAACCTAATTGCTTTATTTTTCTGTTGTTGCTTTTCCAGTTCATTTTGAAACAGTGAACTAGTGTAATAATGTTCCTTATTCATGCTGTAAACATTTATTTAATATTTCATCAGCATGATATTGTATTAGGATCCCAGATGATTAAAAACATAGACCCATAAAAAAAAAAAAAATCATGAGTAAAGTTTCACAGCATGCCCAGATATCCAAAAGGAAGTTATTAAGCTGCTGTGGTGGCACATACCTATAATCCCAGCACGTGGAGGCTAAGGCAGGAGGACCACTCCCCAAATTCAAGGTCAGCTTGGGCTCCAAAGTAAGTTTAAGACCAGCCTGAACTACATAGCAAGACCATGTCTCAGAAAAAAAGAAAAAGAGAGAGAGAGAGAATATTAACTTATTAAATGTTAGAAAGACAGGGGCCAGGGAGATGGCTCAGTGGAATAAGTGCTTCCCTAGCAAGTGCAAGGGCCTGAGTTCAATTCCCGGGTCCGCAAAAAATAAAAATAAAAAATAAATGTTAGAAAGATAGGAAGAGCTTAGCTGAGCAGAACAAATTCACAACCAAATAATTTATTTCATGAATACTAGGGCACTTCAACATTTTTTAAACTCTATTAATATAATTCAGCTCAGGGACAGAGAGATAGCTCAGTGGACTAAGTGCCTGATTTGGCAAGAGCAGGCACCAGAGTTCAATACCCGATCGCACACACTGCTCCAGCCCTGCCCCCGGGGCATGCTGAGCCAGTGCCCGAGTCCAGACAGGGTGGTGCACGCCTATAGTCCCAGCGCTGGAGGCTGAAAACAGGATGATCACGAGTCTGAGCTGCACAGTGAGACTCTGTACTAAATACATAAAGGAAGATGAGTGTGTGTGTGTGTGTGTGTGTGTGCGCGCGCGCGTGTGTGTAATTCAGCTCACAAATGAAAGAAGACTGTGTAAATAAATGCGGGAAATGTCTAACAAAATATCTGTGATACCCAATTTGGTCAACTAGGAATAGAAGAAAGTAAAGGCTATATGAGAAAAACCGTATACAATACTTCTGATGTAAGGAACAGTCCCATTAAGTTTGGGGGAAAATAAAGATTCCATGATTATAGATTCTAGTGAACTTTCTACTGGAGGAACCAACCACCATGTGGGCAAGGGATAATGGAGATGGCACTGAGTTATATCTTTAGCCTGTTTTATTTTCTATACGAAAACAGGGCCTCACTATGTTGCCCAGGCTGGCCTCAAGCTTGTGATCTTTCTGTGTCAGCTCCATAGTACCTTGGATTACAGGTACGTACCATCTCAGTGGTTCAACAATCTTTTGGTTTTTGTTTTATAATGAAAGAAGACCTCATTATGTATCTCAGGTTAGCCTTGAAGTCTCATTCTGCCTGTCTCAGCTCCTGAGTTTTGAAATTATACTCCTCTGTCACCACCCCTGACTAGAAATCATAAGGAAAAAGAAGTCACACATGAAAGGATTAGAAAAATGGAAGTGGGCTGGAGACATAGTTCAGTGGTCTAAGCACCTGCCTGGCAAGTACAAGGACCCAGGTTTGGTCCCCAGTACCGCCTGCTGTGCCAGCCCTGGAATCCCAGGCACACTGGGCCAGCCACCAAGACCCAGCATGGTGGTGCACGCCTGTAATCCCAGAGCTGGGGAAGCTGGGACAGGAGGATCACTTGAGCCCGAGCTGCACAGCAAGACCCTGTACCAAATCAGTTAATTAATAAATTATTTTTAGAAAAAAGAAAGTGAAAGTCATTTCCAGAGGGTATGATGTACATGGATTTCTATGATGATGCTTTGCGTTCAGACTACCAGACCTGGGCTAGGAAAGTAGCTCATGGCAGAGGTTCTTGCCTCCCATGACAAGTTCCTAGGTTTGATGCCCAGGACTTCAAACAAGAAAAAGAAAATAAAACTGTCAGATCTATGAGTGGCCAACAAGTCTAAAGATTATATGAGAAACCAGAAATAACTATGAAAATTGCAAAAAACTACTACTGACAGTAATAGCCAAAAAAACTATAGGGTACATCTAGTGAATGGCCAAAGATTCAAGACTTTAAAAATAAAATGATAAAGCTTTGTCTCACGACATTAAATATTACGAGTTTATGGTTACTGATCATAGACTACATACTAGGTACCTTTTTAAGTGACATGGATATGCCTATAAACTCATTTAATTCATACAATAGTAAATATATAAGAATTATTATCATTATTATTACTGTTAGCTGTACTTTAGAGGTAAAGAAATTAAGCACAAGGCTGTTAGATTATCCTTTATTTCCCCAAGATTTCAAAACTAAAGATCATCAACACTAGTGTCCACACCTAAGGCAGTGGGGCACCAAGACTGTGAGCTTCACCACTATCCCGCACTGCCTCTCCCAACAGAAAGCAAAGGCTGGGGGCCGGGGAGATGGCTCAGTGGAATAAGTGCTTCCCTGGCAAGCACAAGGGCCTGAGTTCAATCCCTGGTTCTGCAAAAAAAAAAAAAAAAAAAAAAAAAGACAGAAAGCAAAGGCCTCTCCCTCTGGCTTCCAGAAGCCATTTGCATGCTGCCCTGAGGCCTGCTGATCTGAAGTTCTGCCTACAGCTGTCTGACAACACCCTCCATGGAGAGGCAAAAGCCCTCTTTCAAAAGAATGGCACAAAGCACAACCCTTGGAAGAAGAGGGTGGCAGCAGGCCTACTGTGGTTCACACAAGGACACAGATCAACCCTGATTAAAGGAGATATGGGTACTAGGCCTAGCCGCCTCTTCAGACCCCATGTCACTTTTAAGATCACGAGGCTCTGTCATTGGGGGGGGGGGGGAGCCAATCAATGCAGGCTTTTCAGACTTGAGAAGTTTCATTTATGAAGACCTTAACCTACTGTGTGGAGCCAAGAAATTAATAAATGTCAACATTTTGCCTTTCTGGTAACATCTGAGGATTCTAGCAAAAGATACGCAACTCATATTTACAGACGTTGTACAAGTTTTCTGCAAGTCTGAAATCATTTAAAGGGTTTTAAAACTCATAAAAAATTAGATTCTTGTATCTGTAAAGCCACTTATATTAGATTCATGGTCAATTTTATAAAGACAGCAAGTGATAAATTCAATGTAATTCCAAGAAACATCCTAACAGTGCTTTTCTCATAGAAGTTAACAAAGCTGATTCTAAAATTTATCTGAAAGCATTAAGTGCCAAAAATAGCTAAGCAGTTTTTGTTGTTTTATTGTTGTCTGTAACATACAGAACTGTTTATTCTGTTGTTTGCAATACAAAGACACAGAGAAATGTTATTGTTTGTGTAATATAGTAGAGGAAAAAATGTGAAGCTGCCCATTAGGGTGGGTCTACCAGATGTCCTGTCATTAAGGAAGAATACCAGCAATAAACAGAGCAGTTCCTGGCACTCTGTACTTCATTTTGTTGGTCCTGTCTAGAGTCCTTTATTTGTCCTCTAGAAAGTTTCAGTTAGCCAACACAGTTTTGCAAAAGGATCTAATATGATGAAAGAATTTGCCCTTCCACACAGCAATACCTACCACAAAATTACAGCAATTTAGAAAATATTCTATTAGCACATGGATAGACAAACTGATCATTGTGACAAAACAGTCCAGCAACAAATACGCCTACAAAGAAACATGACATGGGATAAAAATGGCTCTACAGGGCTGGGGGTATAGCTCAGTGGCACAGTGCCTGCCTGGCAAGCACAAGGTCCTGAGGTAAAAAAAAAAAAAAAAAAGGCTCAGGGGCCGGGGAGATGGCTCAGTAGAATAAGTGCTTCCCTGGCAAGCACAAGTTCAATCCCTGGTTCTGCAAAAAAATAAAAAATAAATTTTAAAAAAGGCTCTACACAGGAGTAAGGAAAGACTTTATAATCCCTGTAGGCTGCTGGGAGAGCTGTATTCATATGGAAAAAGGAAACTCTATTCCTATGTTACCCTATTCAAAAAATTCTCAATGGATTAAGTATTTGAATATGAAAGGCAAAAAAATCTAAAATTTTTTTTAAAAAATAAAATATATGATAGCTTTATGGCCTCAGAGTAAGAAAATATTTAACATACAAATGCATAAACTGTAAGAGAAAATATCAGTCATGTTAACATTCAGCTAACCACAATACATCACAAGAGGTTGGGAAATCAATTATAAACTAGAAGATGCTTCTGCATTACATATCAAAACAGAGAATTTACCTGAAACAAAGCAAAGCAAAAATATAAACTTATGTAAAACATTGAGACAAGGAGCAGTCACCCAAACAAACATGGGTAAGAGACATAAACAAGTGTTTATTTCACAGAAGATGAAACATAAGGGTTAAACGTAAGTATTAATATATAAATTACATTTATCTATCAAGTATTTAAATAACAAAATCACAACAATATACCATTCCCACCTACCAGAACTTGCCAAAAATTAAAGTATAAAATACCAAGTTTTAACAAAGACACAAAGCAAGGAAATATGCTATTATGGGAGTATAAATTGGTACAGAAGATATCCATTGGGCAATATCTAATCAAGACTTGAATATATATATATTTTTTTCAAGACATATATACACACACATCCCTGTGATCCAAGTGTTTCATGACTAAGAATGTACCCTAGAAGTTTACACAGAAACATGGAAAATAATTCTAGGCCAGGTGTGGTGGCATGTGCTTATAATCCCAGCACTTGGGAGGCTGAGGCAGGATAGATCACTGAGTATGAGGCCAGCCAGGGCTACACAGTGAGTTCAAGGCCAATCTGAACTACATAGCCAATGAAGGAAAAATAAGATGGCAATATTTGTGGTAAAATCATAGAGTATAACAGTGAAAATAAATGTATCGCACCATTAAGGAGTAAAATGCATTTACATATCTGAAATCTTTTTTTGAAATATTTACTACATACAGATATGGAAAGACAGAAATAATTTACAGAGTTTATATGAAATTAAACAGGTAAAACATATATTTCAAACAGATACATACATACATACAGAAAAATGTGAACATATATAATCAGATAAAACAACTGCATGGCGGCACATGGCCTGCAATCTTGGCACTTGGGAGGCTGAGGCAGGATATTGCTGCAAGTTCATGGCCAGCCTAAGCTACATAGTGACTTCAAGGCAAGCCTGAACAACATGGCAAGACCCTGTTTCAAAAACAAAAAGGACTCGGGGCAATGGGTACCTTTGAGGAGGGATAGAGAAAACAGGAATACATCTGTAATGTTTATTCATCTGCCCTCTAACTAAGAATATTACCTCTTTTGAATTCCTAAAATAGTTTATTTTTCAGTAAACATTCCATCACCAAAGAGTTCTTATTCAGAGTCACACCACTATCAGATTTCCTGAAACGTAGCAATGAAACCAAAATTGAAACAGCACAAGCCCCTGTTCTTTTCCACTTAATAATCACAAGACTAGAACTTTACATAGAGTACATTACACAAAGTGAACAGGAATGAATGAATGAATTAATTAATTAATTAATGAGAAAAGTCCAAAAAAAAAAAAAAGAACAGGAAAAGGAAGCATCAGGCTCCAGCCTGGATCCCACAGATGCACCTAGGAGAAGATCTTCACATAAAACAGAGATAGGAAAGTGATTCCCACTACTTAACAAAAGTCATCATTTGCTTACATGCTTTAAACTCCTTGGGCAAAGGATACCGCACAATGATACTGTTATATAAAAGTGTTTAACTTTCTGCTACATAACCTAAGAAAAACTGGTCTTTCAACAGAGATTCCTGTTGCCTTTTCCTCACTGAAGGACTTGGTAAAGGTCATCGCTGCTGAATGATGTGCAGTCCCTGAAATTCTCCAGGCCGGCTACCCTCGGGGCCTACAATCCTCCCTCCTGTTCTGGTGCTGGTGCCCTCTGCTCTATTCCGTGTTGCTGGCTCTTATGCATCAAACGCCAACTTCCTGCTTCCCCTTTACTGAACTCTGGACACTCAGGGCTGGTAAAAGGCTTTGAAGAAAAGTACAAAGCCAGGAAAACATGGGAGACAGGCGCGGCTTTTCAAATCTTAACAAGAGTTGTAAAAACCTTTCAGGCTTTCCTGTATCTGTAACTTACATAAAATAGTGATTTAGACATGGGTCCAGAAGAACTGCAAATCAGTGAAGCTGACAACACTTAAAATTCAGGTTTGGGTTGAAGTAGGTGATGTGGATGCTGATACCTTAATCTCGCAGGGTTCTAAGCCCTTAGGATGTCTAGAAATACTCACTGCTCGCTATCCCACAAGTGACTGGGTGATGTTTACTCTAGAGGCCATCCTATGCACATCAGACCTAAGCTCTGGAGATGAGCTTGTCTGAATTCACTCTGTAATGTGGTGTCATGGTCAGGGCCAGGTGACTGCTCCCCTTCACAATATGGAAAAAGGAAGCACAGACAGGGAGGGAAAGAAACCACTCATGACCCTGAAGCTATCCCATAACCCGTAAGCTGATGTTCTGCCTGCAAATGGCTTCTGGCCCTCTGACCCTCTGATCCAGTTCATGATCTATTTATACTGCAGCATTCAAACATCCTGAATGTTGAAACTCTGACCTCATGGTTCACGCTTCCGCAGCCATTCACCGAGACAGGAGTCTCCATTCCGTTCCACTGTTCTACACTTCGAATGCAGGACTGGGGTCAGTATGGAATGCCCCAGACTTCTGACATGGCAGCCTCTGGCCTACTCAAGTCTCGCCTCCAACAGCTATCCCAAAAATTCCCCTTACTGAGAAGTGCTATTTATGAGACCGGGTGGCTGCTTTGTGACTCACACTGTTTCATTAAAAGATTTTTTTTTTTTTCCAAGCAAATTTCAGTAGAGAAATCCAAAGGTTTTCCAAACTGCAGTAAAATAGAACAGCTCACAATACTACTGCTCAAAGGTCTGCCACTTCAGAGGAGATTCCTATACCTCAAAACACTGGAAACGTTTAGATTCGCTTATCCTTTTGTGTTGCATGTGGCGTTTAGGCTAAGAGAGGAGTTAGGAAATGGACTGAACACAGCCAACATGACTGGGCTTGTCAGCTATTAGAGCACATATCTCGCAAGTGCTAGTGAATCTGAAAACTCGCCTACAGCTCTCCAGGGCAGCTGACTCCAGCGGTGTGAATGTTTCAACCATATCGGACCAGAGCTGAAGAAATCTCATAATCTATAGTATGCATGCATATTTGGGGATGCTTTTCATACTGCAGTAGTGAGCAGTGTTCAAGTATTTTAAAGTTGGACTCAATGGTACATACTTATACTCTCAGCTACTCAGTAGACAGAAGGAGATCAAAGGGTCACAAGTTCAAGGCTTGTTTGGACAACTTAGCAAGACTGTCGCCAAACTCTTTAGCTGGGCATGCAGGCTTACACCTGTAATCCCAGCACTCAGGTGGCTGAGACAGAAGGATAGCCATGAGTTTGAGGTCAGCCTGGACTACAAAGTGAGCTCAAAGCCAGCCTGAACTGCATAGTGAGACCCTGTCTCAAAAAACAAACAAAAATTGTCAAGGGCTAGCAAGATAGCTCAGCAGAATAAGCACCTGTTTAGGCAAGCGCAGGGACCGAGTTTGATCCCTGGCACCACATGCTGTGCCAGCCCTGCCCCTGGATATGCTGCACCGGCCACCAAGACCGGGTGTGGTGGCACACACCTGTAATCCCAGCACTGGGAAAGCTGAAAACAGGAGGATGAAGAGTGCGAGCTTCAGGGCCGGCGGTAGAGCTCAGTGGACTAAGCGCTTGCTTAGGTAAGCGCAGGGGCCTGGGTTCGATCCCTGGGCTCTACATGCCGCGCCAGCCCCGCCCCTGGGTGCGCTCAGCCAGCAATGGAGTCCGGGCGTGGTGGTTCATGCCTGTAATCCCAGCACTGGGTAGGCAGAAATCAGGAGGGTCACTACTAATGTGGGCTGTGTAGTGAGACCTTGCACACACACACACAAAAAAAAACCTTAAAAAAAAAAACAAAAAACAGTCTGAGCTTCATAGTGAGACCCTGCACCAAATACAAAAAAAAAAAAAAAAAAAAAAAGGTATGATGATACAGCTCAGTGTCAGAACTAGCGTACATAAGACGTGGGGTTCCCTCCCACATAGGTCTAGGAAAAAAAATAAGACAGTTTTTTAAAGGTACCTTAGATGGTTTTATACATGGGACAGCATAAATTACCTGGCATGACTTATCTAAATGGTATTAAAACAGTGTCATAAGGATTAGAGCAATAGCTTGGCAAGCACAAGGACTTGGGTTTGATCCCCAGTGCCACATGTCATGCTGGCCCTGGAGCCCTGGGCACGCCATGCTGGACACCAAAAGCAGGTGTGGTGGCATACAGAAGGCTGAGACAGGAGGATCACTACAAGTCCGAGCTGCATAGCTAGACCCTGTACCAAATAAAAAAAGATTTCAAAAAAATTTTAAATAGTATTATAGGAAGCTAATTTGTTATGTTGAAATCCCATGGTCTTTTACAAATTCTTGTAGGATTCCCAGCGTTCTTAGGCATCAGAATAAACTAATCCTAATAGCTCTCTTTAGAGAGAGCTATCTTTGTCAGCAGGAAAAAAGGTTATCTGAGATGGAAGCAAACAATAAAGATCTCCATCTGGCCAGGGAGATGGCTCAGTAGGATAAGCACTTGACTGGCAAACGCAAGGATCTGAATTCGCAAGGATCTGAGTTCAATCCCCGGTTCCGCAAATAAAAATAAATAAAAGATCTCCAAAGAACAGAGAAATGCGGGCAAAATGACCATCCCAAATGGGGTCTGAGATCTAAATTCTCCTTCTAGCTCTGCCCCAGATCACCTGAGTAACTCCAGATTTCAGTTTTTCCCATATGGTAAAAAAACAACTTTCGTTTAAAAGATAGATACTAAATATACAGTACCATAGTAAATACTTTCCGAATAGTTTTCGGTGAATTATGACTTAATTTATTTTGTTTCGAAAGTACTAGGACTTGAACCCAGAGCCTCATGCATACTAAAGCAAGTGCTCCACCACTGAGCTATATATTTCTAATTCTTTTTATATTTTATTTTGGGACAGGCTCTTACTAAACTGCGCTAGCTGGTCTCAAACTCGTGATTCTGCCTTGGCCTCTGAGTACCAGAGATTATAGGCATATGGCACCACACCCAGCATTAATTACACTTTTTGGAAGGCACCCCCATGTTCAGCTTCAACTGTTTACTTCAAAATGGTAAGGAAAGAACTGGGTGTAGTGTCACACACACCTGTGATCCTAGCCCTCAGGAGGCTGAAGTAGGAGAATTACAAATGTCAGGCCAACCAGGGAAACTTAGTAGACCTTATCTCACAAAACAAAAAAGGGCAAATGATGTGAACAGACACTTCTCCAGAGAAACACAAATGGCCAATAAGGATTTGACAAAATGTGCAACATTTTTAGCCATTGGGGAAGTACAAAGCAAACCCACACTGGGATTCCATCTCATCCCAGTCAGAACAGCTTTTATCAAGAATACAAAAAAACAATAAATACTGGTGAGTGTGGGGGAGGGGTGACTCTTGTACACTGATGGTGGAAATGTAAATTAGTACAGCCACTATGGAAATCAGTACAGCAGTTCCTCAAAAAACAAAAACTAGATCTACCATTTGACACATGCTGTATACCCACAGCAACTAAAATCAGCATACCGTGAAGATGCCTAAATACTCGTGTTTATTAGGGCACAGCTAACATTAGTCAAGACATGAAACCCGCCTAGGCGCCATCAACGGGTGAATGGATAAAGACAATGTTGTATACACACACAATGGAGCAGGGCAAATATTACACATTCTTCACAATATGTAGAACCTAAAAACAATGACAAGAAAGTAGAAGAAAGACTATTAGGCAAGAAGAGAATACGGGAGGGGTTGTAAGGGATGGTAAAACAGGAATGGATATGGGCAAATATATGCATTAAACCCCTCCAATATGAAACTAGGGGGAAGGCAGGGGAAGACAGATGATGAGAGGTAAAAATACTCCTAGTATGTTACGTGCCTGTACAAACTGCCAAAATGAAACCCAGCAATCTGTATAACCAACTTAAAAAGTGGAAAAAAGGAGACATTAAATCTTGCTCCATGTATTTTGCCACCATAAAAAACAATTGTGGCCGGAGTAGGGAGTGGGGGGCCTGCACACCTGTAATCCTAGCACTCCAGAGGCTGAGGCAGGAGGATCACTGTGAATTCAAGACGAGTCTGGGCTATATAATGAGCTCAAGGCCAGCTAGAGAGCAAGCCCGTCTCAAAACAACAAACAGGGGCCGGGGAGATAGCTCAGTAGAATAAGCGCTTGCCTGGCAAGCGCAAGGCCCTGAGTTCAATCCCCGGTACTGCAAAAAAAAGACAAGTTCACAGAGGCGGGGATGCTGAAGTGGCAATGTTGTGGAGCTCAGAGACCTACACTTAAAAGTCCAAGAACTTTCCTTATGGTTACTGGTTTTTTCTTTTTCTTTTCTTTTTTAAATTTATTTAGTACAGGGTCTACAGGGTCTCACTACACAGATAGGACTCATAGTGATTCTCTTGTTTTCAGCCTCCCAAGCGCTGGGATTACGGGTGCACACCACCATGCCCAGTATCATTCGCTCACCATCTCAGTGCGCCCTGGGGCCAGGGATGGCATGGATGGTACAGCAGGCTGGCCTATGGATACTTTGTCACTTGGAATAAATTTTACAAAGACAGATTTCAAAAGTGGTGAATCATGCTTCTAGAAAACAGTGCTCAATGGTCAGAAAGAAAAGTGACTCTAGGGATGAGAGAGAAAGGATGAGCAGCAAGAGTTTGAAAAATAGATCTGTTGATAGTCTGAGAAGATAGAGGATCTTTCTTTTTCCTTCTCTCCTTTTTTTTGAGGCAGGGTCTCACTATGCAGTTGAGGCTGGTCTTGAACTCACCTTGTAGCCCAGGCTGGCCTCAAACTCACAACGATCCTCTTGCATTAGTCAGTGTCCAGAGTTGTGGGATTACAGCTGTGCGCCACCAAGCCCAGCCTCTAGAGGATCCTTTATGCTGGGACATATGAGGAATTTTTTAATAGATACTTGACTAGATGGGGGGAAAAAATCATTTGCCCCACCCCAGAAATAGGGTATAGGGAAGAAGAAGAAGAAAAAAAAAGTGCAACTAAAAAGTAGAGAAAAAATATACCTTCATAGCAGCCTCGTGACAAACACCTGAATTTGCTCACTCAATAGAAAAACTTACAAAGAAGATAAAGCAACGGTGATGAACCCATGTATGGCCCTTACGCTGAAGCCCGTTGTCTGTTATCACTGAAAACTAACAGGCTTGCCGCCGTCACTGTCCACCAGCTGTAATATAGACTCTTAAGGAATGAGAAAGCAAAGATTTTTAAGAGGAGCAATGCTGATCAAATTTATAATAAAAATATAATTCCCAGCACTTACAATAGATTCTGACATACTGCAAGCGGTCAGTAAATATCAACTGCATAAACAAATGCCTTAGCGCCACAGGTCTCTACACAGGCAGAGGAAAGGGAAAACGGGAATTCCAACTACTTTGTCTGGATTCATGTGTCAAGGCCTGTATGAAAGCAGACAAAACTTGGGGCTAGGGAGATGGCTCAGTGGAATAAGCGCTTCCCTGGCAAGCCCAAGGGCCTGAGTTCAATCCCCGGTTTCCCCCCCACCCCGCCCCCCAAAAAAGCAGACAAAACTCAATCCTCCAAAAGCATCAGCAGCCCAAGGCATCTGGGACTTAGAAGAAAAATCGAGAGAGAAGACAAGCACAGAAGGGAAGAGGATGGTTCCACAACTACAGGACCTTCTGTTCAGAGCAACTTCAACTCTCAGGACCGAGACAGACTGGATCAGACCTCTATGTAGTTGAAGAATTTAGTTATACATAAAAGAAAACCATCAGTTAATTAAGAATGCTCTTGCTGACTGAACCTACACCCTGGATGTGACAGAGAAAAAAGGTCAGTATGGTTCTGCCTAGGAAATATGTCACTAGTTTAGTAATACTGAAAATAATACTAATGAATTCACCAATAGAGCATTTAGAATTCTTTCTCCATTTTAGAAGAGAAAACTCAAATCCAAGACAAGTTGGGTTTCAGATACTGACACTCTTCTGGCCACTTTTTGTTACAAATTCAGATTCTGGGGTCTGTCCTCTGCTCTACTAAATTCTGGGAGTCACTCAGTTACTGAGAGCTCCCTAGAGAACACGGAGCACAGTAAACTTTAAGGATGCTTTGGAACCATTCACAGAAATCAGGAAAGTTCATTTATATTTTCCTTTTTGTTACAGATCCAAGAACACTATAAATTCTTATCATGCCTCCCCTAACTTTAGTAAAAGAGTTTATAAGGATGCTGTGTATTCTTTCTTTTGCCTCCCAACAGACGAAGGTGGTAATCCCATGACCAGCAAAGCCAGACAGAGCAGAAGGTAAACAGTCTTATCAGTCCAGAAACCAGTCCCCTCAGTTGCCTCTTTAAAGTTAGACTTGGATCTTTATCTGTTTTACACTCCAAGGTCAATCTTCAGCCTCCACTCACTCCTTATTTACAGGCACAAGGACAGGAGCCAATCTGTTGGAGCCAAAGATAAACCTGTGTCTGTAGGAGAAGTTAAGATTGTGAAGTGAATGGAGCCAGATCTCTGAAAGTCCCTCTCCTGGAGTCAAGTCTATACCCAAGGTGCTAGGAACCACCCTGACTCAGACTAGAAAAGGAACAGATTAAAATTTATATGCATCCATCATTCTAGAAGACTAGGGGGTAGGATTTAGGCTTGGGGCTAACTTTTAGATTCTAGTATGGCAAATCCAATGACCCACTATTGTAAAAACACCTTCTTAAAGGTTAGTAGGAATGAGGCCAATATCCCACTTAGGTCACCAACTGTGCCCTAGGAAGATTTTTTTTCCAGTTTTGAAACTGTCACAAATGAAGTTTAGTTTTGTAACTGATTCTACTAAAATTTCTGAGTCAAATAAGCTTGGGTTAAATCCATATTTGTAAAAATATGAACTGTATTCTTTCTCCCAAAAGAAACTAAAGTAGCCTGTCCTAAGGAATACCTGTGACATATTTGGGGTGAGTCTTTGTTCAATACCAAAACGTACACATCCCATAAAACAAACACTTGAAGTACTGAACCACTATTGTTTGCAATGCCTGTCAACCCTCATGAGGAATAGTTAACTACAAACCTCAAGAAATTACCTATACTTCAAGGTAACTTTCCTCACAGAAAATAAACTCTCTTGGTAACAGAGAACTAAAAATTTGGCTTTAAAAAGTCTTAGCTGGACGTGGTGGGAAAATACCTGTAATACCTACACTCCAGGCAGGACAATTACTAATTCAAGGCCAGCCTGGACTGCATAGTGAGACTCTGTCTCAAAAAATGAAACACAATACCAACAAACACACACACAGGGGAAAAAAAAGTCTTCATTTAGAATCTTTGCAGGGTAGGACCCACACCATGATCTTTGGAAACCACAGAATGTTTCTCTTCCTTTGGAAACCATACAAAGGCTCATTGCCTCTAGCACACGTACATACGGTGAGATAAAGAGGCTTTCTGATCCATTTCAATAGAGCTGGCAACCCTCTCTCATCATTTAAGAATAGAGAAAACTGAGTCACTTGAGAACCCTACTGTGGCAGCCAAATAGAACCTGGAAGATACCCTGCTAGCATGTTCAGAGCCTTATCAAAAGCTACCTCTTCGGACCGGGGAGATGGCTCAGTAGGATAAGCGCTTGACTGGCAAACGCGAGGATCTGAGTTCAATCCCCGGTTCCACAAAAAAAAAAAAAAAGCCACCTCTTCTCAGATGCAAGTGATGGCCTGGTGACAATAGTGAGCAGCTTGTGTGTTTCTGAATGTGGACATGTATACACACACATGACAAAGCCAGAGGGAAACCATCAGGAAACCACCATTTTACAGGAAGACCCAGAAGGCACCCACTTCCAACATGGTGGATCCTCCTCATTTCGCCTCACATCTGGACACTCCCATTCTGAGATGTACAGGACAACAAAGAACACCCAGGCCTACAGAGGAGCAGCCAACGAGCAGGCATTGCAGTGTCACCTTACAGCACAAGGGGCACTTACACAGTAACAGGAAGGGCCCCTGACTGCTTCAGAAGGCAGCCCTTTTCTGTGAAGCCAACATGATCCGTGGCCCACCCACTGCAGACAGCACCAGTTGGGTGCTACTTTCCCACAGCTGTAAACATCTCTGCCTATCAACCATGAAGAAGTGACAGAAGTTGTCTCTATCGCCCATTTACATGTCCATTGGCATCTGTGAACACTGTCTCACAAGACCCTCCAGATGACTGTGCAAGATAAGCAGGACAGGTATTAGCTCCACCTTGCGGATAAAGAAAGAGTGACTCTGAGGCCTAATGACCTACCTGCCCAAAGTCACAGTTAATCAGCAGGCCAACCAGAAGAAGGGCCTCACTCTTACACTCCTGGCCAGCCAGCACATTCCCAGGACACCTCCACTTTGCTCCTGTTTCCAGATGAGAGGCTAGACACAGAGAGCAAAGGTTCAGGGCATAGGTCTGGAGTGGCCAAGCCTGTACTCCAGTCCTACTTCTGTTTTGTTTTGTTTTTTGAGACAGGGTCTCACTATGTATGTAATTCAAGCTGGCCTTGCACTCACTATTTAGCCTGGGCTAGCTTGAAATTCATAGCAGTCCTCCTGCCTCAGCCTCCTAAGTGCTGGGATTACAAAATAATAAGACCGACATTTCCAGTCCCACTTCTGCTACCTAAAACTTACTAGCTGTCTGATCTTATGATCTTAACCTCTCCCAAACCTACTTCCTCACAGAAAAGGGAGTAACAGCTTTACCTCATAGTTATAATGATGATTAAAGATGATGAGATGAGGAACATAAACCACTCAAGCTCACACTGGGAAATACCTGAGCTAGGCAAGGCAGAGTGCAAGATCAAAAGATAATACAGCCGCGATCAAAAGACAATTCTGTTCTCCTGGAGCTTAGAATTGTCAAAATTAAGCAGACAAAGTAAACTGATAAGTAAAACACAAGATATGTTAAGAACTAAAGGACAGGGGCCCGGGAGATGGCTTGGTGGAATAAGCACTTCCCTGGCAAGCGCAAGGGCCTGAGTTCAATCCCCGGTTCCGCCAAAAAAAAGAACTAAAGGACACTGGGTGTGGTGATCCATGCCCATAATCCCAGGCACACAGAAGGCTGGAGCAGGAGGAATGCAAGTTCAAGGCCAGTCTGGGCCACTCAGCAGAGGCCCTATCTCAAAAGAAATCAGAAACAGATGGGGCTGTAACACACCACAAAAACAAAAAGGCCTTTCCTGTGATTCTCTCCTGGTACTGACTGCCACCTGGATGGTTTTATTGCTGTTAATGATGTTGTTTATGGTATGATATTGGGGATTAAACCTGGGACACTGTCATTGAGCTATATCCTCAGCCCTTTTTATTGTGAGACTGGGTCTCACTAACTTTTAACTCACCCAGACTGGCCTTGAATTACCAATCCTCCTGCCTCAGCCTCCCAAATAGCTGGGATTGCAGGTTGCACTGCCACACCACTAGGCCAGGCCAAGTTTTTAAGGATGGGCCAGTGTTTAAAAACTGGTTTCTTAGGGAATTTTTCATTTGAGCCCTAAAGGATTCAAAGAAGCCATCCATGTGAGGAATGGAAGGAAAAGCATTCCAACATGGGGAACAGGATATGCAGGGTCAGAGCACACAGGAACCCTGAAAACACGTGACTGCAGGGCATCATCTCACAGGATTTGGAGAACAACCTTTAGGGACCCTTGCGGGCTGTCACTGCTGAGGATTACCACATCTATTTTTTAAAAAGCAAAGATGAGGGGCCAGGGAGATGGCTCAGTGGAATAAGTGCTTCGCTGGCAAGTGCAAGGGCCTGAGTTCAATCCCTGGTTCTGTCAATAAATAAATAAATAAATAAATAAATAAATAAATAGCAAAGATGAGGCTAGAGAGCTTATGTATATCCTGCCCAAGGTCACAGCTATTCAGGACATGAGACTGGACCCTTCATTATTCTATTTCCAGAAGCAGCATGAGCCCAATGTTTTGATATATTTCGGTGACTGTTTTCTGTGCCCTGAAGAGTCCCCAAAGCACCTTGAAAACACAAGCAACAGTACCGTATCAGCTTCCACAGGCATCTTGTCAGTTGTGCACTAAACTCCCTACCCTCGAATCTTAACCAAGGTTACAAAAGCTGCTCAGGCCTGAATGAAAGGTTCTAAAGTAGAAAGGAACTTCTTTCCTTGCAGCAATGAACAAAAGAAAGGGATGTCCCAGAAAATCCCATGATCTGGTGGTACAGTGAGACAGAACCACAGCTGCAGATGAGGGTTCATCTCAACTGAACTGCATAGGAAAAGCTAATTACTTTATGGAGAAAAAGGACAACTCTCTAAGGTGGGGGATCTCAATCACAGTGGTAACCTCACCACAAAGGGAATTTGGGAACTTGTGGAGAGATTTTGGGGTGAACTTCAGGATGCTACTGGCATGTGGTTGGTTGGGGACAAGTGTATGCTCAAAGCCTTGCAAAAAGACAGGATGTTCCTATACAGTACAGCATGTTATTACCAGAATATTAACAGCACCCCTGCACACACACCTTAAGAGATACCCCTCATAAAAGACTGACAGGCTCCAACTTTTTCTGTATCCTCCTGGGTTGCTGGCACTCCCTACCCTCACTGCAACTCCATGAAAAAAATTAAATCTTCACACTCGAGGGGCATGTAATTTTGGAACTCATTTGTAGGCTTCTAACTCAGGCATGGAACTAGTAGGGGGATAAGGATAAAGAAGTTTCTAGCAGGAGACAGACTCAAGAAATTTTAACAAAGAGAATCCTCTGTCTTGCTCTTCCACAGAAATCCTTATTATATTTGTTTTGCTACACACAGATTTTAGATAAACTGTTTCCTATGCTTTTCAGTTTAAAATCAGATACTAATGACAGTTCTTTCAAAAACCACAATCACTTCACAAAAACAGCTGATAACTCTTTTTGGCCTGAACTGCCTTAGAAAGATTAATCTCAAGGTTCTAAAGCTGATCAGATGCCTGAAAGTGCCAAAGGCAAATATGCATCTTTTTCAGGACAGTGACAGGCAGGTCAGAGAAACTCCAAAGACATCCAGACATCTTTTCTGGCCTTCAATACCATTTTAATAATAATTCAAAAGCTACTCCCAAGTACCACACTAAACTAGTCATCATGCCCTCCACAAAATTATTTCACAAATTAAAGTTTACAGAACAAAAAATAAAAGGAAACTTTGCTGGAAGAAAGAGAAATACAAAAAGCCTACCCTGTTTTCAAAGAGCAGCGATTCTCCCAGAAAATATCCTAAGGACAGGAGAAATCCTTCTCCTATACAATAGGCAACATTTCCCAACTTACCCAAAGGAGTCTGAATATGTAGGTTCCTCACTCAGCTTGCCAATTAACAAAGAGAAGCTTCACACCCCTTTTGACCAATTTTCTAGAAGCCTGACCTGGCTTCTCAGGATAGCCAGATAGACCAGTTTTCCTCCAGAAGGGCCTGCCAGGCCTTTACTGCCCTGCCTGCTAGAGCTTGGGAAATCCCCCTCTAGTCTTCAGCTGGAATGTCACCAAAGTTTACAGAATGAATTCATCCAGATTCTTTGAATCCTCCTCTTTCCCAGTCATGTGCCAACAACCAGGCAATAGTACCCCACCTTTCTCGGTTAGGAAAAGATGCAGATTCACAGGAAGAGCAGAGCACTTAGCACAAAGCTGAAGAAAAAAGATGGTGGGATGTGAGAGCCGCTGAGCCAAGCCTACTGCATGACCAAAGCCCCAGTCCTGCAAAGCCAGAGCAGGAGGCCTTCTATACAGCAAGCCACACCTGTCTATGCCAGCTGCCTGCTCCATTTTAAACAATCCAAACAGATCTCCAGCAGGGTGACAAAACTGGGCATTCCCCTTCTCCTAGCAAGAGAGCCCTCATCCAAGCACGAGTCATCCCCAATTCTATTTTTCTTTTTTTTTTTTTTTCACACTCCTATTTGGGAGACACTTTCTGGTCAAATTGGACCCCCTCCCCCGTTGAAGGTGAGGAAGACACAACGCTGCAGTGACAGATTCGATGCAAGCCAGATGATACCTCCTCTCTGAGGATAGTGATGCCCATAAATGAGACTTCAGTGGGCAGGCTCTAGTGAATCTGCCATCCACAAGTGAGCACACGCCTGGAGTCCCAAGACGCCGGGCTCCGCAGCCTAGTGGAAATCCTCTTTTGTAGACACGAGGTATCCCATTCATCCTCTAGCATCGGGAACCAAAGGGCAGGCAGACAGAAGTGCGCTCCATACCCAAATCCTGGCACACAGGAGGTGTGGGGTGCCCCGGCGCGCCTTCCCTTACACTCCACCCTCCGAGGCCTCCGCACCCGTAGGTAGACTCACCACTGTGCGAGCTGAACCACCTGGGTGCGATGTGCAGAGGTAGAGCATCCGCCAGCGAGGCTCGGGAGCCCAGGTACAGCATCCCGTCTCTATGGTGACCGCCGCCCGTCTCCTGGTAACCATTACCGTGGGCATAGGTGGAGTCGGACGCAGACCCTCCGCCGCCGGGCGCCCTCTCCGAGTCGCCAGTCCCCCGGGAGGCGGGGGTGTAGAGGCCAAAGGGCACTCCGCTGGCCGTGCTGGGGTCCATGCCCATGCCCGCCACTGAGCTGACCGAGCGGCTACGCAGCCCCATGGCCCCGCTGCCGGTCCGGTAGTGCCCAAAGTGGGGCGCCCCTCCGGGCGGGGGCACGGCGCTGTCATCGGTGGAGACCCCCGGGAAGGGGCCCCGGGAGCGGGTCGCCGTGCTCTGCTTGCCACCCATGCTCGCCCGGGCCCCGATGGGGCGGGAACCTGGAGACCGAGACCCTCCCCCACTTCTCAGCAGCCGGGGTAGAGCTGGGCTAGCATAAAGGGGGAGGGAGTCAAAAAGGAGACCGAGAGGAAGAAAAGGAAATCAGGAAAAAGGAAAAAGAAAAAATACGGAAAACACACGGGGCGCAAGAGCCAGGCGGGCGGGGACCCCAAACTAAGAATTCAAAACGATCCACGCCAAACGCATGTTTCCCCTCAAGGTCCAAGAGGCGCAGTCCAGCGCGGCTGCCGCGCGCCACAGGCCACCCCCGGGCCCCGAAAGCCGGGGGAGCCGCAGGGACTGAGGGAGGGAGGAGGCGGGCGGGCGCGGGGAGGCGCCGGCGGAGGCCG
>NW_004524587.1:7193333-7197481 GCF_000260255.1 Octodon degus
TCCCCGCCTGCCCTAGTCTGGCCTGCGATCCGGGTAGCCTGAGCTATGTATGGGGCGTTAGCAGCAGAAGAGATGTCTTCCCAAAGCCAGCGCCGAAGTGGCTTATTATTCGAGGGGCGCCGTGTAGGGAAAAGGGGCGTCGATGGTTCAAGGCGTGGGAAGCAAACACCAGGAAGAAAGAAAATCACTACCTGGCTCTGAGGGTCTCGGGCTAGTCCCCTCGCGGCACAAATTTGCCCCTATAGCACCCTCTGCTGGACGTGCGGTCCATTGTTTCGGTTCTCCATCCAAACGCCACCCTGCCCCCAATCAGGAAACTTAGCCTTTAGCGGGGAGGCAGAGAGTCCTTTGCAAGCGAAGCAGCACGTCGCCGGGGTACTTCGTAAACCTGAGCTGTGCTGACATTAGATCAGAACTTCCTATTTGGGGTTTTAAGCAAATGAGTCGACTCCTAAGCTAAAACGTAGTCTTCAGAATCGATAAGTGAAGGATAAAAGGTGAGAAGTTAAAAGCATGGGAATCGAATATTGCATTTAAAATTGACTTTAGAAATGACATATCCAGGGGCCGGGGAGATAGCTCAGTAGAATAAGCACTTGCCTGGCAAGCACAAGGCCCTGAGTTCAATCCCCAATACCAAAAGGAGAGAGAGAGAGAGAGAGAGAGAGAGAGAGAGAGAGAGAGAGAGGAGAGAAAAACTACATATCCAAGGCAGACCCTTTATTTTCTTTACTGTGTATTTTGATATACACCACAGTGCAAGGACACCACAAGCACTAAATATTTGTTGGGCAAATCTTCATTTTGCAGCTGAGACTTATCTTTCCACTTCAATCGTTGTCTTTCTCACATACCTTCATTCATTCATTCATTTATTGAACAACTATTTTTCAAGTTCTAAGTGCCAGCTATTAACAACATCCAGTCACAGGACTTTCTCCCTCTTCAGTGTGCTCAAATAGTCCCAAACCAAGGAAAGATATTAAAAGGAAACCAAAAAGAGAGGGGCTGGCCTGTCCCAGATGTTGACCAACCTGGAAAGCAATAGGAAGACAGTTATTTCTAAGCGTGGAATGCCCGAGGATGAGCAAAAAGCCTTCCACAAGGAAGTTAAGAGGTTTGTTGTTGTTGTTGTTTTTAATATAAGAAATCAAAGTAGCAGCAAGGAGTGGTGGCATACCACTCAGTGCTGTAATTCCACTAAGGAAGCTGAGGCAGAAGGATCATCATATTTCAAAGCCAGCCTGGGCTACACAGCAAGACACTGTCTCAGAAAAGCAAAGAAAAGAAGAGAGGAGAGGAGAGGAGAGGAGAGAAAGAATATGAAACCAAAGCAGAAAGAAAACATTATGAACCAATATCTATCTAAGAAATCTGTGAGTGCCTCAATGAAGAGTTTGTGCACATCTAAAATCCAAATGAGTGATCTGAAGCAAAACTAGAAAGTTTATATTTAACCCAGTTTTCTTCCCAGAAGACTGTGGTGGCAGAAGAGCAGTGGTTCGGTATTGTGCAGGAAACAAGATACTAGATCCCCTTAATGGTTACATCTCTTTGGGGGAGATAAACTCATAATGACTTATGTCATCCACGTAGCTTTGCTCTACTTGTTCATTCAACACATTTTTAGCTAAGAAAATATTTATAAGGCCAGGGAGATAGCTCAACAGTCTAAGCACCTGCTTGGCAAACACAAGCCCCTGGGTTCGCTCCTCAGTACTGCATGCAGTGCAGGCCCCAAACAGCAAGCCAGCCACTGAAACAGGGCATGGTGGTGCACACCCACAATCCCAGAGCTGGGGAGACTGAGGCAGGAGGATCACTACAAGTCCAAGCTGCATAATGAGCCCCCGTACCAAATTAATTAATTAAAAAAGAAAATATTTATAACAATAAGTGTTGGACACTGCACTAGAGTCTAAGATACAGAGTAGAAAGACAAATGGAGTCCCTGTTCTCATAGGATGTCAGAAAGCCACTTCAGACCCATTTGGATGGCTACAATCAAAGAGAAGTGTAACAGCAAGTGTTGGTGAGAAGTGAGAAATAAGTATTCTCATACCTTGCTGGTGGGAGTATAAAATGGGAAGCTGCTTTGGAAAACAGCCTGACAGTTACTTAAAAAGACTGAGTTAATAATGTAAACTAGTGCCGGCCCTGCCCCCAGGGCACAGTGAGCCAGCAATTGAGACAGGCCTGTAATCCCAGCTCTTAGGAGGCTGTAAACAGGCAGATCATTACAAGTCTGATCTAGTAGTGAGACCCTGAATACCCTGTAGACCTTTCCCTAAAATAATAATAATAATAATAATAATAATAATAATAATAATGTAAAGTAGCAGTTCTACCCATATGTATATTTCCAAGAGAAATGACAATATGCATTTTAAAAACCTCATAATTTATTTGACATAGGAAAAAACTAGAAACAGGGCTGAGGAGATAGCTCGGCACTCTAAGCACCTGCCTGGAAAGCTCAAGGACCTGAGATCAATCCCCCAGTACCGCACGCCATGCCGGCCCTGGAACCTAGGGTGTCCTGTGCTAGGAAGGAGGATCACTATGAGTCTGAACTGCTGAACTGCACAGTGAGACCCTGTATCAAATAAATAAATGCATACATAATTTTTTAAAAACTAGAAACAATGTACATGTCCATCAACTGATAAAAACATGAGTTTGGTGTATTAATACTGTGGAAGATTATTTGGCACTATCTAAAGGAGTAAAATCCTGGTAGCTGCTACAAGATGAACAAACCCTAGAAACATCATGCTGATCAAAAGAATCTAGTCATTAAAAAACTGTACTCTGTATGATTCCCCTTATATGAAATGTCTGGAGTAGGCAAATACATCAAGAAAGAAGTAATTTCCAGAGCTGGAGGAAAGGGAAGAATGAAGAGTGACTGCTACAGTTTTTATTTTTCTTTTTGTTTTCTTTTTTAATCTTGTTGGGGGATACTGGGAATTGTTCACTTCTTTTTTTCTTTTTTTTTTCTGATGGAACCAGGGATTGAACTCAGGTCCTTGCGCTTGCCAGGCATGCGCTTATTCTACTGAGCCATCTCCCCAGCCCCCAGCACTGGGAATTGAACTAGGACCTTCACACTAAGCTACTTTCCCAGCTCTTGTTATTGTTTTGAGAGAGCGTCTCACTAAGGCCCTAAATTGCCCAGGCTGAGCTCCACATTGTGCTATCCTGCCTTGGCCTCCCGGAATGCTGAGATATGAACATAAATCAGCACACCTGGCCTAGGGTTCTTTTTGAAATGACATAAATGTTTTAGAATTAAATAATAGTGGTAGTTGTATACCCTTGTGAGTGTACTAAGAACCAACTAAATATTTAAAGGGGTGAATTTTGCCCAGTAGAGAGAGATAATATATTTTAATGTCTATGTCAGATGTTATGCCTTATGCCTAGATGTCCCCACAAAGTCTCATGCACTCATAGGTGGGACTTTTCAAAGCCAGCTGGATTTGGGATGCCACACTGTGAGTAGAGGCTGCCGATGCTCAAAAGGTGGGTAGCCTGGAAGAGATCAAGGGGGGAAGCTGCTGCTTTGCTGCCTTCTGCCCCTCAGGAGCTGCTTCTCCTCTGCAATACTGCTCCACCATGCCATCCTGCCAACTACAAAGTGAAACCTCTACAAACCAGGGGCTATGATAAACCTTCCCTCCTTTAACTTTGGGTGTCAAGTATTTTGTCTTAGCAACAAGAAAAGTAACAGACATCAGATAAACATAGACAGACAGACAGACAGACAGACAGATAGATAGATACAGACAGACAGACAGACAGACAGACAGACAGACAGACAGACAGAATGTAAACCCCACCCACTGAAGGGTCAAGAAGCCAACAGAAGCAGACCTAGGCTTCTGAGCTATATAATGCAAATACTCATCACAGAATCTTCAGATAGCAATTCTGCTTTCTCTGTATGCTTTTAAATGAGGTGACAGGCCGGTGTGGTGGCATACGCACATAATTCCAGCACTCGAGAGGCTGAGGCAGGAAGATCACCACAAGTTGAAGACCAGCCTGAACAATATAATGAGACTCTGTTTCAAAAATGAATGAATGACCAAATAAATAAATGAGGTGACAAAGAGTAGACCTACTTCATAAATTAGACTCTTAGC
>NW_004524587.1:7198402-7200292 GCF_000260255.1 Octodon degus
TCATTGTCACCTTTGTCTCAGTTACTCTTCTCTTGTTGCTGGGACAAATACTTGACATTCAAAATGAAGGAAGGAAAGGTTTATTGAGCTCACAGTTACTGGAGGTTTCAGTCCATACTCAGCTGGCTCCAAGGCAGAGCGGCACATGGCAGAGAGCCACCTTTCATGGTGGTGGCAAAGAGCACAGCACAAAAGGGAGTGGCAGCAGCTCAGGCAGCTAGCCAGCCTCTGTCTCCTTACATTGTCACGCACCAGGGCAGGTGCAGCAGCCACACCCACAATATTCCATCACAAACTCCAGAAGCCACCCCATGATTGCATGAGGCTTAGGGGGCCACCTAGACACAAACCGTAACAAACTTCATGCTTTTCCTGACACTGATTGAGCTGCTCTGTGGCACTCTTCCAGCTGTAACTGTATTAACCTGCTGCCCGCCCCCCCAAAAGCCAGGAGAAAGATCTGACTAATTCAGAGTGGTCCCAAAGACCTTTGCAAATGTGCAAACTATGTGGCAAATCCCCAGTTTTAGATATGCTGAAAAGAATGTAAGCCTGGAGCTTGCACAGATCAGAAAGCAGAGAGAATGGCTTGGTGGAGCCTACACCTGGTCACAGTGGAAAGCTGTGAGCTCCTCTCTGTCTGCCTCTAAGAACCACAGGTTGGCAAGGACTTCCCCAAGGCTTTGGAGGGAGCCCCCAGCACCTCCACTGGGAGTAGGTAAGTGTCCTAGTGAGAAACATCTTCCCAAGTCCTCTCAGAGCTCTTTATGTTTGTACTGTTTTGCTTGGAAAGGAAAAGCTTAAGCAGAGAAGCTACCAAATACACACAGCTGGTGATTGAGCATGTGTTTGCATTCATAAATATTTGCTGGTTGATGAAGAGGGAAATTATAAGTGGAGCTCATAGGAATCCCAGGTTCCTGATATAAAGGGACAGAGGGCTCAGCCAACTCCACACTCTGCAGCAAAGGACTCAGAGGACTAGAAAAAGTGTTGCACTCAAATTGCTTGGCTAGCTGCTGATAAGAGCCAGCAAACCCCGGGATTTCTGGGTCTGCTATGTACCCTGCTTTCCTTGTGGCTTGGCTAACAAGTGACCTTTTGAAAAGACATGCTGAATATGGTAGTGTATGCCTAGAATCCCAGTGCTCAAGAGGCTAAGGTGAGAGGACTGTGTGTTTGAGACTCTATCTTAAGAAAATAAGAGAGAGAATCCGGGCATGGTGGCACATGCCTGTAATTCCAGCACTTGAGAGGCTGAGGAAGGAGGATCATTGTTTGAGGCCAGCCTGGGGTATATAGTGAGCTCAAAGGCAGCCTGAACTGCATAGCAAAACTGTCAAAAGACCAAAGAAAGACAGAAAGAAAGGATAAGAGGAGAGGAGAGGAGAAGAGAGGAGAGGAGAGGAGAGGAGAAATTAAAGGTTCCTGATCCAGGACGCATTACCTGTGATTCTCAGAGGCACCCAGAATAATGAAGGCAAGCTTCAACTTACTCAGCTGTCTTTGGTGTTTTGTAAGGGAGAACTGAGAGAACACTGGGGTGTAGGAAGAAAGATCAGAGGAAGGTCAAGGATAAAGGAGTTTTTGTTGTTGAGTCAGGTCTCAGAGTTTCACTGTGCTGTGGAAACTGGTATCAAACTGCTGGGTTCAAATGATTTTCCTACCTCAGGCTCCTGAGTGCTGGGTCTACAGGAGAATACCATCATGTCTGGCTCAAGGAGTAGATTGTTTTTGTTTTGTTTTATTTTTGCTTTGTTTTGTACAGGAGTCCAGGGAGTGCTGAGCTTAAATCTTCAGTTTTTTAAATTTTTAAATTTTGAAAATTTTAGGGGCTGGTGAGATGGCTCAGTGGTCTAAAGCACCTACTTAGAACAAGCTTAGCAAAGC
>NW_004524587.1:7202011-7203244 GCF_000260255.1 Octodon degus
TTGTTATTATTATTATTATTATAGTACTGGAGATTCAACTCAAGGACACTCTATCCCAGCTATATCTCCAGCCCTTTTTATTTTATTTTATTTTGAGATGGTCTCACTAAGTTGCCCAGGCCATACTTGAACTTTCAATCCTCCTGTCTCAGACTCCTTAGTAAGTGGGATTACAGGGCTGTGCCACCACAAACAGCTCTTCTTTATTTTTTATTTGTTTGTGTATGTATCTCTATCTTCTTTATAACCAATATCTTATTTTTTAATTTAATTTTTAAAAATTTTTTTGGTGGAATCAGGGATTGAACTCAGGCCCTTGCACTTGCCAGGCAAGTGCTTATTCTACTGAGCCATCTTCCCAGCCCCAACCAATATTTTAGAAGGTGGCCAAGCTTTTTCCTTATTGACACAATGACTTACACTAAAAATGGTGATAATTTGAACACTAACAAGAATGGCTTGGGATATTCCATGCTCTGTACAAACCCCTTATAACAACCAAATGGGTCTGGTATTTCCTTTCCTATCGAGCAACTGAGACTAAACCAGTAAAGCCAGCATTTGACAGCATGGGACTAAAGAGGGGCATTTAACCACTGTGCTGTAATAGTGGTTTTCTAAGTTTTTGATCTTAGGATCACTTTATACTCTCAAAAATTATGGAAGACCCCCCCCAAAAAAAAGTTTAGGTGGGCTAATGTATTGATAGTGACTATTAAAAACTAAAACTGAGAATTACAAAATATTCACTGTATTTAAACATTAATTCATATGAACATTAATACATTTTCTGTGAGATGGGATCTTGCCTTGTTGGTCAGACTGCTCTCAAACTCCTGGACTCAAGCAATCCTCACAGCTCAGCTTCCTCAGGACTGAGACTAACGGTACAGGGCACCACACTGGGCTTCAATTATATTTTTGGGGGGCCAGGGCATAAGCACCTGCCTGGCAAGTTCAAGGTTCTGAGTTCGACCCTGATGCCACAAAAAAAGCCCCTTCTTTTTCTTACCAGTACACGACTTCACACATTCTAGGCAAGCAGTCTACCACTGAATATATCTCTAGTCTCCTTTGGAAAAAATTTTTTGATCCTAAAGATATATATAGCTCATTGCGTACCTAGCATGCATGAAGCCTGGGCTTGATCTTTAGCACCACACAAAAAAAAGGTAAGTAAAAAAGAGACCAGGTTTTTAAGACAGGATTTGTCTAAATTTCTTAGGCTGGCCT
>NW_004524587.1:7203409-7209008 GCF_000260255.1 Octodon degus
CTCCCCTCCCCTTCCCTCTCTCTCCTACTTTTTTGACAGTCTTTCTTTTGTAGTTCAGGCTGGCCTCAGACTCAGCGGTAATCCTTCCCCCTCAGCCTCATGAGTGCTGGGATTACTCGAAAAACAGGTGAATTCTCACATCTACTTCTCTCATTCTGCTGCAGTCTTATGTAGGGTCCCTGTAGGGTCCAGAAAGCTCCACTACACAATGTTGAGAGAAGGGGCAAATAACTTCTTACGGTAGCATTATAAAATTGTTTTCTTTAGGAGACCCCCCTGTAAAAGGTCGTGGAGACCCCCCCAGGGGACCCTTGGGAAGCACAGCACTCTATGAAAAATGAGACATTTATACTTTAAGACCTGGATGGCAGGCAGAAGACGTATCTTCAGGAGAAGACGTATCTTCCTTTTGCACGAATGTTGGGTTTTGATTGGTAAAAAGGGTATGGGAGAATGACCAGGATAATAGCGATAAAATAGTGAGTACAACAATAGCTTGTTGTGCTTCCCTGGCAAGCGCAAAGGACTGAGTTCAATCCCCGGTTCCACCAAAAAAAAAACAACAAATCTTAACCTGGGAGTTCTTCCTGAGTCCCCTAGTTTGCGGTCGACCTGGACTACAATTCCCCAGACAGCTCACGGCAGGGGGCGTGTCCGCGAGCTGTGGGCAGCGTGGGTGACTCAAGTTGATGACGCACGGGGGGGGGGCGCCCGTATTTTTCTTGCCGCAATTGGAGGAGAAGGAAGAGGGGGCGGAGTCGGCGATAGGGTCAGCCAATGGTGTGCGGTCAGGAGGACGGGGGGAATGGGGCGTGGCCAGGCTGACTCGCGGGCGCCGCGGAGCTCGAGGAACCTGGATCCGGCGGTCTAGGGTGTAGGAGAGTGCTGTCTTCGGGCCGTGGAGGCCCGGCAAGGAATATGGCAGCGCGATGGAGTAGTGAAAATGTGGTAGTGGAGTTCCGCGACTCCCAGGTGAGCTGGGCTGGAGAACGTGTAGAATCATCTGGGCATGCGCTCTCTGTGGTTCCCCTCCCCCCCAACGTTGCTGCATATACACCCCCCCCCGGGGGCGGGGAAACCCCTGGCCTGGCTGGACTGGGGAGGTGGGCAAGGGTGACCTGGAGTTGTCAGACGTGGGTGGACACGGGGAGACTCGGTAACCTCTGGGGCGGGCACAGCCTTTCGGGGTACCCCGCTGGCGTTTGTGAAGTGGGGTACGTCTGGAGACACTGAGGCAGAGGTTGTGTGCGCATGAGTGCTTAGGGAGCCGTCCCGTAGCCAGGGTGGCGAGCAAGTAGGCCTTCAGTTCCTAAGGCTGGGGTCGCGGATTTGGCAAGTTGCACAACTTCTCTGAGTCTGCTGCGCGGGTTTAACTCTGCTTCACAAGATTTTGGAATCGCGAAGTCCCCGTTTCAGCGCTTAAGCGATTTAGTTGCTGATACGCTCCAAGTGGAAAATACCATGTGATGGTCGGAATTCACGCTGTAGGAATTGATGGAGTTCGATTTCTAGCACTGTCCTCTAGTCATTGTTCTCACCTGTACAGGGGAGGTCGTACCTCCCTTGAAAGATGGACACGAATTTTTTTTTTTTTTTTTTTAGGGGGACTCTAACTCAGTGTCTTGTACTTGCCAGGCAGGCACTTGTGCTGCTGAGCTATACCCTTGACCGGGCGCAAGAACTTTATGATCACAAGATCAAAGAGTGTGACACAGTGACGAGCACTGTTAAGCCTCAAGAAATGTTATCACTTACTAAAGAGTTTTACCATTTTTGTTCTTTATTTCATTCTTCAGTTCCTTGTACTTTTTTTTTTTTTTTGTCATTTTCTTGACAGTGTATGTAGGCTGGGTTGATCTTGAACTTGCCATATATCCCAGGCTTGTCACAATTCAAGATCGTCCTGCCGCAAACTCTGTAGTGCTGGGACTACAGGCGTGTGTCGTCATCGAGCCTGATGTATTTTACCATTTATCTATATCTTGTCTTCTATATGCCATGCCTTGTGCTAGATTCATGAAAGGATCTCTTAAAGCAAGTAGGTTTTGTCTCTTTGTTCCAAAATGGAAAGCAGCCCCATTTGTTTGATCTTAAGTGACTTGCCTAAAGGCTACCATAACGTGGCAGACAGGATCAGGATCTGGTCACAGGCTCTGATCTCAGAGTACCTTTGCAGCTCATTACACTACTTTCCCTCTAGTGAGTAGCTCAGAACTGACGTACAGCTGTTCCATGGTGAATATCATGATTCCTTCCCCAGCACTTAGAGCAGTGTCTCGGTGGTTGTCTTCATTTATTCAAGAAGTATTTGGGGACTGGGGAGATGGCTCAGTAGAATAAGCACTTTCCTGGCAAGCGCAAGGGCCTGAGTTCAATCCCTGGCTCTGCAAAAAAAAAAAAAAAAAAAAGTATTTACTGAATACCTTCTGTGCACCAGACTTATTCACTCATTTATTCAACAAGGATTTATTAAGCTCCTGCCAGTGCACGCTGGTTGTCAGTAGTTAAGTTAGTTTACACCAAGGGAAACCTGGATTTCTGTAAGTGGGTGGTGTGGTTTTTTTCTTTAACGCATCTTGTCTTTCACCATAAAGATTAATGAATGGAGGAGTCACCACCAGTCCCCTATGCTGCCCTCTGATACGTAGGCCCTGAGAGAATCTGACCAGCAGCTTTGGATTAAGGGATCTAGAGGCACTTTTTGCTGTCAACACCACCGCTCTTCAAGGCCTAGCCTCCCAAGGGAGGTGACACACTCCTAGGAAAAAAGAGCCAGATTGCTGTTTATTGCTGTTACTCTTCTTGTTAATTGCTTTTGTGGGGACTAGGACAGAACCAAATCATATGTCATGCATCTGAGCCTGCTACTTTGGAAAATACTAATCTGCAAATGCTTTCATTTGCACAGAAACCCAGGTAGTCTGACCCCTGTCTCTTCATAGAGATGTAATTGAAAAGGCCTGCAGAGAGGGTGCTGACACATATCCTAGGATGCTATGAAGTGGGAGCAAATAATTAAAACTAAACAGCAGTTGTCATAGTAAGAGAACAAAGTAAGTTGGTAATGTAACTGCCTGGTGGGAGTTTCTGTTTTTCTGAGTTTTCTATTTAGTTGAAAGGGTACATCTGTAGTGTGAATTAGCATGGATTTGTGGTTGAGTCTGGTGATGATTGGGAGGGATGGCAGCTCATTTTATTAACTATTTCAGTAACAGAGAAAGTTAAACTCCTCATAGTGCCTTTCTGCAAAGGAAAGCCAGAATAATAAATTTTTCAAGATAATTCAATAAAATTAATAAAACAAAACAACAACAAAAGATAATTCACAACGTTAAAAATAATTTAAAAGGGGGCTGGTGAGATGGCTCAGTGGTCTAAAGCACCTACTTAGAACAAGCTAAGCAAAAATGCAGCGACCACAGTTCAATCCCCAGCACCACATGCCAGCCAGCCCCGCCCCCTGGTGTGCTGAGCTGGCCACACACACACACACACACACACAATAAATAAATAAATACATTTAAAAAAAAATAATTTAAAGGGCTGGCCTGATAGTTCAGTGGACTAAAGCTCCTGCTTAGGCAGAGCACAGTGGCTGGGGTTTGATCCCTGGCTTGTGGTGCAGGCCCGGCCTGTGGGGCTTGCTGGAAGGGTGATTGAGACTGGGCGTGGCGGTGCATGCCTGTAATCCCAGCATTTGGGATTACAGGAAATCGCTATAAGTCTGATCTACATAGTAAGATCCTCTAGACCCTCTAGACCCTGTCCTAACTATAGGAAAAATAAATATTAAAAACTAAAGATTTTAGATTTTTCAGAGGAAAACCCTAGTTTGAAAAGTGAATCTCTGTATAGGGTTTACATAACTGTAACTTACTTTTTTTTTTTTTTTTGGAACCGGGGATTGAACTTAGGACCTTGTGCTTGCCAGGGAAGTGCTTATTCCACTGAGCCATCTCCCCGGCCCCTGTAACTTACTTTATAAAACAATTCCTTAAGATACTTTTTTTTTTTTTCTTTCAGAACCGGGGATTAAAGTCAGGCCCTTGCACTTGCCAGACATTGTTTATTCCACTGAGCCATCTCCCCAGTCCCTCCTTAAGGTACTTCTCTTGCCAATTAATAGTAGAGACTTTGGGACAGAGGTGTAGCTCAGTGGCACAGTGCCTGCCAAGTTCTGAGTTTGATTCCTAGTACCAAAAAAAGAAAAAGAAAATAGTAAAGAATATGGGCAGTTGCTTGGCAACTACTCTGAAGTGGTCCCCAGAGTCATTAAGTGTTAGCATTACAAGGAAACTTTGGGGTAGTTTTCTAGAACAACACCATCCTGAACAATTTTCAGTGACGGTGGAAATGCAACTAGTGCAACTGAGGCATTATATTTTTAATTTAATTAAATTTTAATTAATGCCATTTAAATAGCCACTTGTGGTTAGGGGCAATGGTAATGGGAGGTACAGAGGAGGGGCTTGAGAAGAGTGGAGGTTCAATAGTTTCCACTCTCAAGGAAAGGAAAGCTGGCCAAATAGCTCAGTGGATTAAGACACAGGGAAACTCTTGGGAGGCTCTAAACAGGCAAATCACTATCAGTCTGATCTAGTAGTGAGACCCCGAACACCCTGTAGACCCTTCCCTAAAAATACAAAAAAAAAAAAAAAATAGAGGTAGAATGTGGAGTTACACGTCTGCAACTGACTGTATGTGCAAAAATGCTATAGGGGACCAGGTTGTGGGTCTGTCAGAACGTGTGCTTAGCATGTAGGAGGCGCTGGTTCAATCCTCAGCACCAAAAAAGAAAACTGTAAGTTTGCATCATGTACCTATTATGAGGAAGATAGGATCTGTGTCCCTGTAACAGACTACTTAGTGTCTCTAGAATGTAACGGAACATTTTCTGGGACACTTTTTCCTGTATTCTTGCCTCTTGCCTCCTTTTATCCTTCAAATAGGCAGTAATTTTTTTTTCAAATTCAGATTGGTTGAGGACTTGTTAATGTACTGTAGAATGCGTTTGCTTGTGTGGTCAATGTGTATATCAGTGAGCAGCCCACAGTTAGGCTGAACATTCCATCACCTCAACAGGTGGCCCTGCTGTTAAAAGCTCCAACAAATGATTCATGCAGGGTATAACCGTTTGAGCCTGATGTCTTTCAGTTAGCTAGTGCTTTTTATTTTCTTTTTTGTTCTTTTTTGGCAGAACCGGGGATTGAACTCAGGCCCCAGTGTTTGCCAGGCAAGCGCTTATTCTACTGAGCTATCTCCCTAGCCCTTCTTTTTTGTCCTGAGCATAGTGCTTTTGAGGTTCATTCTCGTTGAGCATAGTAGTTACTCCATCCTACTGTTTTTTGTGGTACTGGGAATTAAACTGAGGGCCTTCAAGTTCAGCTACACATCCCCAGCCCATTTATTTATTTTTATTTTTCATTTTTTATGTATTTGGTACAGGATCTCACTACACAGATTGGACTCTTAATGATCCTCCTGGGTTTGTTTTTTTTTTTCCAGCCTCCCCAGTGCTGGGATTACAGGCAAGCGCCACCACCCCCAGTCTCAGTCACCATCTCAGCATGCCTTGGGGGCAGTGGTCAAACTCCTGCCT
>NW_004524587.1:7214313-7225944 GCF_000260255.1 Octodon degus
TCTTTTCTACAGAAAGCATATTCTAATAGTTGGTGACTTTTAAGTCTCTGTACTCATGTAACTCTTCCAGAAAGATTAAAGCTGTTCTTTACTTTAATAAAAGACAAGTCATTGGGCTATACATGGTAGCACACAGTGCAATCCCAGCACTGAGGAGGCTGAGCCAGGAGGATCACTGTGAGTTTGAAGCCAGCTTACGCTGCATAGAAGACTCTGTATCAAAAAGCAAATCACTTAAGTATTATGTGGTACTCCATAAATGTGTACACTTTTTATGTTTTTGTATGTCAGTTAAAAAATAAATTGAAAGAAAAGGAAGAAAGCCTCCAAAGCAGATCAAAGCACAAAAACAAACAAAGCTAATTCTTTTTTTTTTTTTTTTTTTTTTTTTTTTTTTTTTTGGTAGAACAGGGGATTGAACTCTGGCCCTTGCACTTGCCAGGGAAGCACTTATTCCACTGAGCCATCTCCCCGGTCCCTCAGCTAATTCTTTAGCTAAGACAAAAGTTATAGTTAATAATGTGTACATTTTTCTGAAGCAAGCAAGCTTTGGTCCCTGGTTTCCTAATTTCTCTTAAAGTTCATTTTGCAAACTACAGGGATAGAAAAACATAGCAGGAAAAAAAAAAAAAAAAAAGAAAGAAAGAAAAAAAAACAAAAAAAAAAGAAAAACATAGCAGGTCTATTTTGAGACAGTCTCACTATATAGTTGAGTTTGGCCCCCTGAATGCTGGGATTATGGGTATATACCACTATGCATAGTTGCTTGTTTTTTGTTTGTTTTTATGTAGTCCAGGCTGGCCTTAAACTCACAATCTTCTTGCGTTAGCCTCCCAAATGCTAGGATTACAGAGGTACACCATTGGGCTCCATTTTGGAAGTCACTATTAAAGTATGAATGTGGGCAATTATTTGTTTTTCAGAAAATAATGTAAAGATGCGGCGCTGGATGGGGAAGAGTGCAGTACAGCTCAGAGACTGAGGGCTGGGCATAGAGTGACTGCGTCAGGGTCCGGGAAGGGCACCTTCCTGCCGTGTGATTGTGGCTGACTTGCTTTCCTCTTAAGCTTTGCTTTCTTCGCCCCTAGTTTAATGCAAGTAGCTACCTATGTGGGGCTCCTTGGGTCGCCCATGATGATGAGTCCTTGGGAAGATTCACAGTTGTAGTCACAGTTACAGTTTATTATAGTTAAAGGACATAAAGATGCACATGGGGGGTGAGGTGTGGAGAAAACCAGGCACAGCGCCTCAGAGTCCTCTCCAGTGGGTCACGCAAGACGCACTTGATTTCTCCAACATCAGTTTACACAACTTGTGTTAGGAAGCTCATTAGGGACCCAGTGCCCAAGGTGTTTTGGGCGCCTGGCATGTAGGCACTTCTGCCCAGTGCACACCCAAATCCCAGACTCCCAGAAGAAAGTAGCTGCTCATGTTGCTGGTCCACACCAGGTTAGTGCAGGGAGCCACCTGATGGGGCAAGGATTGATGGGAACACTCCTGGAATCCAAGTTCTCAGACAGCCACTGTGAGCCACCCCTGGTAGATGCCTCGTCCAGAAGATGACAGGAGAAAGCAGCCTCAGACCTTCTGTGGCTACCCTTTCTGCCCAGTGCTTTACAGGGTTACTATAAAGATTAAATGAAAAAGCTAGTCCTGGTGGTGCACACCTAATCCCAGCCCTGGGGAGGCTGAAGCAGGAGGATCCTTGCAAGTTCAAGGCCAGCCTCCTGAACCAGGCACAGCGGAGACCATGTTGAAAAAAAAAAAAAAAAAGATTAAATGAGAATTTTTTTTTAATGTATTTGGTACAGGGTCTCACTATGCAGCTTGGACTCAGTGATCCTCCTGTTTTCAGCCTCCCCAGCAGTGAGGTTATAGGCGTGCACCCCCTGCCAGCCCTTAAATAAGAATATGAAATGCTGATATCTTCTACTCTAAGTAACTAATTTATTTATTTATTTATTTTTTGGTGGAACCAAGGATTGAACTGAGACCCTTTCCCTTGCCAGGGAAGCGGTTATTCTACTGAGCTATCTCCCCGGCCCCTGAGTAACTACTTTAAAGATGACACTACACAATGTATTAACCATTGTCACCCTATTACCTTGTTTTCTTTTTTTTTAATTTTTATTTTTTATTTTAGGGAAGGGTCTACAGGGTGTTCAGGGTCTCACTATTAGATCAGACTTGTAGTGATCTGCCTGTTTACAGCCTCCCAAGAGCTGGGATTACAGGCAGTGCTACCACACACAGTCTCAATTGCAGTCTCAGTGTGCCCTGGGGGTGGGGCCAGGTGGCAGGCCCAGGGATCGAACCACTGGCCCCTGTACCTTCTTGCAGGCGCTTTAATCCACTGAGCTATTTGCCTATTACCTTGTTTTGAATTTTTTTTTTTCTCTTTAAAAAAAGCAATGAGAATGTCAGTATACAGTACTCTTTTTAACACAGTGGTCAGGATACGCTAAGCATATGATGTGTTTCGTACGTATGATTAATTAGAACACTGATCTCAGGGAACAACAAATATGGCCTCTCAAAATAGACTGATGCGAGCTGAGGAGATAGCTCAGTAGCGCAGTGCCTTCCTGGCAAGTGGAGGGGCCTGAGTTTGGTTCCTTCTTACCACCCTGCCAATAGACTGATGGACCTGAAAGGCCATTAATTCCCTTTAATTTTTATTTTTTTGGTGGAACCAGGGATTGAACTCAGACCTTTGTGCTTGCCAGGGAAGCACTTATTCTACTGAGCTATCTCCCCAGCCCTCCTTTAATTTTTATTTCTGTTTATTTTAATTTTTTTTAAGTTTATTTATTTATTGCGTGTGTGTGTGTGTGTGTGTGTGTGTGGCCAGCTTAGCCCACCAGGGGGCGGGGCTGGCTGGCATGTGGTGCTGGGGGATTGAACCGCGGTCCCTGTGCTTTGCTAAGCTTGTTCTAAGTAGGTGCTTTAGACCACTGAGCCGTCTCTCTAGCCCTCTGTTTATTTTTAAAAATGGGAGAGTCTCAATGTGTGGTACAGGCTGGCCTTGAACTGACTATAAAGCCCAGGCTGGCCTTAAACTCATGATGGTCCTCCTGCCTCAGCCTCTCAAGTGCTGGGATTACAGGTGTGCTCCACTATGCCCAGTGAGAGGATTTTTTAAGAAGACATCTCATTCACCCTATTTTCCAGATGAGGAACCCAAGCTCCACAAAGAAGTGATTTATCCCGTCATCCCCAGTATGTGTCACATTCATTTGGGAGGAGGTGAGAACGCTCACATTTTAAAAGGGGAACTTCCCAAGCAACACACATTTTGTGGAGTGTGTGAACAAGAGCCATGATAGACAGTTTGTAGTAAGCGTTAGACAGGGATGGCTCAAAAACAGCTTTGGCAGCAGTGTCTGTCTCTCTAATTTAAACAGAGATTGGATCTTATCACCTGAAACGGTCTGATCCTTTTTATATCAGTGGGTTTCAGCTTGTGGCTTTAGCCTATGAAATCTGATACTGCCTGCATTCAAGTCTTTGCTCAGGCCTGTGACAAGCTGACACCAGAGGAACGGACCCTGCTCTGATTTGCCTTGATTGGATGTACCGCTTCGCGTCATGTGAAGGATGAGCAGGCACAGTGCTTTTGTTTTAAACAGTTCTTTCTTATTCAGCTGGATTTGCAAAAGCAAGAGTTGATTTCTTCCCAAGTCTTTTCAATTAAACCAATTCTAGATTTTGTAGATAGCAAATCTTCTCTACCACAAGGCTTCCTTTGCATTTTTTTTGAGGCTTACTTTGCATTTGAATCAAGGTAGACAGATACTCCTATGAAGCTCTGTGATGAATTCTCTCAGTGGTCAGTTTTCTGACAGAACCATTCGTGTGTATGCTAAAATTTAATTGTAAATTCAAAGTAGATTTGTAATATAATCTAAGTTTAGTATAATTTGACAATTATAAAGTACAGTACTATAATTGTGTTGTTTTAAAAGATAAAAATATTAGCCAGACATGGTGATGCACACCTATAATCCCAGCATTTGGGAGACCAAGGCAAGAGGATTGCCACAAGTTTGAGGTCAGCCTGGACTACATAGTGAGTTTGTGGACAGTTTGAACTACACAGCCAGATCCTGTCTCAAAAACAAAAAGAAAAAATGTTAAAGCATCAGCTTTTTTATTTTGACAGCTTCTTTGATATAATTCCCATATTATACAATGTACCTGTTTAAAGCATACCACAATTGGCTTTGATGTATTCACAGTGTGCACCATCATTACAGTCATTTTTAGGACATGATCATCACCACAATTCAAAAGCCTATAGGGGCAGCCAAATAGCTTGGCGGATTAAAGCACCTGCAAGCAGGCATAGAGGCCGGGGGTTTGACCCCTAGGCCTGCCGTGCCAGCCCTGCACCCAGAGTGTACTGAGATGGCAATTGAGACTGAGCATGGTGGCGCATAACTGTAATCCCAGGCTTGGGAGGCTGTAAACAGGTGGATCATTACAACTCCGATCTAGTAGTGAGACCCTGAACACCCTATAGACCCTTCCCTAAAAAAAAAAAAAAAAAAAAAGCCTATGTACACCCTTTATCCAACACCTATCAGTCCCTAGGGCCCCAGCCTTAAGCAGTAACCACTAATCTTTTCTGTCTAGATTTGCCTACTCTGGGTCCTTCACGTATCTAGACCCAGACATTGTGGAGTGTTGTTTGTTTTGTTTTTTAATGATTTTTATTCATTTTAATGAGAAAAAAGATGAAATAATTTCAAAACAGGTTAGCAGGACAATTACAATAATTAATACATTGCATTTTGTTGTCTTTGTAGTAATTCAGAGGACAAGATGCAGACATGTTATCTAAATATTAATGAAAGCCTTTCTTCTCAATGAACGAAGAGAAAGTATCTATATATCTATCCATATACATCAGCGTGGAGTGTTTGTGACTGATGTCTTGCCTTAGCTGTTTTCAAGATTCATCCATATGTATCAGAGCTTCATTTCTTGCAGTAGTCAAATAATTTTGCATTATATGGACGTACCATATGTTACTTATTAATTCATCAATTCTTGGACATCTGAATTGTTTCTACTTACTGGGTATTATGAATAATGTTGTTCTAAGAATCTTATGTATAAATTTTTGTGGTTGGTTTGTTTTTGAGATGGAGTCTCACTGTGTAGTCCAGGCTGGGTTTCTACTTCCTGTGTAGCCCAGGGTGTCCTTGAACTTGTGATATTTGTTTCTCAGCCTCCACTGTGTTTACAGATGTGGGTTCCTGTGTCTGACTAGCAATAAGCTTTTGAAAAGACCTATGTCCCCTACAATAGTAGATACTTTAAAAAGTCACACAGGGCTGGTGAGATGGCTCAGGGCTGGTGAGATGGCTCAGTGGTCTAAAGCATCTACTTAGAACAAGCTAAGCTAAGCAAAGCACAGGGACCACGGTTCAATCCCCCAGCACCACATGCCAGCCAGCCTCCGCCCCCTGGTGGGCTGAGCTGGCCACACACACACACACACAAAATAAATAAATAAAATAAATAATAAAAAAAATTAAAAAAAAAAAGTCACACAAAAATTAGGGGCTGGGGAGATGGCTCAGTAGAATAAGCACTTCCCTAGCAAGTGCAAGGGCCTGAGTTCAATCCCTGGTTCTGCCAAAAAAAGTAAAAATAAAAATAAAAATAAATCAAGCAGTAGATACTTACTGAATGCCTTCCAGGTACTAGCAAATTGATTTTTACCCTCAAGGGAATTGGAGGAGCTGTATGAACAGATACTACTGTAATATCACAAGTGCTATGCAGAGAGAAGCCCTGGAAACAGAAAAATGCAGCTGACTCGCAGTAGATGTGTGTGAGGGGATGATTCAGAGAACCTTTCTTGTAAGAGTTTGCATTAAATCCTCAAAGACAAGGACGAGGCTAGAGAATAGCTTCTAGGGAGAGGAAGCCGCTGGTGTGAGGGTCAGGAAGTGCAGAGAGGTGGCTGAGTTTGGAGGGCTGGAATGAATTCACACTTAAGAGTTCGAATGCTTGGGCACTGGGATAGGGTGGGGAAAGGAGAGGTACGCCATGGGCTGTGGCCTGAGCAGCGTAGAGGTCAGCAGTGGTCTCTGCTGCTGCGCTAAGGCTGTGGGACTGGACGCTGCAGACTGGGGAGGCACACTGGGGACTCAGGGAGCAAGGCCGCTGGGAGCCTGAGGCCTACGCAGTGGTGCCTGCCAAGGCCCGACACGAGGCAGGGGTGGGGAAAATGGCTTTCAGGGAAAGACTAGGAAAGATTGTCCAAAGTTAAGAGAAGCCCCAGAGGCCTAGCACAGAGCCAGGGGTTTTAGGGAGTGCTTGTTAGATCTGATTCTGTCATTTATTTACTTATTTATTTTTTGTATTTTAGGGAAGGGTCTACAGGGTGTTCAGGGTCTCACTACTAGATCGGACTTACAGTAACCCACCTGTTCACAGGCTCCCAAGAGCTGGGATTACCGATGTGAGCCACCACGCCCAGTCTCAGTTGCTGACTCAGCGGCTGTGGGGGCAGGGCCAGCAAGGCAGGCCTGGGGATCAAACTCCCAGCCCCTGCATCTGCTTACAGGCAGTGATTCTGTCATAATATCGAGTATAATTACTACTAAAACACACACATCTTAACAATCCAAGAGGTTAATGGCAGTTTTTGCTGGATTGTCCTTGTTATTGTATACCTGATGAGTAGTAGAAGTGGTATCCCTTCCCTAGAAGATGAAAAAGATTTGAGATGTGTGATGTGTATGTACCAACTCCCTACAATGAATGTAAAAGTCAGTATTACTGCAGGCTTATACTAGTAAAAAACTGAACATTGAAAAATAGATGTGACACCCATACTGAAGATCAAACCCGGGGCACTGTACCACTGAGCTACACCCCTAGACCTATTTATGTATTTATTTATTGTTAGATTTTTGAGTTAGAGTTTGGCTGTGAAGTTCAGGCTGGCCTTGAAGTCTTTGTGTAGCCCGTACTGGACTTGACCTTGTGGCCATCCTCCTGACTCAGCCTCCTGGGTACTGAGATTACAGGTGTATACCACCAGGCATGGTACCTTGTATCTTCGAGACTGGGTCTTGTTAAATTGCCTGGGTTGACTTCAAACTTGTCCTTCTGCTTCAGCCTCCTATGTAGCTGAGATTAGAGGTGTGCACCATCACACCCGACAGTATACTTATAAGGAGCCCATTTAAGTTTAGTCCGTGGTAGGGTGTACAGTGCCACTGTCATTTACCTTTCTAGCTTGTTTGTAAGCTTCAGGGAGCTCCTTCCTACCACCCGAAAGAAATCCTCTTAGTCACTGCAGTATAGGTTGCCGCCTTCTCTCGGTGTGGGACCAAGCTGGAAACCTGCAATCCCATCACTCTCAAATTGCCTCTTAGCATCTCTAAGCACACTGACCTACATTCTCTGCTCTTTTGTACTTTTATTTTTGAGCCATATTCTTGCTGAATCACCAAGACAGGCTGAACTTGAACTTGTGAACCTCCTGGCTCAGCCTCTGGGAATGCTGGGATTACAGTTTTTCACAGTTAACATCATTTTAAAAATACTACCACTTTAAAAATACTATAGTAATACATAGTTTGCCTGTGCATGAGATAAGCAGCTTTGCGTTTGCAACTTTTTGTCTTGGTACTGGGAATCGAACTCATGACCTCGTACTTGCCTAGTAGGCACTGTGCCACTGAGCTGTATCCCCGGTCCTGTGCCTACAACTTTTGCTGTATTTTGCTTAGATTCTGGAGTTAGAATTACTAAATCAAAGGGCATGACATTTTGGGGCCATTGCCAGGTCACACTTCGTTAGTAGTGTATCAGTGTGTACCACAAGCTTAGCATCTTAAAAGTAACCTTTTTATTAGCTCACAGTTGTATTGGTCAGAAGGCCGGACACTGCTGAGTATCTCACAGGCCAGAATCAAGGCAGCACTTGGCTCCGTTGTCTCCCAAAAGTCTCACTGAAGAAGAATACTTCTGGGTGCTTGGCTAAATCCAACTCCCTAGGGTTGTAGGACTGAGCTGTTTCCTTGCTGGGTGTTGTTGTGGGCTGAGGACTTGCTGTCCACCCCTAGAGGCCACGTGTCCCCTTCAGGTTCAGGCCAGGTGTCCCCTTTTGCGCTTACAGATAGCAGTGGAAAGTCTCATGGTGAACCCCTCAATATCCCAGTTTTTTTATTTCTAGACCTAGATTGAAGTGATTGGTAAGGTTAGGCCTCTCCCATACTCTTCAATGAAATAACTGTTACACATGTTCAAGTGTCTCAGTTTCTCTGATGTGAAAAGCTGAAAGCATAAATAAGGACTAAATCTATAATAATGTCAAGTACCAACATGTTCAAAGGGGAACTGGGTTAAGAGGAAAGGAAGGAAACTGGAACTAAAGAGAGTAGAAGGGAAAAATGCAAACAAAGCTTTTGTAAATAAGGAGGGGAAGAGGGGTTGAAGGGAGGAATGGGAAAAAGAGAAGCAGCAAGATGTATCATGTACAGGGACAGAGTCTGTGTGATACTGTCATTATGTATATCTAAAATGTGCCAGTAGGGGCCCGCCCCTTAGCTCAGTTCTTTAAGTGGCTGCTTCAACAAAGTAGTCAGGCTCAGGTTGCTGTGGTTCCATCCCCACAACTCAAGCCAGCCAAACCTGCCCTGAAGGCATTCGGAGCAAAAAAAAAAAACCAAAAAACAAATAAAATGTACCAGTAAAATTAATGAAAGTCTCTCAGTCTTCCCTTTCCCCAGAGAACCTTTCATCATCCCAAATAGGAAGTCTCTGCCCTACTGTTTGAACAGTAACTCCTCATTCTCTGCTCCCCCTGCCTAACCTCTGCGTCTCAGTTCTCTTCTTCTCTGAACTTGCCTGCTTTATTTAGGTGGAGACAGGCAGTATTGTGTTTTTCAGTCTAGTGTGTTTCACTTTGCATACTGTGTTAAGGTTCATTTATGTGCGAGCACTTTGGGATTTCTTTCCCTTTAAAGGCTGAATGAAATTCCATTGTGTGTTTATAGCACACACACTTCATTTGTCCCTTCCATGGATGGGCAGTTGGAATGTTTCAGATTTCTCTATTTTAAGCCAGTTAATTTGCAATCTTCATTTCATTGGTGAGATCACTGCACAGCATTACCTGGATTCGTCTTTATTAGAGATGAGTGGGAGGGAAAGGTGTGTGTACACCAAAGGCCTGGAATCTTGGGCCACATTTTAGGTCTGCCTACCATTTAGCGTCCCAAGATTACATTGCTTCTTTAGAGAAACCAACCTTCCCTTCCTTCTTTCCTTCCTTCCTTGCTTGCTTGCTTCCTTCCTTTGCAGAACTAGGCATTGAACCTAGGGCCTTTGCCTTGAGCTATATCCTTAGCCTCTTCTTTAAAATTAATTAATTTATTCATTAATTTATTTATTTTGGTGGTACCAGGGATTGAACTCAGGACCTTGCACTTGCCACGCAAGCACTTACTCCACTGAGCTGTTTCCCCAGCCCAATTTTGTCTTTTTGAGACAAGCTTTCACAGTGTGGTTCAGGTTGGCCTTGAACTCACTTTGTAACCCAGGCTGGCCTCAAACTTGCAGTAGTCCTCCTGCATCAGCCTCCCAGGTACTGAGATTACAGGTGTGCAACACCGTGCCCAGCTTTTTAAAACAATTTTGAGCCAGATTTCACTGAGTTGCTTAGGCCAGGTTTGAGCTAGGAATCCTTTGCTTCAGCTCCCAGGGTGCTGGGATTACAGGCCTGTATCACCAAGTCTACCCCCATGTCTCCCTCCTTCACAACATTAATCTAGAAATTACACAGTAAAGTTCTGGAAATGGCATCTCATTTCACAGCCTGCCTTTCCAGCTGGGCTTTTCTCTGCTCGTGACTCTGGTCTCATGAAGGATGCATATTAATCACTTTTCAGCCTCTTGGAAGAGCACCCTGGCTTGTTGTCCCCAGTATTACCTTTGACATATTTTTTGAGGGCAGTGAACAATTATGAAAAACCCATTTGTGAGGCCAGGGAGGGTAAGGGAGAGGGAGAGGATTTCTGTTTATTGTGCATGATTGTGATTGTGTCAGCAGGTACAAAATCAATTTTGTCTGTGCTGTTGGAAGGCATTGTAGCCCTGCGTAACCAGACAGTAGCTGTTGCATGTTAAAGTCACAAGAGTGACACAGATTTGAACTTGTCCTAATAAAAGAATTTAGGGCTATAACTGCCAGAGTTAGAAGCCTTTTGCTTCAGCTTGAATGTAGATTCATTAGGCCCAGTGCAGCCTTCTGGAGGTTTGTGTATTTATCTGGTTTTCTGTTTGTTTGTTTTTTTGGGTGGAGCCTGGGATTGATCTCAGGTTCTTGCACTGTCGAGGGAAGTGCTTATTCCACTGAGCCATCTCCCCAGCCCCCCATCTGTTTGTTTTTGAAGCAGGGTCTCACTGTGTAATTCAGGCTAGCTTTGAGCTCACTGTGTAGTCCAGTCTGGCCTCTAACTCATGGCAATTCCCAGCCGCCTGAGTTCCGGGATTGTAGGCATGTGCCACCACACCCGGCCAGTGTAGCCTTTTGGGAGGTAGACGTTGGATCCTGAAATAATGTCGTTTACTGGAAACTTAGAGACCTAGGAGATGTGTTGGTTGGAGATTTCATATTGCATGTGGAGAACATGCCTTTTGCATGTTTTTGGTGTGGGTGTGCTGGAGGCGGAAGCAGTGTCCCTGTCCCCTTTGAGAAGGCTCTTTGTGCCTAGTTGCTCTGTGCTGCTCAGACTTCTAAGAGGGCTCTAGAACTTTTGTCTCCTCACTTTATTGTGTGCCAGCTTGTCCTTGTGTGGGGGTAACAGATCTGCTTTTGGGCTGAGTGTGGGATTTGGGGGAGACCTTGAGAAGTGTGAAAGTATCTACTGTGAGGAACTATACTATCAGTGCTCTCTAATTGGGGACTTCTTGGATGAGGGGCAAGAAAGAGCAAGAGGAGCGTCTGTTTTCTGCGCCCTGGCTGGACTTGCTGGTGGTACTGACTCTGTGTTCTCTCTCACAGGCGACTGCCATGTCTGTGGACTGTCTGGGGCAGCATGCAGTGCTTTCTGGGTAAGTGAGCTCTTACAGACTGTCTGCTGTAATTTCTGGGGAACAAATTACAAGTCAGGTTTCTGGGAAATTGAAAAATGTCCTTGTATTTAACAGGTGTAATGGTAGGGTTTAGAACTCACATCACAGTGACTGCAAGGGCAATTGTAGGGATGTGTTGTGGTTTGTTTTTGTCTCTGCCCTAACAGGTAAGAAGTACCATTCCTTTGACATTTCAACAACTGGTAGTTTGGTCTTCAAATTGCAATTTTCTGTTTTCTGCACAGACTCTTTAAGGAAGTAATCTAGTGTGATCAAGGAGGTAGTTCTAGGATTAAGGGGATCTGGGTTCCAGTTTGGCAATTTCACTAAATTATGAGCCCCTAGACAGTTATTCAGTGAACCTTAAATAGTCTTTAGTTCTTTCATGGAAAATTTTGATTTCAGCCAGCCATGGTAGAGTGTGCCTGTAGTCCCAGCACTCAGGTGGCAAGACAGGTGGCAAGACGTTTGCTGCAAATTTGAGGCCAGCCTGAATGTAATAGGACCCTGGTTTAAAAAAAAAAAAAA
>NW_004524587.1:7226369-7230686 GCF_000260255.1 Octodon degus
GGTCCCTTTGCTTTTAGTTTGTTCTAAGTAGGTGCTTTAGACCACTGAGCCATCTCACCAGCCCCTCATAGTGTTTTTGATTTTCATTTAACTTAGTTTATGGACCCATTTGCAAATCAGTGAAAGTTTTTTATTTTAGTTGTGCTGTTTTATTTTGAAATTGTTTTAATTTTTTTTGAGAGGAGTGTCAAGATAGGGTCCTGCTATGTAGTTCAGACTGGCCTTGAATTTAGAGCAGTTATCCTGTCAGTTTCCCCACTGGTGGGATTATGGGTGTGTCACCACGCCCAGCTAATTTACCCTTTTTGAAAAGCACATGTAAATGGCAAATATTTAAATAATTCAGAAGAATATACAATGAAAAGTGAAGTTTTCTCTTAACTATGACTACCTTGCCAGAGATATTAATTGACATATTTTCTTGTCTCATACTGTGTATATAGATAAGGAAATATTGGCATTTCTGTTCTTTGACTGTAGTTTTCCAGTTACTTCTTTGTTTAACAAACGCTTTGTTGACATGCAATTAAAATACATAGGCTTCACTCATTTAAGGTGTATAATTTCAGTGGGTTTGGGGATATTATATTATTAATTTCCTATTTTTTCCCCTACTCATTTTTTGAAGCACTTTTTTCTTTTTCTCTTTCTTTTTCTTGAGACAAGGTGTTGCTATATAGTTCAGGCTAGACTTCAATTCACTGTGTATCCCAGGCTGGTCTCAAACTTGCAGCAATCCTCTTGCCTCAGCTTCCCAAGGGCTGGGATTATAAGTATGTGTCACCATGCCTGGCTGTAGCACTTTTTATTTATTTACTAATTTTTTACTTATTTATTTTTGTGGTACCAGGGATCGAACTCAGGACCTTGCACTTGCCAGGCAGGTGCTTATGCTGCTGGGTTATCTCTCTGGCCCTGAATGTAGCACTTTTTAAAAATCAAGGAAATACCTATACATAGTTTAAAAGTTGAGTAGCAGTTCTAGGTTTTTGTTGCAAAACAGCAACCTCTACCTCACCTTTTTATTTTCTCATTGCTAAGACAAAATACCCATCACCTAAAGTTAAAAGAAGAAAGGTTCATTTCAGGTCAGGATTTGTAGAGGTTTCAGTCCATAATCTGCCGGTTTCAAGGCAAGGTAGTGTGGCAGAGGTGCATCAGAGAAGAGAATAAGCAGTTCATGGCACGAAAGGCGGAAGGCAGGAGGCAGCAAAAGCAGCAGCCAGTGAGTGAGCACAGCGGCCTTCCCTCTGCCCGTTACGCTGTGCAGGCAGCGTGCTCTTAGTGTGGGTAGCACTCAGCCAGAGGTGGGCCTTCCCTTTTCCACAGCCAGATCTATGCCAAACCAATCAGTGGACTAATTTAGTAACCACACATCTTTAATCCCAACATCACATATTCTAGATCCAGCCACCTCTCCATTTTTCCAAATGCTGTATATATCTGTCACTGTATTTGGAGTCAGCCATTATAAATTGACTTCTGAGAACAGAAGATGAGGGTCTGGCACTTTTGCTGTGCTGTGTAGGTCCTTACATACCTACCTGACCTTTTCCCTCTTTCCAATATACTTACAGAACAATTATTGGGTTGAATCTGTGTTTGGGGGTGTTTTTTCTCAGGGTTATTATGGAGAGGTCCTGTGCCATTCTGATTCTAGCCTCTTTGTGACCTGTTTTCTTTTTGGAAGTGTTAGAATACTATCTTTATCCCTAGAGTTTGGAAAATTTTTATTGTGATTGCTTTGGTCTATGGATCTGTGTCTGTATACTCCAAGGTCCCCTCTCCCCTCCTTTTTATGTTATTGTTTAACCTAAACAAATAGAGGCTTAACATATACTTGGCATTGTGTAGCTATAATAATGACCCATAAAATACTCTTAGTGCCCTGGAATAAATGGGGCCCAATTGTTAGATTTCCCAGCATTCACTGATGTGGAAAATGCCATCCTTAGTATTTTAGGAGAAGTGGAATTAGATGACCAGAAATCATGGAAGTACTCCTGTTCTGGTGTGTTCTTTGATATACACCCATATTATTTTCCAGCACAAGCATGCAGCATTCCATTTCCTTTTCTTATATTGAATTTTAGAGTATGTGTGATAAAATGTATAGGCTACACTAACCTGAAATGAATGGTTAAACAAATTTACAAGTATATACCCTATGTAATCACTGTTCAGATTAAGATACAGAATTTTTTTAGCACCTTGGAAAGCCCTTCTAATCTAGATGTTTATGTTTTTTTGTAGAGATAAATTTTCTTGCATTGTCCTTGACCCTGTTAAATAGTATTAGATCTGCTATGTGGATTCTCTTTTGGCCTTATCCTCCTTTTGGTTTTATTTGTTGGTTTGTTTGTTTATAATACTGGGGGTTGAACCTAGGAATTCTCTACTACTAAACGACATCTCTACCCATTCTTATCTTTTTTTATGTATTTAGTACAGGGTCTACAGGGTCTCACTACATAGATCGGACTTACAGTGATCCTCCTGTTTTTGGCCTCCCAAGTGCTGGGATTACAGGCATGCACCACCATGCCCAGTCTCAGTCACTGTCTCAGCGTGTCCCGGGGTGGGGCTGGCACGGTGGCACATTGAGGATCAAACCCTGGTCCTTGCTCCTGCCTAAGTAGGCGCTTTAGTCCACTGAGGTATTTGGCCAGCCCTATCTTTTATTTTAAGGCAGGGTCTCAGTAAGTTGTCCAGGCTGCTCTTTTTTTGGAGGGAGGGGGGCTGGCACAGGATGCCTTAAGGGCAGGTCTGGTAAGGCATGAGGATCTGGGGATTAAACCACAGTATCCTGAGCCTGACTGCCTTTGCTTAAGCAGGCACTTATACAACTGAGCTAGTGGGCAGGCCCCCAAGCTGCTGTAAACTTGTGATTCTCCTCCCTCAGCTTCCTGAATACCTGGGATTACAGGCATGTACCACTGGAGCCATCAAGGCTTTATATGTATATATATAACCTATTTATTTATTTATTTTTGCAGTACTGGGCATTGAACTCTGGACCTTGTGCTTGCCAAGCAGGCGCTTATGCAGCTGAGCTATCTCTCCAGAGGCTTCACCTTTAATTTGCAACCTGCCTCTCAGGTTTTCTGAAATTGTAACTATGTTCATTTTCAGAAATTTTCCTTATTTTTAAAAATTTCAACTATTATTTTAATAGTTTCTTTTCTTTTTTTTTTTTTTTTTAGGCGGAACCAGGGATTGAACTCAGGCCCTTGCACTTGCCAGGGAAGCTCTTATTCCACTGAGCCATCTCCCCAATCCCTTAGTTTCTGTTCTTTACATTGCTTGCTTGCTTTCAGTGTAGTTGGTACAGGGTCTCATGCAGCACACTCGTGATCCTCCTGCTTTCAGCCTCCCCAGCGCTGGGATTACAGGCATGCGCCACTATGCCCAGACTCCGGCTGGCTCAGTGTGTCCTGGGGCTGGCACAGCTTACGGTGCTGGGGATCAAACCAGGGTCCCTGCATTTGCCTAAGCAGGCACTTTAGTCCACTGAGCTATCTCACTGGCCCCTGTCTTGTTTCTTAACTCCTAGCTTGGAACATTGATTCCAAGCTCTTTCTTTCCTTTGCGTTATCCTGTGTCTTTGAGATCATTTTTCTTATGTGGATCCCTATCTTCCAGATTTCCTCCAGGGACTGAGGTCATGGCTCTCTGTGAAGAAGAAACCTCTCTAAACACCATGGGCAGGTGGTAGGGCTCTCTGCAGGGAGATGAGGTAGGAAGCAGGTGTCTTCAGATGTCCAAAGATTACCTCAGGGCCTTATCCTTGTTCCTTTGCTTGCTTTTTAAAAAGTTCTTGTGTCGCTGTTCTCCCTGGAGGAGTCTGTCTGAAGAACAAAAGAAAGCATTGTGTGTGCTCAGCAGGAGAAGAGGCTGAGGGCTCAGCACCCCCTGTTGACTGCAGCGCCTTACATGGTCCCACTGTGCTCCACATGGGTGAAGAGAGGTGGCCCCTTGTGGTGTGGCAGGCACTTAAACCAAATAGCTGCTCTGCCAGACCTGCTCTGTTCTGTTCTGTTCCTGTCTTCCAGCCCTACCTACCCCTTATCCATGCTAAGCCCTGCAGTGTCAGTCAGCTTGCTTCTCAGTCAGTCTGTTCCTCTCTCCAGCACTTGGGCTTCATTTAGCTTTCTCTACTCTAGGTTAATTACAATTTGTCCATCTGCTTTTCATCCCCCACCCTCCATCCCCGCCTTTTTCCTCTCCATTTGGCAGTGCTGAGGATCCAAGCCAGGGCCTCATATATGTTAAGCAAATGCTCAACCACTGAGCATTTTTTTGCCTTTCTGGACAGGC
>NW_004524587.1:7232261-7233410 GCF_000260255.1 Octodon degus
GTCATTAAGCTCACTTTGTAGCCCAGGCTGGTCTCAAACTCGCAATGATCCTCATGCCTCAGCCTTCTGAGTGCTGGGATTATAGACAAGTACCACCATGCACAGTTAACTTTTTTTTTTTTTTTCAGAACTGGGGATTGAACTCAGGCCCTTGTGCTTGCCAGGCAAGCACTTATTCTACTGAGCCATCTCCCCAGCCCCATTTCTTGAGCATTATTAGCATTTATTATAATTATTATTCATTTCTCTAGGTTATTATTTCTCTTCCTGATAGATTAAATTTAGTTTCTAGGGAATAGACTTGCAGGGGAATTGGAGATTTTCTGCAGGAAAATGGCTTTATGATAAGTAATGTGTTTAATTTAACACACATTTCGTGAGTGTGGAACACTGCCTAGTGTGTGGGGCATACAAAGATAAATCATTGAAGGCACGGCCCCAGTCAGTCGAATTGGACAAGTCTTAGCATTCATTAGTGGCCCTGCTGCAGAAGTAAATGTAACAATGGAAGTGTAGGCCAGGCTGTGGGCATAGCATGGAAGCCGTAACTGATCTCGCTGAGGCATCAGGATAGCCTGGGAGAAGGGAAGTAGACAGGCTCGCAGTGGATGTGGCAGGGAGAGCCAGCTCTGAGGGGAGGCTCTCACAGGGATCCTGTTCCTGTTTATTTATCCACCAGCTTGGATTACCCTGTGGCTTGCCTGCCTCAAAGTAGATAAGTGTTTTGCCTATCTGGATTGTTTTTTGAGCACTGCTTGCAACCACATGGAATTCTAAACACACATTCTACATGCTAATGCATTGTATTGCTGGATTGCCACAGTGTTGATGTTGTCCTCCTAGCCGCAGGTTCCTCTACATTGTCAATCTAGATGCCCCTTTCGAAGGTCACCGGAAAATCTCTCGCCAGAGCAAATGGGATATTGGAGCTGTACAGTGGAATCCTCATGACAGCTTCGCACACTATTTTGCAGCTTCGGTGAGTTCATGTAAGGAGTATCATCTTTTAAATGTGTCCTCCAGGAGTGGCAGGTCTATGTCCTGTGTGGCGAAGAGACTATAATCCTTATTCAGTCAGGAAAGAGGTTTGGATGATTCTTTGAGAAAAACAGGCAAGTTGCAGATTTATATATTTGTGTGTGCACACAC
>NW_004524587.1:7234260-7235293 GCF_000260255.1 Octodon degus
CTGTTTTGGGCTCTGGCTTCATCAGTTCTAGAGGGAGCAGAGTACTCCCTATAAACTTTTGCACAGAGGATGGGATTTTTCCTTAATCAGGAATTGTTAGATCATTTAACCTCAGATTTTAAGTGTGAATATTTATGAGTGATTTTCTTTTTCCTAGGGAAAATATGTATAAGTTATATTGGTCTCCTAAGAAATTTCTGAGAAGATTCTGGGCCAGGTTAACTCAGTTATCTTTCTCAAGATTCTGTGTCATCATTCTTTTCTTCTAAAACAGTTAAAGAGCTAAGCCTTCTGTTCCTTTTGCACTGGGCTGGAAGGGGAGTGTTTGAAAGAAAGTTCTTGCTAGCCTGGGCTACACTGTTCCTGTCGGGATGCAGTCTGGGGAGCACCACAGAGCCATGCTGTCAGCTTGAGAAGGAGTGAAGACCTCTCTTGGTCGTTTCCAAAACACACTCTGGCTTTATCCACAGATGTCTGAGGTAGAGCAGGTTTTCAGGACTGCTGTGGAAAGGAGGGAAGTCAGTGTAGTGCTTTTCCATTCTCAGCCTCTTTCCTGTGTGTGAAGAGGATGGTGTTTTTGTAGGCCTGTTGCTCTGGGCCCTTTAACAACTCACTTGCTCTTCACCTCTGCTCATTTAGTGGAGTTTTTCAACCCTGGCACCATTTATTGTAGTCTTGGAGCCTTAGCCTGGTCTGGTGTGTCTTGTGAATTGTAGGATATTTGGCAGTAGGTCCCTACCTACTACATCTCTGTTGCATATCCCCTTTTTTGTGACAGCCAGAATATCCCTACACATTGTCACATGTCTGCTGGTCAGCAAAATGGTCCCTGATTGGGAACTACTGACTCAGGCTGACTCCTTAGTACTTGGCCCAAATGGGATTGCTCAGGAGTGCTAAGGAAGACAACCTTTTTTTTTTTTTTTCCTCCAATTGCAATGGTCTACATTTATCTGTGTGGAATACATCCAATATCGCTGGTGGATGCCACAAACTGCAAATGGTTCTGAACTCTATATATGCCGTGTTTTTT
>NW_004524587.1:7237333-7238327 GCF_000260255.1 Octodon degus
GCGTGCCATGTGCACTGTGGCTGTGCTGGATAAGCACGTGATCCACATTCCAGAATCATGCTCATCAGAGCTATGTACAGTTTAAAAACCTGTGAAGTATTTGTTTCCAGAATTCTCTAATTTTTTTTTTTTGCGGAACCGGAGATTGAACTCAGGCCCTTATGCTTGCCAGGGAAGCCCTTATTCCACTGAGCCATCTCCCCAGCCCAGAATTCTCTAATAATTTTTGAACCGTAAATAACAGTGGGTAACTGAGGCACGGAAAGTGAAACCAAGGCTAATGGGAAATTACTGATATGATTTTAAAGTGAACAATTCCGTGTCCTTTACTATGTATGTAATGTTGTGTAACCATGAGTGCTAATTAGTCCAGAGTACTTGTATCACTTCAGAGGAAAACCCCTACCCATTAAGTGGCTCCTCCCCCTTACCTCCTAGGGCCCACCAGCCTGCTTTCTGTCTCTTGGTGTTTATTCTGGATATTTTATGTAAATGGAATTGTGTTATAATAGATGACATGTTATGTCTGGCCTTTTACACTTGGCTTAATGTTTTGGAGTTCATCCACACTTAGAAGGTATCAGAACTTTTTTCTTTTTTGTACTGGAATATTCTGCCCGTCAGTGGACATTTTAGCTGGCTGTTATGAATAGTGCTAATCTGGACATGTCTGTGGGGGTGCTTGCTTTCACTTTTTCCAAATGGACATTGAGAAGTAAGATTACACTGCCACAAGATAATTCTGTGTTTTCAGGGAATTGGGTCTAAGAACAGTTATATGTTAGACAAGCACTCTACCAGTGCACTACATCCCTGGTCCTTTAAAAATTCTTTTTAATTTTTTGTGACAACATCTTGTTGAGTTCCTCCAGGCTGAGGTTGAAATTTAATCTCCTTGCCTCAGCCTCCCAATTAGCTAGCATTACAAGCACATAATGCCCTGCCCAACTGTTTGAATTCTTGAAGGAACTACCAGTTTCCACAGTGGCTAAAC
>NW_004524587.1:7239411-7251219 GCF_000260255.1 Octodon degus
CTTTAGATATAAAATAACTTGAAAAGGGCTGGGCATATAGCTCAGTGATGGACTATTTTCCTTAGCATGCTTGAAACCCTGTGTTCAGTCCTTAGTAATGCAAAAAAAAAAAAAAAAAATCTATCTTTCCATCTTGAAATTCATAACCCAGTGTGTTGGGCTGAGGGAAGCTCAGGCTAATATTAACTATACTAATTTTTAGTGGCTTTTTCAAATTCAACTGTGATCTGTGCCACACAAGTTGGTTTCTTCATGAGTTCCTCTTCACCCCGCTAAGCAGGTTGGAGTGAGAACATTTATTCCCTTGTGCATGTGATGCTACCCACTGCCTTCTCTCCTTTGTTTCTTCTCAGAGTAACCAGCGGGTCGACCTTTATAAGTGGAAGGATGGCAGTGGGGAAGTCAGCACAACCCTACAGGGCCATACTCGCGTCATCAGGTAGGTGCCTGCCCACCATGACTTCTGACCTGTTTCACTTTGTCCCAGTAAAACGAAGATGCTACTGTGGCTTGACCCTCTGTGCTGCACTGGCCCAGTAGCCAACGTTATTAGTGCCCTCTAGGGTGATGGCAGAGAACAGCAAAGAACTCCCAGTATTTAGGAAGCGTCCCCCATGCACTGCTAATCCCTGATGACAGAGGCAGCCCAGTCCAGAGTGAAGGATTAGCGCTGACTGCCAGGGGAGGGGCTGTCATGTGACAGAAGCCCCTGTTTAGTCCACAGTGCCCAGCTGTGCACAGATGCCTCAATGAGCAGCAGCCCTCGGCCTTTTCTCTGTAGCTGTGGGTACCACACAGGGCTCCAGCATCTTGGCCTATGCCTACAGTGCAATTGCCCCCACTTGGGCTTGCCAGGGTGGTGTTGTTTCTGGCCAGGGGACACTTGCTGGAGGATAGGAGGAGGGTGCAGGGTGGGTGACGATGACCTGGGGCTGGGTGGGAAAGGCTAACACCTGGCTCTGTACAGAGCAGCTGGGGCAGCAGCAGCCCTTCTGGGACAGAGGGTGCGAGAGCTCCGGCCCTCCTGCAAAGATGTGTGGCCATGTAGAGGTTATCATTGATCTACCCAGGGTGGCTGTGCGTGCAATTTCAGAAAAGATAAGATTATATATTCTTCCTTCCTTTATTTATATTTTTTGGTGGGCGGGGTCTGCATGTTTAAGTTAAAATGCTCCACTTTGTGGGGAGTGGGCGGTGGTGTTGGCTGGCAACTGCAGGGAGGTGCTGAAAGCATCCTTCCAAGCTCTGTTCATTTTCAGAGAACTTTGGAGATCCCCAGGCTGAAGTGAGACAAGCCCACCCTCGATGTTTTGATGTTTGAAGCCTCTAGAGGCTAGAGTTTCCAGTGCTTTGAAACCAGAAACTGAAATTTTTGTTTTGTTTTGTTTGTCTTGTTTATTTCTGTGTCCCAGTGACTTGGACTGGGCAGTGTTCGAGCCAGATCTCCTGGTCACCAGCTCTGTGGACACCTACATCTACATTTGGGACATCAAGTAAGAACAGCGAGGAGCATAGCCTCTTGGTTGTGGGATGATGTCAGACCTTTGCTTTAGAGATTGAGTGTCTTGGTCTGGTTTTCTCTGGATGTAACATGAGGCAAGGACTCGAGGGCTAGGAGGGAGAGAGGGGCTTTGTTGGTCTGGGGGAAGAGAGGCAAGATCAGGAAGCCTGCAGGGAGGGACCCTCCTGGGACTAGGTGGAGCTTAATTTTCCTGCAGAGCACTGAGTGCTGGAGACAGAGCCTCATGTGGACGTGTTTCACTGGGGGCCAAGATGCAGGGTGCTACCCCATTGTCATTGCTTTTGTTTTTGTTTTTTGGGGGGAAGGGTCTACATGGTGTTCAGGGTCTCACTATTTGATCGGACTCGTAGTAATCTACCTGTTTATAGCCTCCCAAGAGCTTGGATTACAGACGCGTGCCACCATGCCCAGTCTCAATCATGGGGCGGGGCCAGGGCCAGCTCGACAGGCCCAGGGATCAAACCCCCAGCCCCTGTGCCTGCTTGCAGGAGCTATTTGGTTGGCCCTCCCATTGTCATTGTTGAGGACTGAGCTAGGGTCTGAATTCCGTGGCACCTCAGCTGTCATAGAGTTCTGCAGAGCAGCCTCAGCAGCCAGGAATCCCTTGGCAAAGCAACATGGGTCCTGTCATTGGAAACTGAGCTGGGGTTCATTGAAGTGGGGAGTGACAGTGGGGGATCTGCCAGGGGTACAGACACATCTGCCTTAATGGGCAGTGCTGACACATCTCCTCACCTCTTGCTCTTTGTTGAGGCTGCTGTGCCCATCTCTCGAAGTCAGTGGCCCCTCAAGAGTCACACTTATGGAGGAAAGAGGGAGGGCTTGCCCAGCCGGGCTATACATCCTCAGAACAGCGCTGCCCTTACATGTCATGCCCTGTTCCCTCCAGCAGTGTTGCGCTGCTTCCTTCATGGCCATGACTCAGGGCATTTTTCCCAGAAGGTGGAGACTACAGGGAGAAGTAAGCCAGCTCTTGGGGTAGAGCAGATGAGCACGTTCCTGGGAGGCAGGTGTGTGCGTGCAGCTGACGGGACCAAGCACTGATGACAGCAGCGCTTCTGTGCCTCTGCTCTGAAGACAGCTCCCAGGGTCAAGAAATAAAGCCATGCTGTTAAGTTGAGCTGTGGGGGACTCAGGTCAATAATTTCTGACATTGCCAGTTAAATGAAGACAGCTCCCAGGGTCAGAGCTCAGGATCCAGAGCACTGGGGGAGGGAAACCTGTTTTTGTTTCCTTATGGTCTCACTCTGTACTTTCGAGTGGGCTTGAATTCACTATGTAGCTGAGCTGGCCCTGAACTCACAGTAATTCTCCTGCCTCAGCCTCCTGCATGGGAGGTGACAGGCATGTACTATTGCTCCTGAATCATCTTAGCCATTTAAAAAAAAAAAATTATTTATTTGGGAGCCGGCCAAATGGCTCAGCGGATTAAAGCGCCTGCTTAGGCAGAGGCAGGGACTGGGGTTTGATCCCCAGCATGCTTTGCCAGTCCCTCCCATAGGGCGCACTGAGACTGACAGTTGAGACAGTGTGGTGCTGCACACCTATAATTCTAGCACATGGGTGGCTGCAAAATGAAAGATCATTTTTTTTTTTTTTTACTTTTTTTTTGGCAGAACCGGGGATTGAACTCAGTCCCTTGAGCTTGTCAGGGAAACACTCCACTGAGCTAGCGCTTATTCCACTGAGCTATCTCCCCGGCCCCGAAAGATCACTTCTGATCTGTGTAGTGAGACCCTGTAGACTCCATACTAAATACATTTAAAAAAAAAAAAAATTGGTATAGCTCAGACTTGTAGTGATCCTCCTATCTCAGCCTCCCTAACACTGGGCTTGTAGGCATATGCCACCATGCCCAGTTTTTATGGCTGCGTGCCTGGGATTCCCAGGCCAACAGGGCATTTGGTACTGGAGATTGAACCCATGTCCTTGTGCTTGCCAGGCAGGTGCTTAGACCACTGAACTGTCTCTCCAGCCCATCTTAGCCATTTTTAAATAGTTATTCAGCAGGGCTTAGTATTCCCTGCCCAACAGATTTCCGGAACTTCTTCATCTTGCAAAACTGAAAGGTTTGTACTCATTAGATAGAGCTCCCTAGTCTCCCCTTTACCTCAGCCCCTTGCAACTGATACTCTGGCTTTTGATTTTATGGATTTTGTGACTAGTGACCACATATAAAAAGACTCCTGCAGTATTTATCTTTTTGTGACTGGCTTATTTCATTTAGCAGCATCTCAAGAGTTCATCTGTGTTGTAGCTGAGGGAATGTTGTTCTATGTTATAGAAAGGAATTTCCTTCCTTTTTAAGATGACGTTCTGTTTTGGGCACCCACTGCATTTTGTTCATTCATTGCTTGCTTCTACCTCTTGGCTATTGGGAACAGCCTGAGTGGTTTTTAAACCCACCTTTGAGGTGCTGTTGAGAGAGTTCTTGCAGTTACACTGTCATGCCTGTCACCTTGCTGTGACCAACGCAAGTGACACTGGGAAAGGATTCTTTATGCCTTTTCCCCACACAGTAGGGTTACCCAGACATGCTGAATCGTATGATCTACTTTTTGGAGGCTTCAGGGGTCATGATTTGAAATTCAGATTCAGCCTCAAATGAAATGGCCAAGAAAGTTCAAAGCAGGTTGATCTTTATATATCTGTATGTAAATGTACCTATGAATATATAATGTTATATATTCATATATATATGAATTTTTTTGAGGAAGATTTTCACCATGTAGCCCAGGCTGACTTTAACCTTGCAACCTTCCTGTCTCGGCCTCCCTAGGGGTGCAATTAGAGGTGCACACCACCATGCCTAGCTTTTTAGCACCCTTACTGCAGATTTAACTCGAGTTCCTACTGAGAGCAAAGTAAAGAAATGTGTACAAAAGTGGAAAAGCACCAGGTGCCTGGCAGCTTATGAATTCAGCATTTGACTTCTGGTTTTTATATTTCAGAGACACCAGGAAACCTACTGTCGCACTGTCAGCTGTAGGTGAGTGTGTGCAACACCCCCTACCCCCACTTGCTTGCTTCATTCTGTTCTTTCCTTGACATCCCTTCCTTCTGTCCCGCCTCACACGCAAACCACCCACGCCCCGTGCTCTGCCAGGCTGGGTGCAATTAAAAGTCCCGTGTTGAAAGGGCTTGCTTAAAGCTGCCCACAGCAGCCAGAATCGGGAGGCCAAATGTTGATCGGGAACTTTTTTGAGAATTCAAGGAGAGGAGCCAGATTAACTTTTCATGTGGAAAATGTCAACTGAATATAAGAACAGAAGAAAATGAACTGCCCTGTTCATGACTAGCTTCAACACTTGTCATTATACATAATTTTATCTTTTATTTTTAGCAATGCCATTGAACTCAGGATTTTTACACTGAGCTATATCCCTAGCCTTATTTTTATTTTTATTTTAGTTTTTGAGATAGGATCTCACTGAATTGCTAAGTTACCCAGGCTAGGCTTGAATCTGCAATTCTCCTGCCTCTATTTAGCTCATCTTAGCCATTTTTAAGTAGCTGTTCAGTAGCTATTCACTCCCCCCGAGTGCTGAATCTTACTTTGTCTTTACCTTCAGCCATCATTCTACCCCACCCTCATTTAGTATATATTCTTTTTTTTTTTTTTCCAGTATATATTCTTACAAAAGAAGAATCTCTAAAAAAAAAAAAATCCCTACAGTTAACATACCTAAAAATATTAACAGTTCTTCAGTACTGGAGATTGAACCCAGGAATTTCACACTGAGTTGTTTTCCTTTTTTTTTTTTTTTTGTGGAACCAGGGCTGGAACTCAGACCCTTGTGCTTGCCAGAGAAACACTTACTCTACTGAGCCATCTCCCAGGCCCAAAGAAGTCATTCTTTTTTTTGTTGTTGTTTTTTGTTTTTTGTGGAACCAGGGATTGAACTCAAGCCCTTGCACTTGGCCAGGGAAGTGCTTATTCCCCTGAGCCATCTCCCCGGCCCCCAACAGTTCTTTAATATCACAAAATATCTAAGCAGCATTCCCCAATAATTATAAGTTGTTTGAATTGGAATACTTTTTTTTGAGAGAGAGTTTCACTATGCAGTTGAACTCACTTTGTGTAGCCCAGGCTGGTCTCAAACTTGTAACGATCCTCCTGCCTCAGCCTGCTGAGTGCTGGAATTACAGAGGTGTGCCACCACCACGCCTGGCCGACTCAGAATACAAATGAAGTCGATACTGGCAAATGGTTGATGTATTTCTCATTTCTTTTTATTTGGTAGGAAGTTTTTTCCTCTCCTTTTTGGTTTTGTTTTTCTTTTCCAGAACTTTATTTACTGAAGGAACAAAGTCGTTGGTCCTGTGAGCCCCCCATGACCGAAGTTACATTGATTGTATTCCCAATTTTATTTAATGTGGGTGAACTCATCATTGAAATTACTTTCAGATCTATCTGTTTTTATTGCTCATAGAATGTTTTCTGTAGTCTTGACTATTTTTGAAATTGTCCATCGGGGCTATCAGGGATCAATCGCACCACTCCTGAGGGTAGAGTGTAGTAGACGCAGGACTTGCAAAACTCACAGTGAAAAAGACCATCAGTATTTGGGAATCCTTGATTAAAAACTTACCTTTTCGGTCTCTTTTTAAAATTAGTGTATGTGGTGCATAATAGTGACTTTTGGGGGAGGTGTTTTTCTTGATCATTTTTGATCCCTTTGCTGTTGGGTGCCTGGATGTGGGAGTCGGACACCTCTTGCGCTCCTGCGCCAGTGCTTCACGGTCCTGTGCGTCTGGCCGCTCCCTGTGGTGCTCAGGATCCGCGCCATCACTGGCTGCTGAGGGTAAACAGCTGAATAAACAGACAAATGGTCTCTAAGTGCCTGCCTCACTTCCCCTGAGTTTGTTACTTTGTGCAGCTTTTTAAGTTAAATTGTCTTTAGAGAAACCCAAAAGAGGAAGCAGATCTTTTTCAGTCCACTTGTTGTGATTGTTTTCTTTTCTGTTACAGGGCCTTAAAGAAAAAAAAAAAAAAAAAAAGTAGGAGATCACTTTCATTTTTGCACCTCAGTGACATTTCCCAGTGGTGGCAGGGCTGCCCTGGGAGAAAAGGCTGCAGACTTCTGGAAATTGCTCCACCTCACGTCCCCCAGAGGTGCAGTTGTGGGTGCTGTCTGCGTCCCAGAGTCTGTGATTCCTGTTTGCCCTCCAGTGAGCATATTGTGTTTGCCCTTAAGGAGTCCAGGAAATCTTGCCTCTGGGCTGCAGAGCATTTCCTGGTTTGAGAGCTCTGCAGGCTGGGACTTCTGATTCTGGTGTCATACTTGTAGTAAAGCAAGTTGGATTGGAAGTTCTCAGAATCTTTTGGGAGCTTTGTGTTCTGATGAGTCCTCGGTCAGGAAGGGGCTGACCCTTGGAGCCCTTCAAGAACAGCTGGGTGCAGTGGTGCACGCCCATAAGGCCAACCTCGGGAGGCCGAGGCAGGAGGATTGCAAGTCTGAGTCCTACCTAGACAATTCAGCAAGACTGTGCCTTAAAATTTAAAAAGTAAAGTAAAAAGGGCTGGAGATGGTAGAATACCTCTGGGTTCAATACCCAGTATACTTAAGAAAAAAGGGGGAGATAAAGCAGATTCTTCTTTCTCTAGCTAATTTATCTTCACTGGTCTCTCATCTTTTACTCTTTTTTTTTTTTGCCTAATGTCTCAAGAAAAAAATGAGATAAATTGGTTGAGAGGGAATAGAGGGAAGTTGCATAATGATACCATAAATACACTCAGATGGGAGGAACAAGTTCTGATTTCTGCAAACCAATAGCATTATTACAGTTCACAACAATTGACATATGTATATTTTATAAAGAACTAGAAGAGTATGGAGGTTCCCACCAAAAACAAATAACAAATGATTTAAAGAGATGAAATTTTGATTACCCCAGTGGGATCGTTATACATTACATGTATGTATCAAAGTACTGCTGCTCAGTGGGATTGGTCCACTCTGGGGCCCATTCATCAGCTGAGCTGCAGCGGGAGGCTGTGTTCTTCCAAGATTGTGTCTCAGAAACAATGATTACCAAAAACGAGTGAGAAGACACAGGCCTGAGAGCTGGAGCGCCTGTGGTGTCAGTGGGGCTGAGGGTCATATTGTGGGACAGGTCAGTTACCAGCCAACAGTTGGTGATCAGTCACTGACTGCTCCCAGAGAAACTGCATCCTGCTGTTCTGCTCAGAGTACCTGTAGATTTTTCTTGGAGGTCATTTTCCCAGTTAGGTAACTGTGGTCCTGTTCCATGCTAATTCACTCACTCTTGACTTCTCTTTGTCTGTAATGGTGGAGTGGATGCAGTCGGAGCTGGCAGGCTTCTGTGCTTATTGAGCCAGAACTCATTATCCAGCTCCCCTGGGCGTGCGTTGCTCTGCTTCTGAAAGCCACAAGGACAGTTCCTCTCTTCCTATTTTTTTCCATGCAGCTGGTGCCTCCCAGGTCAAATGGAATAAAAAAAATGCTAACTACCTTGCCACCAGCCACGATGGAGACGTGCGGATATGGGATAAGCGGGTGAGTAACCTTTTCTCCTTGTAGTTGGTCTTTAGTCCCTCCTGGAGGGTGGAAAAGGATGTCACAAGACCTGAGATATTAGGAGTCTCGAAAGGCCCAGGGACTCTGCTGCTTGGTGAGTTGTCATTTTAAGCTTATAGTACTACTAGGTGACATTTGCTTCTCAAACAAATTGCTGTTGAACAAAAGTAGAAAAGCACTGTGATCAATGGCTAAAAAATGAACCTGGCCTGACATGCGTTAGAGTCCCACTTTGCTCCTCCTAATGAGGACATCAGGAAAGTCACTGTAACTTCTCTAAGGCTCACTTATGTTGCCTTAAGAGTGGAAGATACGTGGTGGATACATCACTGAGGTGAAGCTGTTGTAACTTGGGACTTGTAGAATGATCAGAAGGCTTCATTCCTTGCTCTTGTTTGCAGAGAAAAACTAATTATTCTAATAGTTGTTTCTGAATACTCCCAAAATAGATGCCTAGGGAGGAGGGCTTGTTATGTTCCATCCCCCTTAGAAGTCTAGACATCCCCCCAGCCTCAGAGCAGCTTTGCAGATCGGTGGTACATTGCGGCAGCCCACGTGCTGAAGGCACAAAAAGGCGCTAGGTGCTGGTGCTGGGTGTAGTAGAAAGTCAGTTGGAATTTCGGTGTGTTGGCATCAAATATGGTAGAAGAAAAGAGCTTTCCCTTTGCCTTGCTGCAAGAGAATTGGGCTCGCAACTTTGTAAGTGGGAGGTGTGAGCACTGCTTCCTGCTTGGAGACACTCAGGACGAGAGTTGCCTGGGGCCGTGGATGCTGGGACCCAGGTGCTGACCCGCCCGGTTCTGCTTTGCTTGTGGTGCGCAGGGATGCTTGAGAGGAGGGAAGTGGCTCTTAGGGCGGAAGGTGAATTTAAGGTGTTGCACAGCTGCGTCTTTACATTTCAGTTTCTTCTGTCCCTTTAGGTCAGTCTGGTAATGGCCATTTTCCCCTTTTTCTTTCTTTCTTAAATTGTTAGACTTACTCAGTTTATCACGGTAACAGCATTTCAGTATAGTAAATTGATTAAATATATTTATTTGCAGTGCCTGTATATTTGCTTTAGACTTTTCAGAGACATAGGCAAAATAATTTGGTGTTGAACCAGGAACTCTATTTTTTAATTTAATTTCTATGTATTTGGTACAGGGTCTCACTGTGTAGCTCACACTTGTAGTGATCCTCCTGTTTTCAGCCTCCCCAGCGCTGGTCTTGGTGGTTGGCTCAGCGTACCTGGGGGCAGGGCTGGCCCGGTATGTAGTGCAGGGGATCAAACACTGGTCCCTGCACATGCCTAAGCAGGCACTTAGTCTACTGAGCTATCTCTCTGGCCCTAAGCTTTTCTTTTTTTGTTGATACATAGGCCTTCCGCTCAGATGGGTTGTGAACCGCTGATGGTGCTTCCTTTTCTCTGGCACCTTCTAGCATCACAGCAGCACTGATAGCAGCAGCTATCACAAAGTTAGCGAAGTTCAATGTCAGGGGTGACGTGGGATTTCCATCCAGCTTACGTATGGCTGATAACACTGATGTTTACTAAACATCCTGCACATAGGCATCTTTCTAAGAGCTTTATGAGTATTGATTATTTTCTTTTTATAGCTAGCCTTTCCATTAGGGGCTTGTCAGAACCCTATCTTATAGATGAGTAAAGTGAGGCACAGTGCGATGGCGAAACTGGAGCCCGGGGAGTTTACTTTTGGAGACTGTGCTCTTAAGCTCATAGACTAGTGCAAGTTAGAGAAGTAATACAGGCTGTTTGTAGGAAGAGTTCTAACAAAAAAAGAAAAAAAAGGAAAAATTATTCATAATCATAATACCAGAAGGGCCAGCCAAATAGCTCAGCAGATTAAAGTATCTGCTTAGATGAAGGGGCCATGATCCTCAGGCCTGCCATGCTGGCCCCGCCTCTGGGGCATGCTGAGACAGCAGTTGAGACTGGTGGTGCACACCTGTAATCCCAGCACTTGGGAGGCTGTAAACAGGAGGATCACTGTGAGTCTGATCTACACAGTGAGGACCCTGTACACCCTGTCCTAAAATTAAAAAAAAAAAAAAAAAAAAATCATACTGCCAGAGACAAATGCTAACATTTGCTTTTAAAAAGGTATGGCTTATGTATGTTGCATTGTGTATGCTTTTTTTTCATTTAAAATTGTAGTGAATGGGGCTGGAGAGATGGCTCAGTGGTCTAAAGCACCAACTTGGAACAAGCTTGGCAAAGTACAGGGACCACGGTTCGATCTCCCAGCACCACATGCCAGCCAGCTGCGCCCCCTGGTGGGCTGAGCTGGCCACACACACACACACACACACACACACACACACACACACAATAAATAAATGTTTAAAAAAAATAAAATTGTAGTGAATGCTTTTCTTCCATATTATAAGCTCTAAGTATAATTTAAGGACTATATTATAGTGTATCAGATAGCTATTTACATATAATTGATGCAATTTAATTTTTCCCCCTCTTACTGGTTATTTAGGTTGTTCTAATAGTCTAGTGTGCCAAGTAGCACCAGATATATGTAAAGTTTTTTGTGAATTCAGATTATTCTCTTAAAATTGTAAAACTTTTTCTTTTTTTTTTTGAGACTCTTGTTGTGTAGTCCACCATGGCCTTGAACTTCTGTGATCCTCCTGACTCAGCCTCTCAAGTGCTGAAATTACAGACAAGCATGCATACTTACACCTGACTAAGTGTCTTGATAAATCTTGCCAAACTTTTTTCCAAAAAGGCTATACTATTTTGTATGTACAACAGTAGTAACAAATGTAGCTTCAGGAGAACTATTCTTTATATCTTTTAACTTGAAAGTCTTTTAAAAATCTTATTTTGATGTGTATTTCTGAGGTCTCCTGAGTTTGTCCATTTTTATATGTGCTTTTTTATGGCATATGTTTGTTTTCTTTTGGGATCTTAGTTCTCAATCACTGTAAGATCAATGATTTTATTGTCTCAGTTGAGGCTGGGTCCCCTTAGATGTCACAAGCCCTTATTCTTGGGCGATAGGGAATAGAGGGAATAGGAATGAAAAGGTGAAAAGTGCCCACTGAGTATGTCTTTCATGAAGGTCATGCATCACGCTGGCTTGGGTAGATTTTAGGGCAGCCAGGTAAGTCTTTTGGTGCTGGTGGTAGTTTGTTCACTTCAAAACAAAGTAGAGTTTTTGAAGCGTAGAGACAGTAGCTGGTAGTAGTTTGTGTATCACCTTTAGCACCCAGCAGACTGTCATGTGGAAGACACTCACTGGGTCCTTTCTCCTGTGACAAACTCAGTGCCAATCTGTTGCAGAAACCCAGCACAGCAGTGGAGTATCTAGCAGCCCACCTCTCCAAAATCCATGGCCTTGACTGGCACCCAGACAGTGAGCACATTCTTGCCACCTCCAGTCAGGACAACTCTGTCAAGGTCAGTGGCACCCAGTGGGACCGTTGGAGAAGCTGGGTTTGGGAGGTGTCCGGGATGTGTGCGAGCACTTTGGGAGGAAGGTGATACAGCCTGCCAGCCTGGTCTGGGTTTCCTGGGTGCATGTGCCTCTTGGGGAGCTGAGGAAGTGAACCTGGGTTTTGTGCTTTTTATTGGAGTGTGTGTATGTGGGAGGGGGCGGTGATTTCACTGTGTAGTTCAGGCTGGCCGTGAACTCACTGTGTAGCCCAGGCTGGTCTCTGTCAAGGCATTCTTCCTGCCTCAGCCTCCCAAGTGCTGGGATTACAGGTGTGTGCCACTCCACCCTACTAAAC
>NW_004524587.1:7251954-7262122 GCF_000260255.1 Octodon degus
GTGTTCTAAGTAGGTGCTTTAGACCACTGAGCCATCTCACCAGCCCTGGCTCAGTATTCTTAATTCAGTGCTTTATTATACTTACATAGCTACATATAATGCCTTTTTGCTATGGCTAGCAAAGCTAGACTCACAAGGCTTAAAAGTTAGCCTCTGTCTTGAGATAGGGTTGTCATTTACTTTTGTGTATCAGTAGTGGCTATTTTGTTTGTTTTTACTTTGTTTATTGCAGTTGGTGTTTGTCTTACATCCCTGTGAGCTTATCTCCCAAGTTCAGGAACCTGGAACCATCCAGTTCCACATTTGAAAAAGAGATGAGTAGTATCTGCTCTCATGGTTGTTTTAAAGATTAAATGGGATTTTAACAACTTAGTTTTAAATACATGTCTGAAATGCAGTAAGTAGTCAGGGCATTTCAGCTATTGTTATTAAATTACTTGCATGACATGAACCTGATACATACAAGGTCTAAACCTGTCAGGTTTACCTTTCAGCTGAAAAGTCCCATGATAGGCTGACTGCCGCAGTCTGTCTCACATTGATGATCTTTGTGAAATCCAGAAATTCTCCTGTCATGTCAGTAAATGGGGAAGGCAGGGTTCTTTGTGTCCCTCTAAGCAACATGCTTATGGGGGCAGAGCTAAAAATACACTATTGAAAGGTGTCTTTGGAGGATAAAACACAGTGAGCTCTAAGGCAATGCTTATTATAATACTTGACTTTTCAAAATGCTGTCGTACAATTTTTCTTCTAGTTCTGGGATTACCGACAGCCTCGGAAATACCTCAATATTCTACCTTGTCAGGTGCCTGTGTGGAAGGGCAGATACACGGTGAGTGAGATCCCCTAACAGGAAACTTCCTCTTGGTATTCCAGATGCAGGGATCCAGGGGCATTTTCTCTTATTCTCTTTGTGAAATGATTTTCTGTCTTGGTTTGGCAGATGTGGTCATGGTGGCATAAATGCTGTTAATGACTTAACAATGATACCTTTGAAATGTTGGTTATGAGGGCCGGGGAGATGGCTCAGTGGAATAAGCACTTCCCTGGCAAGCGCAAGAGCCTGAGTTCAATCCCCGGTTCTGCCAAATAAATAAATAAATAATAAATGTTTGAAATGTTGGTTATATTCTACATTAGAGCTGCTGACTACAGCTGGATGGAGAGGGGGACATGAAGGCGTTTACTAGGGGCAGCAGGGAAGGACACGAGAGAGGGTTGAGGGCCTCAAAGCCAAGGAACTGTGGAGGAAAGAAGTCTGGGGCCTGGCTCTACCATTTCATGTTTGTACATCCTTGACAAGCCAACTGATTTGGAGTAGAAATTTCCTCCTCTGTAGAATACAAAGAATACTTTTTACTTTGCCTTTTATTTTTTGGCAGTACAGGGGATTAAACCTGTTTTGTGTTGAGCTATGTCCCCAGCCCTCTTTAAGACAGAGCCTCAATAAATATGTAAATTGCACAGGCTGGCTTGAATTTGTAATCCTTCTGCTTCAGCCTCTCAGAATGCTGGGATTACAGGTGTATACACCTCGTTCCTTTTGTAAAAAATTGTGGCAGTTAAGTGCCTTTTACTACATCCATAATCTATCTTCCTTTTGAAATAAAGTATATGGATATACCTAATAAATCAAAATGCTACAAATACAAGGGTAAGTGATTATCAGCCTGCGAGTCATTTTTCCATGGCCATATTGATAGCTGCTGATCGAAAGTAATGTATTTCCTTTAATGTTGATTTGAAAGCAAGCACAGGGTAAATAAAGCTGCCTTTGCATGAGGCTGTTACTCTGGGCATTGTGTAGTGATGCAGATAATTGGCCGTTAAGTTGTTTTTGTACCTGGGATCACTTGCCAAGAAATCAGACTTCGTTCCTAAGAACTGATATACTTCTCTGGATTAATATGTGTAAAACTAAAAAATCCAGGAATGTTCCCAGAAGAGGACATGAAGGTAAATAAATGTGCTCTTAGGTGACTCTGGCTTATTCTTTAAATAACAGAGGCCAGTTATCAGCCAAATGGGCTCCTTCGCTACGTAGCAGATTGGGAGTTGCTGTGTAGAACATCAGTCCTGAGGTCACTAAGCTCTCCTTGGAGCAGGTAGAGTCCTGGGCCGTGGGAAGGCAATGCTTCAGGGGGTTGCTGTGCTGCTGGCCTTGGCAATGGCAGGCATTATGTTTGCTGCTAGTGGTTTTTAGGCAGCCTCATGCACCCCTTCTTTAGCTAGGATGCATAATGGCTGTCAAAACTGTTTACTTAGTGTAGAATTTTCAGACTTCTCCAAGCATTTGGCTTGGGCTTATTTTCATTTGCTGTGGTCCCTTCCCTAAGTAGAGCGCTAGGGTTACAGGTGTGCGCCACCATGCCTGGCTTTATCATCTAAATTTTAGAAAGAGTTCCAGTTTTGAAAACTGAGACTCAGTTGATTCTCCCAGGATAATCTGTTTTTCCCTTTCTTGCCATAGCCTTTCAGCAATGGGTTAGTGACCGTGATGGTTCCCCAGCTGCGGAGGGAAAACAGCTTGCTCCTGTGGAATGTCTTTGACTTGAACACCCCGGTCCATACCTTTGTAGGGCACGATGACGTGGTGCTGGAGTTCCAGTGGAGGCGACAGAAGGAAGGTAAGTGAGGAGGAAGACTGCTCTCTTTTGTCTGGAGCTGTGATGGCAGCAGCACCAGGCATGTACGCCATGTGAGCCAGGAAGGCAGACCCAGAGCAGGGCTGGGCTGCAGGAACCCGAGAGAGGAAGCGCATCACCTTTAATCACAGGAGAGTAAATGGAGTACATAGCCGCTCCCCACACTTGAACTTATTCTGCTGAGTCATCTCCGCGGCCCCTGAAATGAATAGTTTTTAGCAACCCATTTTTAGTTATCTGTATCCTCTTTAAGTTGTTGGAATGAGTTGTGTAAACTGGAACTATCTAGCTAGTAGTGCAAATTTGATTACAAGCTACAGAGATTAGCCAGGTGTGGTGGTACAAGCCTATAATCCTAGCACTGAAGAAGGCTGGGGCAGGGGGCTCTCCATGAATTCAAGGCCACCCTGGGCTACATAGTGAGACCTTGCCTCAAAAACCAACAAAAGAGATACAGAGTTTATTTTTTGTTATGTTTTTATGATGAAATAGATCAAGCAGGAAATTACATAGAACATACATGGCTTAATAATTATAAAAGTGAGGTCTGTAACTGCAAGGATCTAAGAGGGCGCATGCCAGGAGACGCCGGAAGCTTCTGGCCGCAATCCATTCCTTCGCCGCAGCATTGCCATTGTAAAGCTTTTCATAGCAGCCTTTTTTTTTTTTTTTTTTTTTTTTAAATTTTATGTATTTGGTACAGGGTCTCACTACACAGCTCAGACTCATAGTGATCCTCCTGTTTTCTGCCACTCCAGTGTTGGGATTACAGGTGTGCACCACCACACCCAGACTGGGTCCCCGGCTCAGCGTTTCCAGGGACGGGGCCAGTGCAGCAACCTTTTGTTTTAATAGGTGGTTTCATCACTTTATTAATTTCTAAATGTAGCTTAGGTTTGCCTGGTTTGGAATCTTTTGTGAATTTTATTATCCAATATGTATTCTTACATTTTACTTTCCTTCCAACCTCACGTTGCTCCAGTTTGCTTTCGTTGCTTATCCTGTTAGTGTTTTCTTAGGCCACCTCATGCCTTGGTTTTGATTTTCGCTTTGAGGAAGGCTATTTCAAAGAGGTAGGAAGAGAATCAGGATGTTGTGGCCAAGGGGAAATGGTGCATCATGAAAGAAGTGGTGGTCACTGGCTGCAGGTGTTGCTGAAGGCTGAAAATGCAGAGTAAGACAAAAGCATTGAATGGAACCACAAGGAAGTCAGGGGTCTTTGGGAGGGTGATGTCCCGGAGCTGATGGAGGCTGGAAGCTGGATGCCAGGTTATAAAGTAGGCTAAGCAGAGGCAGCAGGACCGGTTTTGCTGTCTTCAAAGGCAAGGACTAGAGTGAGACATTTGGTGAGGCTGCTTACCTCACTCTTTGAAGGCAGGAGAAGATGCACAGAAAGAAGCTGGGAAAGCAAGGGCCCTTTGGGGAAGAGGAGGAGGAAGAAGAGGGGTGACGGGAGCAGGGAGAAGAGGGAGTTCATGAAGCACTTACAGAACTCTCACAAAGCACCCTGAACCTGTAGAGTAATTTCCTTTTAAGCAGATCTAATGTGCAAAAATATGATTCAGTCAATTAAGATTAAGGGTTGATTATTCATTTTATAAAGAGAGGCATCACTTTGCTGGAAGATTCTTCGCAACAGTAGGATGCCATCGTGCATTTAAAACAATTCATTTTTGCAAACTGTGTATTCATCCCTAGCTCCTCAGCAGCATAAAAAAGGAGAAACATTTGCAGAGGTGAAAGTTCAGTGTGACATTAAATCTCAGCTACACTTTCTACCTGCTAATTTGCCAGTTATTCTTTCACTTCATTTGAGTTTCTGCTCCAGTGGGACTTCCTCAGGGAGTCCTATCTAAAAATAGCTCTCCCATCAGTCTTGTCTTCTTACCCTGTATTATTTTTTATGCCACTTATCACTACCTGGCATTTTATTTTTATTTGTTCATCTTTTTTCATCATTGGAATGTGAGCTGTCTAAAGAGAGAGATAATTCATACCATCATCCTGGTACCTAGAAAAATGCCTGGCTGTTCAATAAATATTTGTTGGAGCTGGGTATGGTGGCACACATCTGTCATCCTAGCACTCGGGTGGCTGAGGCAGGATTGCCACAAGTTCAAGGCTACACTGCCTTAAAAAGAAATGTGTTAGGTTATGTGTATGTTTGAATGAATGAGTGAATGAATGAATCACACTCCATAGGGACCTGTAACAAAATAGGCATTGAATCCTTAAGAATTTTTAGGATGCTTTTGGTGATTTCTAGGGTCCAAGGACTACCAGCTTGTTACATGGTCCCGGGATCAGACCTTGAGAATGTGGCGGGTGGATTTCCAGATGCAGAGGGTAAGTATTCAGTATTATTGGGCACTATAACTAGATATTCTAGAAACTTAACTTTTTTTTTTTTGGCGGAACCAGGGATTGAACTCAGGCCCTTGCACTTGCCAGGGAAGCACTTATTTTACTGAGCCATCTCCCCGGCCCCTAGAAACCTAACTTTAAAATGCAAGATTCACAGTGCCAGTCCTATGGATAACCCACTACTATTATGGACTACTGGACTATATTCGTTATTTTTCTGAATTCACACACCTACAATATTTAAATGACAGTGGAATACCATCTCTGACAAAACTAAACAATAAAGGGGATACAAATGAACCATTTTGTATCTGTATATGCAAAATAGTTAGGATAGATATACAGCTACTTTCTCTTAATTCAATGAGAAGAAAGATTTGTACTAACAGTGTTTGGACAGGATATCGTGTCTGCATCTTATACTATGAATAACCACTACAAAGACAATAATATGCAATGTATTAATTATTGAAACTGTCCTACTAATCAGTTTTTTTGTTGTTGTTGTTTTGTTTTTGTTTATTTTTTGCGGAACCGGGAATTGAACTCAGACCCTTGCGCTTGCCAGGGAAGCGGTTATTCCACTGAGCCATCTCCCTGGCCCCTTACTAATCAGTGTTGAAACTCTCTCATTGCTATTTGTTTCTCAGTAAAATTAATTTTTAAAAAATGAATAAAATGCAAGATTCAGAATTTGTAGAAGTTAGAGAATACATGATAGACATTTAATGTATTCTGACTGATTGGCTGAATGGCTTAGGTATGCCACACTCACTTTGAGGTTTTTAAGAGCCAACTATTCAGCAAGGACCTTGAGGCCAAAGAGCTTCTAAATGCCCTTTTTCCCTGTCCTATTGAAGATAGGATGGGTCCCCTACTGAGCAAAAGGCCTGTGGGCTTCTTCCTTTCTCCTCTTGTACTCTGTAGCTGTTGAGAGCTACCCATGGACAACACTTCCTCTGTGAAGGTGCCTCCAACTTCCTCTCCATACATGATACATACATCACAGCGCAGCTGCTGTGAACTGGCTTTCTGGCCCCTGCTCTGTTCAGTGCTAAATCCCTGACAGTGAGAAGCATATCTGCCTGGCACACTGCCGTGCACAGGAGCGGTGGGAAATGCTGGTGCGACTTGCCACACTGCTTAGTGTCTGGCCCCTCTTGAGCATTTTGGTCAAGTTGTGGTAACTCCACAAAGGTTTGTGAATTCAGTTAATTTTTCCTGCATCTTGCATTAACTCTGTAAGGAAAACTATCCAGGGTAGAATAATAGAGTCTATTACCCTACATATTTAACCAAGAAGAGTTGGTAATGCATGAAATGTTTTGATTGTGTCAGTTCTTTGCTGACACATCTCTATGCTTTTGATACCCATTTTTAAGTCACAACTGGAACCAAACACACTGATTATTCCCATGCACTTCTCTAGCCCCATGTCTTCTATCTTTTGTCTCAGCTCTGTGCCAATGACATACTGGATAGCGATGAGTTCATTGAGAGCATTTCTCTTCTGCCGGAACCAGAGAAAACCCTGCACACCCAAGACACTGATCACCAGCACAACTCAAGCCACGGAGAGGAAGAAGGTACTGTGTCAGACTGGTCTGAGGAGAGCACTCACTGTGCATTTCATAGATAGGCAGCAGATACCCCAGAAGGGACTCATTTTTCAAATTGTTCTCCAACATTGAGTGTTTCTCCTCTTAGCCTTAAAGGAAGATCACCCTAGCAGCCTCCTGGAGGAGAAGAAGTCAGATCAGCTGGGCCTTCCCCAGACTCTGCAGCAGGAGTTCTCTCTAATCAACGTGCAGATCCGCAATGTCAATGTAGAGGTAAGTCCTAGCTTAGAGAGCCTGCCTCATGCTTGTCATGCAGTTTGTGGGAGAGTGGGTTATTTCAGCTAGCCTTGTGACTCTTAATAGATGAGTCTCCCTTCTTGCTGTCTTAATTCCTAGATTAAAAAAAAAGAGAGATGTCTGTTTCCCAAATGCAGACCTCCAATGCTTATAGTGGTGGGATTTGAACCCAAAACTTTATGCATGCTAGGTAAGCATCTACCCCTGAGCTATAACCTAGTCCCAGACTTTTTGTTTGAGCTTACTGGGTTCTCCTAGGAAGAACTGAAGCCTGTGCCCTCCTTAGATGGTCCAGTACCTCATTTTGCTACATGTGACAGCATTTGCTCCAGAAAGTCCTCATTATTGGAAGTTAGTGTGGAGCTGACTTTAGAAGCCAACTCTCCCGACTCCCCAGGCTATCTGCACTGTGCTTGCTGTTGTCTGTTACCTGCTGCTTATTTCTGTGCCAATTTAGTCCACAGTCCTCTTCATTTACTTAGCTTGGAACCATGTATTTTACTTTTGAGCAAGTATTGAAACTCTTTGCTTCAGAAAGTAGCTTTTCTGTCCAGGAAGTAGTTTAAACACTTGGTTAGTTTTTCTTTCCTTCGTGTGTGTGTGTGTGTGTGTGTGTGTGTGTGTGTATTTGGTACAGGGTCTCACTATGCAGCTTGGGCTCAGTAGTGATCATCCTGTTTTCAGCCTCCCCAGTGTTGAGATTACAGGTGTGCGCCACCATGTCTCAGTGGCTGGCCCAGCGCACCTAGGGGCGAGGTGTGGTGTGGCATGTGGTGCCAGGAGTTGAATCCTGGTCCCTGCACTTGACTAAGCAGGCACTTAGTCTGCTGAGTTAATCTCACTGGCCCTGTTTTTCTTTTGCCCAGATTCAGTTAACTGTAGGCAGAAATATGTGTCATTACGTGACTGTCCCAGTTCTCTAAGCTGGGTGTGGTGGTGTACACCTGTAATGCTGGCACTCTGGGAACTGGAGGCAGGACTGAGGCAAGTTTAAGGCCAGCTTGAGCTACATAAGAGTTCAAGCCCAGCCTAAACTACCTATTGAAACCCTGCCTCAAAAAAGACAAAAAAAAAAAAGACAAAAAACAGGGCTGGGGAGATAGCTCAGTAGAATAAGTGCCTACCTGGCAAGTGCAGGGTCCTGAGTTCAAACCCTGGTAAAAAAAAAAAAAAAAAAGACAAAAACAGCAACAAATAAAGCTGGGTATGGTGGCATAAGCCTGTAATCCCAGCCCTTGGAAGGCTGAAGCAAAAGTTTTGTTGCCAGTTCAAGCCAGGCTGGGCTACATAGTGAGTTTAAGGCCAGCTTGATCTACATAGTGAGCCCTTGTACCCTCAAAAACAAAAAACAATTCTCTAAAAGTGTTTCACCTCACATTATGGATGAACAAACTGAGATTCCAGAGATGAAATGACTTGTCCAAGATCAGCAGCTATTTGGTGAAAGAGGATAATGTTTCAATCCAAACCTCTGGCTTTCTGGCATGTTTACTCTTTTCATTGTCCTCCAGCTGTCGTTGTGGTTGGCCGCACCAGAAACCAGCAGATGAATTTGTTATCTGTATTAGCTCAGCTGACGTTCCCTTTGGCCTAGTTGAGAACCATGTGGCTACCTAATGATACCGTTTGAGAGCTTGATTCCTTTCCTCAGAAGTCCCTCTTAAAAACTATTAAGACATAACTCACATACCGCAGAATTCACCCTTTTAGACTATGCAGTTACTGGTTCTTAGTCACAAAACTGCAACCATCACCACTATGTAATTCCAGAACATTTCATTGTCCTAAAAAATCTTACCCATTAGTGGTCACTCTCTATTTGCCCTCTGCCCAGCTTCAGGCAGCCACAAATCTACTTTTTATCTCTGGATTTTCCCAGGAGTGCTTTTTAAATTGAGTCAGGTTATTTCTTTTTTTCTTTCTTTCTTTCTTTTTTTTTTGAGTCAGATTATTTCTTTTAGAGTCTGCCTATTATATTTTCTCATCTTAAAATAAATAAGACAAGTTTTAGCTAACTTCACAGCTTTGAGATAAAGCTCTGCTCCTGCCCCTGCCCCTGCTCTGCTGTTCTCTTCTAGTACCAGAAATCAAACTCAGAGCCTCCTGCTTGCCAGGCAGGTGCTGTGCCATTGAGCTACTTCCCTGGACTCCAGAGCTTTCTTTTTAAAGTCATAATATTTTGAGTTTATTTTATTTTATTTATTTTTGCAAAACCAGCGATTGAACTCAGGCACTTGAGCTTGCCAGGGAAGCGCTTATTCTACTGAGCCATCTCCTGGCCCCCTAGTTTATTAAATTTGTACTAAAATTTAAACATCTGGTTGTTTTTTTTTTTTTGGTTTTTTTTTTTTGGTTTTTTTTTTTAACAGTCATTCAGTTTTATTTGGCAAGAGAATAAAGGGTTGACTGCTGTGTGTTACTTTTTTCCTATATTGGAAAAGTATCACATGAAACAAATCCTGTTAATAGTCTAATGTGCATTTCCCCCTTTTCTTTAATAAAGGAGTTCAGTTCTGTCCAGTGTAGCAGTGTTCCCAGCTAAAAGCAAATGTTCTCAAAGTGTTTTTAAAGTGTAGTGTACCCACACGACATGATCCGGGAAGAGTGAGAAAGTTCATTAAAACTTTCTGGTTGGGGCCGGGGAGATGACTCAGTGGAATAAGCGTTTCCCTGGCAGGCGCAAGGGCCTGAGTTCAAGCCCTGGTTCCACAAAAAAAAACAAGAACCCTTTCTGGCTGCCTTTTGTCTTCTCAGTACAGGCAGGATGGGCCCTCCATCTTATGCCTTTTTCTTTTCCTGTCCTGGACCGCGCTTCTGAGAAGAGATACGAAGCAGCTGTCTCATGACCGTGAGGTGCTAACATTATGGACAGAAGAAGGCTAAGAAAGACAAAGTGGAAAAATAGAAGGAGTTTAGGACACTGAGGAGACACTGCACTTTGTGACACAAAGAAAATAAAATCCTATTAAATAAGCTCCTATAGTTAGGGTTCTTTTATAGATAAATAAACATAAGCCCTGATATTGTGTAAATGCAAGCGTTTTTACCCTACTTCATTCATTCGACCTTTCATCATAACACTTCCCCATATCAGTAAATATTTCTTTTTTTTTTAAGTCTTCCAGCTTTTATTTTATTTTTTTTCATAATTTTATTGATAGACAAATAGCAATGAGACAGTTTCAAATCATATCACTAGGACAGTTTCTATAATTAACACACTGCATACATTCTTCTTAGTGGTTAATTGCTGTACAAGATGCGGACTTAAGATCCTATTTACAAACACCATTAGAACAAATC
>NW_004524587.1:7262682-7264689 GCF_000260255.1 Octodon degus
CAGTACCCCAACAATGCTGCCCCTTCCTTCCAGTTCATTAACCCCACGACCATCACATCCACCATGAAAGCTAAGCTGCTAAAGGTGGGGCCCCACTTTCTTGTTTTTGTAAGATGAGCTCTGCTTATGTGCCTCAGTACCTAGGCTGAGTAGGAGAATTGAGTGAAAGCTCAGTGAGATGTGGGAGTTTTGTTTCCTGTACTGCTCTTTTACTTCCTGTGGATACCATTAGAACAGTGGTCCTTAACCTTTTTATTGGCTCATAGATTCCCTTGGGGAGGCTGGTGAAAACTGTAGGCTCTTCCTCAGAAACATTTGCACAAGGGCTGCATATAATTTCAGAAATATTGCAAATAGATGTTGGAATTGAATATCACCTGCTCCCAGATTGCATTAAAGCTATGCATTAATCTTAGGTTAAGAACCCTGCAGTATAGTTTTATTTATCTGTAGACAATAGGAAGATGTATGGTGAAGCTAAAATATATCTGATAATGAGGAAAAAAGTACATATGGTCATTAAAAAGAATTGGTCCTATACCAACGATTGTTAATCAGCTATTCTTGTTTTGGAAATCTGTAACATATATTGTTTTATGTTGCCCTGTTTCTGTCTTAGTTTCTGATTTTTTTTTTTTTTTTTGTGGAACCAGGGATTGAACTCAGGTCCTTGCGCTTGCCAGGGAAGCACTTACTCTACTGAGCCATCTCCCTGGCCCATTTCTAACTTTTGTACTTACTTTTGTTTTTTACTTTTCAAAATAAAATTAATTTAAAAAAGAAAAAAAGAATTGGTCCTGTGGAATGAGCTAGCGTGGTCCTGGAGAAGGCTAGCTTGCCACAGGCCAGGTTTGGGAGGGAGGGAGCTTGATATGAGGAGGTACGTCTTTTATTTTTAAAAAGCACGTGCAGTGAGGTATGGTGAAGACACCTCTAATCCCAGCATTGGGCAGGACGAGACAGGAGAATCAAGAATTCTAGCCAGGGTTACAGTATAGCAAGGCCCTCTCTCAAAAGAATAAAGTAAAAAAAAGAAATCAGGAGCCAGGTGGTAACACTTTGTTTTTTGGTTTGAGCAGTATCCTGCACAAAGGATCTAAAATACACTGACACACCCAAGCCAAGCTGAACGTTGCTTATCTTTTCCCCATTTTGAATCGCACACACTTAAGGGTTCTGTCTTGTAATGTCATATGTAACCAGAAATTTTTCAAGTGGCTTAAGAATCCCTGAAGTGCTAATTACTTAGATTTTGTAGTACACAGTATTTGGCATTTTAAACTTAGATTCTATTTCATTGCTTAGCCATACAAAAAAGATGGATTTTTTTCTTTTTCTTTTTTTTTTATTGTGGTAAAAAGAAAAAAGGATTTATTCAAAGCCACCTCTGTGGAGATGGAGAGCCTTGTCACACAAACCACCGTCTGCCTGTATACAGGTGTGTTAACGAGTCTTGCAGCAAGGCACAGTGAGGGAGAGAAGCCAATGAGACAAGAGACACACAGGCTTGTTCCACTTCTTTCCTGTGGAAAGGAAACTGGAGTTTTACCTTATGGTGCAGGTGTCCACATGTTCTGTCCTTTTATCTGGGCTGAAAAATGGCATAGTTTATGCCTAGACCTGAGGAAGTTGTTTCTTTTTTTTTCCCATAATTTTATTGAGAAATAAATAGCAGTGAGACTGTTTCAAATCAAATTGGTAGGACGGTTTCAATAATTAACACATTGCATACTACCTTCCTAGTGGTTGTTTGTTATACAAGATGGAGAAATGATATCCTATTTACAAACACTATTAGAACAAATCCAATCCCTCTATTCCTTGAATTAAGAGAATGTAGCTATATATCTATCCTAACCATTTTGAATACACAGACACAAAATGGACATTCATCTGTATCCCCTTTTTTGATTAAGTTCCATTATTTGAATATTATAGGTGTGTTAACTCAGTAAAATATTCTAAAAGAGTTCAGTAGCCCATAATAGTATTGGGTCTTCCGCCTGA
>NW_004524587.1:7265024-7266655 GCF_000260255.1 Octodon degus
CAGAAAATTTGGGACACTACCAAGTTACATGATGTTACAGTACAAGTTCTCGTATGTCCTGAGTCTTAATTATAAAAATGAAGTATAAGAAGTAAAGCCATGTTGTTATGATGAGCTGTAGGGGACTCAGGTCAACAACTTCTGACATTGCTAGTCAAGTGGAAGACCCAATACTATTATGAACTACAGGACTATTTTGGAATATTTTGCTGAGTTCACACACCTTTAATATTTAAATGACGGAACTAAAAAAAAGGGGATACAGATGAATGACAATTTTTGTATCTGTGTATTCAAAATGGTTCGGATAGATATACAGCTACACTCTCTTAGTTCAATGAATAAAGGGATTTGTTCTAATAGTGTTTGTAAATAGGATATCATGTCTGCGTCTTGTACAACAAACAACCACTAGGAAGGCAGTATGCAGTGTGTTAATTATTGAAACCATCCTACCAATTTGATTTGAAACATTCTCACTGCTATTTATTTCTCAATAAAATTATGGGGGAAAAAAAGTAATTTTTACTGAGGAAAAATCTGTTCTCCCTGGCTTGCATCTCCAGAGCAGCTTTCAGTCCAGGCGAGCAGGTGTTACCTCCAGGGTGCTGCCATTTCCTGTGAATGAGTGAGGTTGGGAAAGACCAAGAAACAGAATTGACCAGAGAGAGGGTACTTGTTCTGTTACTAGGACCTGCCCTGTCAAAGCCAGCATGTATGGCACCTTGGCTGCAAAGAGCCTCTTCTCTAGGAGGCTTAGGAAGGCATCCTTCTCTTTAACCCCTCAGAGAAGATAGGAATGTGTTTGCTGAAAGCCTCAAACTTGATTGTGCTCCAGCCCCCTGCATGCTATGTTTCTGACTATTTGGCAGAATAAAACCAGCCAGGGATTATGGTGCCCACCTGCCCTCCCTCCTTCCCTTCCTTCCTCTCTCCCACCTTCCCTCATTCCCTCCCTCTCTCTTTATGATACAGAGTCTTGATTTGTAATCCAGGTTGACCTTCAGACTCACTGTGTAACCCAGGCTGGATTCAAACAAATTCATGGCAATCCTCCTGCCTCAGTCTCCCAAGTTCTGAAATTACAGGCATGTGCCACCAGGCTTCGCTAATACAGTACTGTTTCTGACTGTATTTTGGGTCTTTTCTAGATCCTGAAGGACACTTCACTGCAAAAAGTGAAACGAAACCAGAGCTGTTTGGAGCCCTGCCTGCGTCAGCTCGTCTCCTGCCTTGAGTCTTTCGTGGTGGGCATCATGAAATTGTACCAACTGCTGTGTTGGTGTCTTCTTTAATTTCTTCTCCCTGCCATCTTGGGCTCTCTGATTTTGTAACATTGAAACCTTTTTTCATAATTCAGTTTTAAGATAGGTTGTTTTTCAGTTTGCTTTTTACATTTCAGAACCAAGAAGACAGTGCTTCCAGCAATCCATTTGCACTCCCAAACTCCGTCACACCACCCTTACCAACATTTGCGCGGGTCACCACTGCCTATGGCTCCTATCAGGATGCCAATATCCCCTTTCCTAGGACTTCTGGAGCCAGGTTCTGTGGAGCAGGTTGGTTTCTTGTGGTTCTGATTCCAGATCTTAGGAGAATGTAACCAAGAATGTTGTCTATTCTGTGTAAAT
>NW_004524587.1:7269505-7289675 GCF_000260255.1 Octodon degus
TGTGAATTATTGAAACTGTCCTACCAGTTTGATTTGAAACTGTCTCATTGCTATTTGTTTATCAATAAAATTATGGGGAAAATATAAATAAATAAATAAATAAAATAAAATTTAATTTTAGACAGGGTCTCACTAAGTTGCCCAGGCTGGCCTTGAATATGTGACTGTCCAGCTTCAGCCTTCTGAGTAGCTGGTATTATAGACACTGTACCTGGCAAATTCTTTTTTAATGTGCTTTTCTCCTATTGCTAAAGGAGTATTCATTTTTTCAGTATTTTAATTGTTTAATGTTAAATCAAACTGAAAACATGTTCTGTTATTTTTTAACAGTGATAAGCCACTTCTAATATTGCCAAAATACGTATAATTTATATAAGAAGTATGTTAGAAAAATTCAATGTGAAGTTGTAAGTTAAAATGCAAAAGCCCTTCCTTCCCTTTCCCCTATTCCAGGAGCTACTGTTAACAACAGAACATACTCGTTATCTTCATTATTTTATGTTTTAAATTTTATTTATTTATTTGGGGGGGCAGCTCAGCCCACCAGGGGTCGGGGCTGGCTGGCATGTGGTGCTGGGGGATTGAACCACGGTCCCTGTGCTTTGCTAAGCTTGTTCTAAGTAGGTGCTTTAGACCATTGAGCCATCTGACCAGCCCTTCATTATTTTTTTGTGCATTATTTATTTATTTATTTTTTAGTCCTAACAGGAGATGTAGTGTAGCAGTTAGGGGTATTAGTGAAGGACCAAATGTCCATGTGTTGGTCCTGTGATTCTCTAGTATTGGGAAGCTTATTTTAATGGTCTTAGATTCTTTAGCAGCCGTGTGGACTGCAATAGCCCTCACTTTTACTTGCTGGAAACACTAAATGAACAAGTCCTTGCAAAGGCTTGGAAAGTACTGCCTGGCTCATGAGCAGGGCTCACAGTTTCTGTGACCCCTGGTTTTTAAGCTTCAAGGCTGTACAGTAATGCATGAAGGACTTGTTCTGTGGTGGGGTGTTAACTTGGAAACCTTCCCACGAGAAGCAGGCAATATTCAGGAGACAGGATCATTGGCCAGGACACTTGGGAATGAATCAGCAGGCTAAGAAGAAACCTTGCAGCTGCAGCGAGTGAGCCCATGCTCCTGGTCCACTGGGAGGTTGCCAGGCTCCACACTAACTCAGGCAGAGGAGACCTTGGACCCTAGGATCTGGGTTTCAGTAACCAGGGAACCTGCATTGCACCAGATGCTGTTGGAAAGGCTAGAAAACAGTTACCTGCTCTCAAAAGAAAGCGTGGGTATCTGTATGTGGATTTTGATCATATGTTCTGCTAGGAACATTTTTCAGCCAGCAGTACTTTGTAGAGATGTAATGAACATTATACAGGCCTGAAGGAGACCACTTGCTGGCTAGCATTCAGATCAAGATAGCATTAGCCTCACTCCCAGAAGTCCCAGCTCCTTTCCCCAGCCCTTCATCACCCAGAGGAAAAACCACTGTTCTGACTTTATCACTATAGTTTAGTTTTGCCCTGTTTTTGGTGGTGGTAGTGCAGGTTTAATCCCAGGGATCTCTACTACTGATCTACATCCCAGTACCCTCACCTTCCCTTTTTGAAAGAGGGTCTTATTATGTTGCCTGGGTTGGACCTAGATTGATGATTTTTCCACCCCAGTCTTCCTCAGTGCTGAGATTACAGGTGTGCACCACTGCATCTCCATTAGTTTTGCCTGATCTTAAACTTTACTGAAATGGAATCATGCAGCATGAACTATTTTGTGTCTGACTTCCTCAGCTTAATGTTGCAGAACTTGACCCACATGGCTGCATGTATCCGTAATTGCATTGTACAAGTATAGCACAGCGTGTTCATTCTCCTATCCATGGACATTTGGACTGTTTCCAGCTTGGGCTATTATGAATACAAGTCTTTTTATGGGTATACATATTAATTTCTTTCCTCAAGGAGTGGCATTGTGGGCCACAGGATATAGGCATATGTTCAATTTTATCAGAAGTTTCCCAATATTTGTGCACACTGGTTGTGCCACTGCGTCTACGCCCTAGGTGTTTCAGAGCACTGATTACCCCAGTGTGTCTCAAGTGTTGTATTGGCAATCTTTTCTACTCTGTCTTTGTGGTAGGAATGGAGTACATCCTCACTGTGGTTCTGATTAGCATTTCTATGATTGTGGCTAATGAGCCAGGCAGCTTTTGTGGCCTCAATGACCGCTGGCTTCTTTCTTTGTGATGTTGCAGTTGAAGTGCCGCGCATGCTTTAGGGGGGACCGTAGTTAGTGTTTGTGATACTTATTTTCATTGAAAATCTTTTGTCAGATGTGCATATTGATGTTCTAATCTGTGGCTGATTTTTCTCTCCTTAATGATTTTTTTTTTTTTTTTTTTAAGTATTTAGCACAGGGTCTACAGGGTCTCACTATGTAGATCGGACTCCTAGTGATTCTCCTGTTTTCAGCCTCCCAAGCCCTGGGATTACAGGCTTGTGTGCCGCCACACCTAGTCTCAGTTGCTGTCTCAGCGCGCCTTGGGGCGGGGCTGGCACTGCGTGCTGGGGATGGAGCCTGGCCGCTGCATTGTGCGTAAGCAGCGCTTTAGTCTGCTGAGCTATCTGGACGGCCCTCTTAATGACCTTTGGTTAGCAGCAGTTTTTAATTTGATAATGCCCAGCTTATCACTTTTTAATCTCATGGTTGGTTAGTGATTTTCATGTTATATTCAAGAAGCCTTTACTTACCCAAGTCACAGAAATATATTCCTGTATTTTCTTCTTAGAGCTATTAATTTAAGGTCGGTGACCCACTTAGTGTACAGTGTGAGCTAAGGATAAGAGTTTTGTTTTTCTTTGTGTTTTTAAATGTCCTTGGTACAGGGTCTCACTACACAGCTCATGCTCATCCGCCTGTTTTCAGCCTCCCAGTGCCATGATTACGCGTGTGCGGCACCACACCGGGTCTTGGGGCCAGTTCAGGGCACCCCAGGGGGGGTCTGGCGGGGCATGTGTGCCAGGGATTGAACCAGGTCCCTGCTCTTGCTAAGGAGGTGCTTAGACTGCTGAAGTATCTCGCTGACCCTCCAGAGTTTGTTTCATTCAGTAGAAGTAAACAGACCTAGTCCTACTTGTGAAAAGATTGCCTGTGTTGAATTTGTAATAATATTGCCTTGTATAGCAAGTTTTAAAATCTGATAGTTGAATGCTTCTAGTTTTATTCTTGTTAGTTTTATGTTGGCTATTCTAGATCTCTTTGTATGTCTATAAAATTGTAAAATCAGCTTAGTTTCTATTTTTAAAAACCCTGTTTCTGTTATTGTATTGAAATTGTATGAACTCTAGGTTGCTTCAGAGGAAACTGACATCTTAACAGTGTAGAACCTCTAACCCACTAGTGTCGTACGTCTCTATTATTCTGTATCTTCCTTAATTTCTCCTAGCTATATTTTATATTTTCACTGTACTTTGTAAATTAAATTTTTTGTAGGTATTTGATGTGTTTTACTAAATTTGTTGCTAAGTATTCAGTGTTTCGATGGTATTTAGATGAAACATTTTGAGTTATTTATTTTACTAATGTTTGTTTCTAATATATAGACACAGATTTGTATAGATTGACCTTGTATCTAAATTTACTAATTGCTGTTTTAAGTATTTATGCTACTGAAGCAAATACTAAGTTTACTAATTATTTATTTTATTTGAATTATCTTTGTATCCAATCATGGAAGCAGTCTGTCTGCAGATAAAACATTTTTCAGTTTTGAAAGTTTTATTTGGTTCTTTTTTTTTTTTCCTTTTTCTTTCCATGTCATTCCCTCTTGGTTTCATCAAGTGCTAAGAATAGCCCTGCTTAGAAATATGAAAAAAACTACAGCACACATGGATAATTCTCATTTTCAATGACAGATCTCTCTCAGCCCTGTCTGCTTATCATACTGGCTTGATTGCACCGATGAAGATTCGCACAGAGGCCCCTGGCAATCTCCGTTTATACAGCGGAAGCCCCACTCGCAGCGAGAAAGAACAGGTCTCCATCAGTTCTTTCTACTACAAGGAACGGGTAAGTGCTCTGGCCATTGCCTTTGGTTCTTACCCTCCTCCTGGGTTCTTGCTCTTTGTGTCCCTGCCTGCCATGTACAGCAGTTTAGTACCCCTGTATATTATTTCACTGTCACAATTTGTTCACGAAAGGGTGATGATCTCTTCCTTTTGGTTGGTTTGACCAGTGTGGCGTGTATGGTGTAGAAAAGGGGTGGGGTCTAGTCTTTCATGCGCCATGTGACCCCGTCCTGTAAGCCCCATCCATCCAGTTGCTCCCTGTTACTTCAGGTGGAATAAATAGCTTCAGGTCTTCCTGGCCATTCCTGATATTTGTCAACAAATTAAAGAACATTCTGGAAGCTGAGGTTTTGGTATACTTGGAACTTCATAGATATGAGATCTTAAATTGATATTTAAAAGGTTTCTTATTTCTGTTAAGAATACACTTAGGGGCCAGGGAAATGGCTCAGTAGGATAAGCGCTTGACCGGCAAACATAAGGATCTGAGTTCAATCCCTGGTTCCGCCCCCCCCCCCAAAAAAAGAAAACATTTAAATACCCTTTAGAATGGATCAGTTTATACAAAACTCACCTGACCTGTCCTTATGTTCTAGAGTTATTAAAGAGCTGATCATCCCTAAAGTAGTTATCACGGAGCTAGCAGAAACCTCTGGTAGCAGCAGCATGTAGAACACTGCCAGAACATAGGAGCAGTTATAAGAATTCTTTCTGTGTTGTCAGATTGAGAATCTGATTTGAACAGGTTTTAGCTAACATGACCCCTATCTTGAGTTACTCCATCGACTCAGTCTTTAGGAATTCTTGGATATCATTCCCTGCTGAATGACAAATAACAAATTAATTTGAAAAAAAAATTTGAATTTGTTTTAAATTTAAAACCAAGGTTTAGTCAGGCATTAGAAGTATCTTCACTGAAATTGCAGTGAGTGCCTACCCTTGGCTTGAGGTAGCTGACCAGCCTCAACTGACTTTGTGTGATGATCTTAGAGCTTCATGTGACTGAGTGTCAGTAACTTATGTTTGAAATGAGACCAGTCTTGTGACAAAACCTTTCAGTCACATAGAGGGAATGATTGCTTGTTGCCTTCTTGGCCAACTTTTCACAGTCCCCTTCCTCACATGTCTAGTAGAGTTCTGTCCCCCTGGCTGTGACAGACCTCAGTAGAATACCTACTTAACTATATCCTCCTTAAGTCCTTTACTTTCAAATTTTTTAACTTTTTTTTTTTCTTCCTGCAGACTAGCAGGTAACTGGATAGATGATTTGATAAACTATTTGGAACTAAGGCATTTAGTTACCATAAAACCCAGACACACTCATGGTTGAATAAATGTAAGAATTTTCCTTAATGTCAGGGTTGGGCTGAGATCTTTTAGTCAGAGGCAAAGCTGAATTTCCCTTCTGTTCATGTGAGGTGCTACCTGCCTGTGCTGGGGATGCAATTGGGCAGGATAGACTGACTGGCACTTTTGACTTTGTGGTCATGTATAAAGCCCATTTCTAGTCAAAGTAACTCCATTTCCAAGGTGGAACCTCTTCTAATGTAAAAACATCAGTAAACCTGTGTTCATGTCCCTGATGACCTGGCCTCTTTTGCTGCAAACACCACAAGGGACCAGAGCAGGGGCCTGATAGGATCTGTTGGGGAGTGGCAGAAGCAATGTGATATTCAGTTTGGGATGGTTCCAGATATATATACTACTTCTCCACAGAAAATAGGCCATGCTAGTACCCTAGTCTGACAGCAGCATCTGGTCTTTAAGCTTTAAAAAGTGACCAAAATAAAATGGGAGGACACTTTTATCATAATCTCACATATACTAATGTACAATATACATACAGAAAAGTTCCTAAATTATGATGGAGGTGGATTTGAATGTTTTTGCTATCACATAGGTCATTGCAAGACCCTGAGAATCCCTGGACAAGGGAGATACACTTTCATGATTGACATATATTGATTCTTAGGTTAGATCATATGAAATTGCTATTTATCAGTTTTTGTTCTAAAAAAATTTTCATGCTATCCATCCTATTGAGAAAACAAAAGTGAGAGGCGAGGGATATAGCTCAGTGGTATAAACGCCTGCCTGGCAAGCTCAAAGTCCTGAGTTCAATCCCTGGTACCACAAAAAAAAAGAAAAAACAAAATGATTCAAGCTAGTTATTTCCTGGTGAGTCTGAAGTCAGCGTATCTCTCCCTAAAGCTTGTTTAGGCCCATCCTGTGTAAGTAGGGGACAGAGGCACTAAGTCATAGAATTCTGCCCTGATGTCCACACAGCTGCCACGTCTGCCTTCAGAGCTTGTTACTCCTCAGGGAGCATTTTCTAGTCCTCAGGAGTCTAGTTTCGCCTGTCAAATGACAGCACTTTATTCTTTTTGTTCAGGAAGCATTTGCGGCTTGCTAACTTTTTTTGAGCCCCCATCTTTCTCCTGCATACTTTTATTCCCTGATAGAGCTCTACTTTTTTCCTGAGAGCATTGAATAAGGGAGAGTGAAGAAGCAGCAAAGCTGTCTGACAGCAATGGAGGAATTCGGAGTGTTTTTGAGATTGTAAAGGCTCTTGGCGGAGCCATTTGAACACTGTTGCTTGCTTTTCTTGTTTTAGCCTGCCCTACTTAGGTCAATTTGGTATATTCACTGAGTGTTCCAAGGTTTTTTCCCTAAAAACTTAAAAATATGAGAAGCCTAAAAACCTCTCATTTCATAGGAAGTCAGAAAGCAAAGAGATGCTTAGATGAATGAATTTAGCAAGCAGACCAGCTATTAATAGCTGATGAAATATTGTTCATTCTTGGGATAAATCAGATGGCCCAGAACCAGATAAATACTTAAAAACATCACTTGGTGGCACACCCCTGTAAGTGTATAATCCCAGCACTTGGGAGGCTGAGGCAGGAGAATCATTGTGAGTTTGAGACCAGCCTGGGCTACAGAATGCAAGCCAGCTGACGAGTGCAAGGGCCTGAGTTCAATCCCTGGTTCTGCCAAAAAAAAAAAGTTTACAGAATGCAAGCCATCCTGAACTGCATAGTGAGATGGTGTCTCAAAAAGACCAAAAAAAGAGAAAGAAATCATTTTCCTCTCTGCTTTTGGTGTAAAACCTGCAGAGGTCTTTATGTTAATAAAATACCTTCCTTTTTTTTTTTCCCCTGAACCAGGGATTGAACTCAGGCCCTTGCACTTGCCAGGCAAGCACTTATTCTACTGAGCATCTCCCCGGCCCCCTAAAATACCTTCTGATCTCCAGAGCCAGACTGTAGGCTGTATGCTCCCCGTTCCACTTAGCCAGAGCGCCGTCCTCCTCTTCCGCCTGCCCTTCCCCTCCCCCTCCTCCTTTCAGTTTTCCAGGGCTCTGGGCTCCCCAGCCTAGCTCTGAAAGTGACCCTGAAGTCCCATTGTCCAGACATGCAGTTCTCTCATCAGCCCCCACCCAACCACACCCCCCCCCCAAGTGAGGTATCAAGCCTGAGGAAGAGCTTTTCTTTGGAGAGTGAGAATGTACCTCCATCAGCACTTCCTTCTCGTTGATTAAAAGGGACCAGGAGGGGCGGCACAGGACTCTTGCCCCGTTTCTCTGCTTACATTGCCCTCTTTGCCCTTGTTCAAATACCTGAACCATAGATTGCAGTCCCTTTGTCAGAGCCATGTTGACCTTAGCCTCGTTGTACCCTGAAACATGACTGAAGAACAGTGAACTGGAAGCTGGGATTGCATTGTGCTGGGTAGGGGTTGGGCGTTGAGAGGGTGGGACCCTGCCGGGCCTCAGGGTCGGATTTTTTTTGCTGTTCCATTCCCAGTGTTGTGGTATCTATACCTTTTAATCCAGTAGATGTGGGGGAAACTTTCATATTATTCTATATTTTTCCCTTTTAATTTTCTTGGTGTTTTTCTTCCCTCTTCCTGGGTGTAACGTTTTCACGCACAGATGTCTCCTCGCTCTGCCCGGCGACGTTGGTCCATACAAGCAATTAACGACTTCCCGGTACTGTGCGCTGTGCAAATGCTCTCCTTAACTAATCCTGTCTCTACCCAAAGGCCCAAGAATAAAATGCCACCTGCCTGGCTTTGAGGAACCTGAAGTGACAGGCTAACTGGCTTTCAGGACCAGCAACAGTAAATTCTTCTCTCTGAGGAGTCCAGCTCCAAGGACTGCCTCCTTGCTCCATCATGGGGTCACAAATGGGTAAATGTTGGGAAGGACCACAGATGGACTTCTTCACAAGTGAAACCTAACACTGGGTTCTTGCAGGGAACCCCAGTTAAATGACTTTAGCTTACCTGATTTCACTTGGAGAGTTTCAGACGCCTACCTTTGGCATGGGGGGAGCAGAGGAAGATACAAGAGGCTTCTGCCACTTAACCTCTGTTTTATAGTTCTGGTCTAGCTTAGAGAGGGAAGTGTGCCTACCTGCCTTGTTAGCATAATACATAAGCTAGTTTTATCCTTTGGGAATTTTCCAGAACAAATTTTTTCATTACCATCAGTATTTTGTATTTACCAATAAACCTCTGCTGTGGTTGTCCCTCTTTTTCCTTCTTTCCTACTCACTCCTATTGGCCATCTCCCCTCTTCTGTTTTCCTCCCATCCCCTTCATGTTTCAGTAGTGCCAAGGTGACCTCTAGGCAGTCTTGAGCCTTCAGGTCAATTTCATATGCTATAAAGTTTAGAAGAACAGTCCTGTAGCTTTTAATATGAAGACCAGTTGAAATCAGGAGCCCGATCAGTAAGTACCACTGCTACCAACAACTTGCCAGGGGAGCCACTGACATGGCCACCTTTTCTCAAAAAACTGGTCCTAACCAACCCAACTGCTGAAGCTCCTCCAATTTGCCAGAAGTCCTGCTTTCGCTGCTCCTTAAATAGGAACTCATTTTGGCTCCCTGCCCACTGTGCTGATTATGCATTGTTGATGGGGTTGCTGCGAAGCAGTTGGTGGCTTATTCTTGGGCTTATTCTTTTATATTTAACCCATTTACTGGCATCGATGTTGCCTCCAATTGTAGCAGTAACACTGGTGGTACAGTCGCAAGCTGGCTGTTGGTTGTCATTCAGTGCTCTTTGCACCAGTGCTCCCTCCTACTCCTCTCCCCCCTCCCCCCGTCTTCTTTGCCATATGCCACATACACCTTCCCAGGATGTTCAAAAGGGGCATCCTGGAGCTCATCACGTAATAATTTGTCTGTCTCGCTTTGTCTCCCTTCCCCTAGTCCCTTCTCATGAAATCTGTGGGGAAAGGACATTTTCTGTTGATGGAGCATTGAAAAGACCTAAAAAAAATAACGTCCTTTTCCTCCCAGAAGTACCAGTTTTGTTGCACAGAACAGTATCCACATTGAAGCCCCTCAGAGTGGGACTGGAGTAGTGCAGGAGGCTGGGGGCAGTTTGGTCCACGTGCTCTTCCTTAACTCAGATGGAGTAACCTACCTTAGCCTAGAGTATCATTGTTTTCTGAAACCAGAGTCCTAGGAGAAAGCCGTATGCTTTTACTTGTCTGTTGCATAGACAAGAGAGACCCCCCCCCCCAAGTGGCCTGCAAGATATTAATTGTGAAGTCAGTTGTAGGAGAAGTGTGGATGAAACAGGAATGGTTTTTATTGCCAGCGTCCTGGAGGAAATCAATCAATCAATCAATCAATCAATCTCTCTGTCTCTCTCTGTCTCTGTCTCTGTCTCCCTCTCTCCCTCTCTCTTCATCTCTCTCTGTCTCTCTGTCTTTGTCTCTCTGTCTCTCTCTCTCTGTCTCTCTTTGTTTCTCTCTGTGTCTCTCTCTGTTTCTGTCTCTGTCTGTCTCTCTGTCTCTCTCTTTTTTGGTGAGTACTAGAAGTCAAACTCAAAACCTCCAGTTTGCCAGGTAGGCAAGCAGTTGTGCTGCTGAGCTCACTTTGTTGCTGGGCTCACTTGTGTTACTGAGCTGCACCCCTCACCCCCTAAAGGAAAACCCCTAAAAATGTATCTGTATTTTTGTTAGAGAACAGACAGGATGTTAAGGCCCCAAATATTTGATAATAGAGATTTAGGCAGCATTGTTACATTTACTCTCCAGAATAATAATTACTCATTAGGATTACTGAGTGATCCCTGTTGCCTGAAAGGAAGACATTTCATATATAAAACCAATCATCAAGTTAAAAACATAATAAAAATTAGCACTATTTTGTAGTCCCTCAAGAATTTTTGACAATATTTTAAAGTTATTCCTCGCTGGATTAATAAAAACTATTAGTGCTATCCCATAGTAGCTTTTACAGTTTGGTTCCCAGTGGCAGCTAGAATCAGGGGGGAACCACTTTCTGTTAGAGCTTAGAGGCAGCAGAGCAGGGTTCTAGAAGGTAATTCCTGTTCTTCCAGGATAGATCAAATGGAAAATCCTGGAAGGCTGTATCTCAAGAAATCCCAGGAAATACAGTTTCCCTAACTTAGTGAAGGAAAATTACAGAAACTTGTAGAAGACCACTGTCTGCATTTTCATTAAATACTGACAGCACACGCTAGTTTGTTTCTACAGATTTCTGTAACCCAAGACTGCAAATAGGGGAAGAGTCCCAAGATACCACCTCATACTCTAAGCTTTGTTCTGTCTGACCGAAGCACACGTGTAGGGCAGACTCTTAAACCCTGCCTGAAATGGTCTCAGCTTGAACTGACAGTCATGATGCTCAGCAGAAGAGTGACTGAAGAACGCAACGGTTGTAGGGTAGTATGGGGGGGCCGCACTTGAATCAAATGGTCATCTTTTTTCATACAGAAATGAATGTTTGGGGCTGGTGAGATGGCTCAGTGGTCTAAAGCGCCTACTTAGAACAAGCTCAGCAAAGCACAGGGACCGCGGTTCAATCCCCCAGCACCACATGCCAGCCAGCCCCGCCCCCTGGTGGGCTGAGCTGGCCACACACACATGCACACACGCACACACGCACACACGCACACACACACACAAATAAAATTTTTTAAAAAGAAAGAAATGATTGTTTAAAAATGGACCACGTACCTGTTAACAGGTAGACTTAATTTTTGTCCTTATAAGCCTAAAATCACATACAGTGCTGAAAAGCTAATTAACAAGAGCAGGCCCAGCGGTCTGACGGACCTGTTCTGTGCAGTGATCTTGAATAGCCTCATGTCCCCTTACACAAGGAGGTGATCCCACAGCCAGCTCTGGTGAGCTGTGTGCCACTCAGGGCACAGTATCCTTCAGCAGGGGCTAAGGTGGCCATGACAACAGGCATGATCTGAAGTCCTACGTCAAACATCTGTACACCTGGACATTTCACTGTCAGTTTCCACATGAACCAGCTTACTCGCAAATGAACCACTTTGACACAAGCCTTCATGTGATATATAATGTGCTTTTTTTAGGTTTGCTTTAAAAGCCAGAAAATTGTAGTTCTTTCAGTGTGTGCTAAGTGCTAGCAGACCCCATCTTCCCCAGTGCGTCCATCTTTCAGCTGTCAGGAGCTGTTGAATTGTTCAAGTGCTTCTCATTTTCTTTGTTAACAAGGAAGGAGCCAGAGCAACTTCCTGGAACAGTGTTTAGAAGCCTTCCAGCCAGCCTGCAAGACTAAATTAGACGGATTGTATTGCATTCCAGGCAGTCTTCTTAGCATAGATTTTTTTTTCAGTGCTCTAAATCTCTTTAGAGATGGTCAGTTGTGTGGCACCTGTGAGCACGTCATTTCGGGCATGTTACACACCCCGTGCTGTTCACTGTCACTGCAGGGCACATGTGCATTAAATGACCTTCCCTAGACCAGGTCATGCATGGCATTGAGGCCCCGTGTGACTGTGGCTGTTGCATGTCAGTTAGCACTGCCTGGCTCCCGCCCATGCTGATGGGCTGTTTGCTTTTTAACTTGTCCTTCCCTTACCTGCACCCAAGTCAGGATGTTTGTGGCTAAAGGATAGCGTTATTGTTAGAATCATACAACTCTTTAGAAAAGAACCAGAACAGTAGAGAATTGAAGGGCTACCCCAAAATAGTAGATTAAGCTTCTTGTATTCAAGAGTAAGGACTTGCTCAGGAGCCTGCACCTAGAAGATTGAGTTTGAGGCAAGCCTGGGCAAATTAGTGCCTAGGGAGACCTTGCCTCAAAATCCAAAAATAAATAAATGAAAAGGACTGGGGAGGCAGTTGATTGGGAATGCCCTAGATTCAGTCTACATTGACACAACAAACAAAAACAAAATGCACATACACAGAACTTGTATAGATAAGTAGTAAATCATAACAGAACTGCTTTTTTTTTTTTTTTTCCTACCCAGAATCAAACTCAGGACCTTGCAATTGCTAGGCAGGCGCTTAAGCCACTGAGCTATCTTCCTGGGCCCAGAACTGCTTCTTCAGATCAAGTGTGTTACGGTTGCAAACTGATAATGCAGCATATGTACTTACTTATTATGAAAAGCAGTTCACAGGTGCTTCAGTTGAACAGCTTCTCTCCCTTACCTAAGTCGAGATGTCCTGGACTTAGTAAGTTCCAAGACACATGCCAGCCCTCTAGGAAGTAACATGTATTAGGCACCTTTGGAGTTAGTTGGGACACCAATGTTAAGAAATGCTTGGATTTAGACCAAGATTAATTCATCAAAAGAGTGATTATATAAAAATCACATGTACAAAATGGATTTCTGAGTAATATAAACAATAAGCTTTTTTAGATCCCCAAGAGTTTATATACTTTTATAATAATTAGCTACTTCAGGTTGCACATTTCAGTTTGTGTAGTTTGCACCCCTATATTTTTATTGCCCTCTTACTGATCTTGTGAGATGGGACAGCAGAGCTCACCATTAGCCGTAAGTTGTTAACTAGCAAAGAAAGAGTGATGTGCATGAGGCTAAATCTACAATAAAGAATTAATTTGCCCAGGGTCATACTCAGAGCAGGACCAGTCGGCCTTCATTTTCTGACTCCGAAGTGCAGGTGCTTTTCATTTGCTCCTCTTTGTCTCCTTCATTAATAAATATGTCATTCCCTTCCTTCGTTGACTCACTTTGGTGACCTCTTTGTTAATTTTTGGAAGTGAAATTACATCAAATACAGTATTGCTCCCTTGTCTGGTTGTCATCTGGAGGATGCCAGATGGGGCGATGCTTAGTAATTCTCGTTTTCCAGGATATTGCCATTCCACACATACAGACTCCTTACAGAGAGCCACCTACAAGGACAGCTCTGGAGACTGGGGTACTTGCCCTTGCTCTCCTTGTCCATTAACACATCCTCTGACTCAACTACTTTTGACCTTCAAAAATGATCACTTTTAGCAATCATTCAGGCCAGTTCTCCTCCAGCTGCTACGTTTCATTGTCTTCCTCCATAAATTAAGGTTTGCAGAGCCCACACTGCTGTGTCTGAATTAAAATAGCAACCAACTCTTGAAACGGAGAAGAACAAAGCTTTTGATAGTTTCAGGCAAGAACTTTGAACTAGTACTGAACTCAACTTTAAAACTTGCTCTGCTCCTACATTTTGGGGATCCTTACTAACTTAATTACCTGCTGTTTTTAAATTAATTCATTAATTCTGGCTTCCTGGTATTGGTTCTTGAGCACCTGCAGAGTGTAGCTAGCTCTGCAGGAGGTGCCTACCTTCCTGTTAGTATTTTGGATCAAGAGCTCAGCGCCCTTTGTCATCCTTCTGTTTCCTACAGATGCTGATTCTTGTAATTGTGGGCATGATGTACTTTAAAGTCTGCAAATTACCAATGATGCAAATATGATGAGCTCCGCAACTGTAGGTCTCCACCCCGCAAAGTCCCAATTAGTTACATCTTGGCATCTCCCCCAGAAATCCAGGAGGTGGAAAAGTAAGCGCGAGGGTTCGGACTCTGGCAGTCGGCCCATCAAGGCTGCTGGGAAGGTCATCATCCAGGACGTCTCGTGCCTCCTTCCTGTTCACAAGTCTCTGGGAGAACTGTACATGTAAGTTCAAGATTTCAATTATGCTGTGCTTGTTTTGTAGGATTGGCAAGAAAAAAAATTTGTTTCAATGTTAGCTTTTCTTCAAAAGCAGTTTTAGAAGCCCAGTGTATTAGCTTTCTGTTGCTCCATAATAAATTACTGCAAATTTTGCAGTTTGGGACAACATACAATGTTCGCCTTTTAGTTTCTGTGGATCAGAATTCTGGGTGTGGCTTGCTAGGCCTCTGCCTCAGATCCCACCTAAATGAAATCATGACCTGAGCAAAATGGTGTTTTCTTCTGTCGCTCAGGGTCCTCTTCTAAGCTCATTTGGTTAGAATTCAGACCCTTGCAGCTGTAGAAGGCTTCTGTGAATTTCATCTCTGAAACCAGTAGGAGTAGCTCACAGAAACTTCAGTCCCCCACCACTCACCTCCCTGCTTAGGTCAGGCCCACCCAGGATAGTCTGCCTTTGAAGAAATTCCAGGTCAGCTGCTTAGTAATATAATCAGGGGTGTGATACCACGTCAGTAAGCACTGGTCACACCTCAATTCAGAGGAGGGAGATTGTGCAAGATATATATGCAGGGGGAGCAGGAATCTTGAGGACCTTGTAAGAACTCAGCCTCCCACACCTGAAACAGACCAAACAAAGCTATTGTGTTTGATGGAAGTGGGAGTTGCGTGAGCAGCTTGCCAAGGTCAGCTTGTGGCTCTCCCGCTCCTTCCTGAGCTTGGACACATAATGGAAAGATTTCTTTCTTTCTTCTTTTTTTTTTTTTTTTTTTTTTTGGTGGTACTGGGAATTGAACTCAGGACCCTGCACTTGCCAGGCAAGTGCATATTCTATTGGGCTATCTCCCCAGGCCTGAAAGATTTCTTTTGTAGTACACACACAGCACAACACTTTGTGTGGAAATCATAGTTATTGTTGCATATACTCAAATCCCCTAAGCCTGGGGAAGGCCACAGAGAAGCTAGCCAGAAAATTAGTATTTGAGTGTGGCCTCTTTTCCTGACTTCAAAGCGGTTGGAATTTCACCTTCTTCAAGCAGCCTTTTTAACTCCAGCTCTAGCTAATCCTCCCTCCTGTGTCAGAGGGAGAGGAGCTTGAGGCCAGAGCAGAGTAAAATAATTCTGAGTTTCAGCCAAAGAGGCGGTTCTTAGTGTGTTAAACCAGGAGCGCTTAGGGAATTTGAATGGAGAGAAACTTCTGTTCTTTTATTTTAAAAACTTTTCAGATTGAACGTGAACGATATTCAGGAAACATGTCAGAAGAACGCCACTTCCGCCATGCTTGTTGGAAGGAAGGACCTTGTCCAGGTACCATGCACCCCTGTGGGTGGAGCACTGGGTTTTTCTGTAAGAGCAGGTTGTTTTCACTTGGTAGTTATGGATTAGAAACGTTTTCAATTTTCCAATTCTTTTCCCATTCTCTTTGCCAACCTCTAGGGCTACAGTAACTTCCCAAACACCCTGGATGATATTTTGCTTATTTGTACAATACTCAGTTGTGAAGATCCTAAAGCATTTATTCCATTACCACAGTGATTGTTACATACCTAAATTTGGTAATATCTGTGTCTCTCCCATTTGCACCCTCAGTTCTTTAGCTTTAAAAAGCATTTCATAAAATATTTACCAAAGTGTTCCTTTAGCTAGAGATGTTCAGTTTTAAAAGAATGATTTAATCTTGACAAAAATTTAAATTGCCTTCGTCTTTGGAGGAGCATAGCAGTGTATTAAAGCAAGCTGTTCTTGTAGTATTTTTTTAAACAGCCTCATTGTAATGTAGTCTGCGTATCATGCATCTTACACATTTAAAATGTACCATTCAGCAGCTTTCAGTGTATTCAGAGTTGTGCCGCCATCACCTCCACAGCTCCAGAACATGTTAACTCCCAAAAACACTCTGTGCCCAGTGCTGTCACCCTCAGTGCCATCTTCCCCAGTCCTAAGCACCCACTAATTTTGTCTCTATTGCTAGTACACTTATTCTTTAATGTGAGAGTTACACTGAGCAATGGAAATTACTGGCAGTTCTTCTGTTAGCTCAGTAATTTGCCCTATAACTCTACAAACATGAGTGCCAATCCTTTTCCTTGATTTTTAAGACCCCAGCCACCTAGTTTTTATGAACACTAAAAAAGTAAGTTGAGCAGGGCATGATGGTACATGCCTGTAATCCCAGCACTCAGGAGGCTGAGGTAGGAGGATACCCATGAATTCAAGGCCAGCCTGAGCTGCATAGCAAGACCCTGTCTCAAAAAAAAAAAAAAAAAGTGAAAAAAAGAGAAAGAAAACAACCTGAGAGCTAATAGTAGCAGTGCAGAATGTACAGCAGAAGGCTGAGGCGTAGTTCGGCCTCCTAGCTGGAGCAGGTTCTCTTAGACTCAGCCCTGGAGTGTATTTGTACAATGAGAACCCTAAGAATAATTTTCTCATAGTTTGGTGAGAAGATTGGAGAATGTGGTAATAAGGTAGACTCAAGGTTCATGTCTGAAAAAAAAAGCATTGTCCAAGGAGAAACTACTTCTTTTACTTTGGAGTTTTCAGTACTTTTTTGGCAGAGTGGACTTGGAAGGGCAGGGCAGGCTGAGTGAAATGGGAAGACTCATGGCAGAGTCTTCAGACAGACACCGGCTCCGGCTCCAGCATGGTTTTGTTATCCGAGCCTAAGCCAGCCATGTAGGCTGAGCCTCAAAACTTGTTCTGAGAAATAAGTGAAACAGTATCTAGAAAGCCTCAAAAAGCAGCTGGCAGGTGGGAAATGCTCACTGTGTGGTACAACAACTGCTGCTGTTCCAGTTACCATCCTTAGATTATAAATTCCTTGATTGAAAGTTTATGTATTTTTTCTTTTGACCTTCATACAGAGTCTAGGGTAGTATTTTCCAGTTAGTGGGTATACAGTGATGTGTTGCTACTACAAAAGATTTACCAAAAGTACTGTAGTAGTGGCCTTCTAGCAGTATCAGGGGGGTGGGGGTTTCGGTTATATGTGATTGGTGAGTTCAGCATGAGCCATGGGTTTAACACTTAGTGGACATTAGTGTTTGCGGATGATTTCAGGCCCCCTGAGATTTCAGATTTGGAGGTATTACTTAGAATCAGTGTCAGCAAAAAGAAAGCCAAGTCTGTTTAGTCTTGGCCTGCTCTTTTTTAACCTCAGAATATATGAAAACTTTTCTAATAAAAGCAATACTTTTTCATTATTTGACTAAGAAAGGACAGATCTTAGGCACTGTACAGAGTGCCCTTCTTTGCTCCTTGCCAAGCCAGGTCACTAATGCAGCAACAGAGCATGGCATGAGTTAATGGTTAAGCAGAGAATCCCTCAGAATGATTCTGTACTGTCATCTGTCTGAAGTTTTCTTTTTTCCATAATTTTATTGAGAAATAAATAGCAATGAGACAGTTTCAAATCAAATTGGTAGGACAATTCCAATAATTAACACATTGTGTACTGCCTTCCTAGTGGTATGTCTGAAGTTTTCTTAATAAAAGTTTTGAAGTTAATGCTTCTCAGATATTATAGTGCACACAGCTGCCCTGAGGGTCTTGTCTACAATGCAAATTCTGCTTCAGGAGGTCTGAGCAGGGCCTAAAGTTCCAAGCCTCATTCAGCTTCCTGCTTTGGGTGCTTTCAGATGCCAGCCTTTGGGCTGTAGGTAGAGGACAGGTGGCTCCCATTTTGGTTTCTCCTCCTGTCCGTGCTAGTTTGAATTCACATGGCTCTCTTTGATCTGCCCAGGTTTGGTCACTGGCTGCAGTAGCTACAGACCTTTGCCTTGGTCCGAAGTCAGACCCAGATTTGGAAACACCCTGGGCACGGCATCCATTTGGACGACAGCTGCTGGAGTCACTGTACGTTTTGAGAACAAAAGTGAGGAAAATGAACAATGTCAGTTGTAGGTCTGTAAATGCATGAGATGCTATTGCCTAAAAAGAATGAGAGGAAGAAGTAGGATTTTTCTTTTTAAATCTGAAATAACCTCTGCTGGATGAACTTCTTACAGCAGAAGGAATTAAAGCCATATTTGTCAGTTCTGGCAAGGATTTGCGAGCCCTCAGACTCTCTATCTTCAGATTTCATGTATTGGACTGTAAATCACAGAGTGCTAGAGCTGGTACATTTCTTCTTGAATGTGGTGCAGTTTGGTCCCTGGGTACAGATTAGACAGTTGTGTGTTGCTGTTTGTGTTCTCCCAACACAAGGACCCTTTCACCCTCTTAGTCATCTAATGAAAACATTGAGTGTGTGCTCAATGTATTGCACAGAAATATGGCAAACTATCCTTATAATTTATAAATAATCTATCACAAGTAAGACACTTGGCTCTCTGAAATTTCTATCAAGGCTGCAGGCCTGGGCAGGGAATTCCTCTGTCCCTCTGTTTGAGGTTTACCTTCCTTGCTTGCTGAGGCCAGGCCTGGAACATTTGCTCCTGTCCCATTGTGTCGTCCTTAATGCAGGGGTGATAATGCAATTTATACAGTTCACATGGGACTCGTGATGTTGAGTGTGAAAACACTTAAAAATATTAAGGACTAAGTGGTAGGAAGGAACTTTTTTTTTTTTTTTTTGTGGAAATGGGGCCTGAACTCCCAAAACCCCACCTCCTAGCTGAGTCCACTCACAGCTGTGGGCTCTTCACCTTCCAAAAAGCCCAGCCTCCTGGATAGCTCAGCAGACTAAGTGCCTGCTTAGGCAAATACAGGGACTGGGATCTGAATCCAGGCAAGCGCTTATTCCACTGAGCCATCTCCCCGGCCCCAGGAAGGAACATTATTTTGTGACAGAGGCAAAGACCTTCTGATCCCTAACTCATAATCTAGCTTAGTAGTCCTGAAAGACAAAGGGACAGGAATACCTAAAAAATAAAAATATTCCTTGTCGATCTTACTGTTCAAATTTGTGTTAGATGTGATGGCACGTGCCTGTAATTCCAGCTACCGCAGAGGCTGAGACAGAGGAATCGTAAGTTCAAAGGCAGCTTGGTTGGGCAATTAAGTGATGTTCTGTCTCATAATTTAGAAAAGAAAAATCTAAAAAGGGCTGTGAGTATAGTTTAGCAATAGAATACTTGCCTAGCATACATGATTCCCTGAGTCCAATCCTTAGTACTGGAAAGATGAGAACAGAAAAGCTCCAGTTCATAATTCCACCTCCACAGTCAGTGAATGACGTACTCTTCGTGCCGTGGTTCTCTTAGGTTTTGGGAGTGGCATCCGCAAGCGTGTCCTGAAGAGCAAGGTATCTTCTGGCCAAATGCATGGGCTGCCCACGCCAGTGTTGGGCTGGCCTGTCTGGTTCATGGGACATGGCATCCAAATTGGCACCCAACTCTGGGTGCCGGCCAGAGTGTTTAGAATATCGGATATGGAGTTCATCTGTAGTTTGTGATTCCCATTATCTCAAAACAGATGTAGCCAGACTCGCAGTAGCCAGACCCCGAGTCTGGAAGGCCCAGTGCCTGCTGGGGTCGTGAGGCCCAGCCTGCCTCGCGGCAGTAACCCTGAGTGCGCGCGCGACTGTCTTCCGTCTGCAGTCCTGCTCTTCACTTGTTTGCTCCTCACATCTGTTTCTCTAGCTTGGCGCACTATTGCCGGCTGCGGGACGTTCAGACCCTGGCTATGCTCTGCAGCGTGTTTGAGGCGCAGTCTCGGCCTCAGGGGCTGCTGAGCCCCTTTGGGTCTTTTCCTAACCGGTCTTCCAATCTCATGGTATCCCATAGTCGATATGTAAGTATGTGCCTTTCAGATTTGCATCTGATTTTTTTCCAAAATGTAAACTTTGATGTACAATAACATTCTGATGCCAGTCCTGTGTGTCCCTTTCCATCCAGCCCAGCTTTACCTCCTCGGGCTCCTGCTCCAGTATGTCAGACCCAGGCCTCAACACCGGTGGCTGGAACATAGGTTGGTTGGGAGTGACGCTGCCTGTGCTGATAGTCTACCCTCTCAAAGCTGTGTCCAAGCTGTGCAGGTGTAACCTGCCTCAGGCTCGTTCTGTCACTGGGACCCAATACCCGACACTTAGACTTAAAGAAGATGCTTGGGGCTGGTGAGATGGCTCAGTGGTCTAAAGCACCTACTTAGAACAAGCTTAGCAAAGTACAGGGACCGCGGTTCAATCCCCCAGCACCACATGCCAGCCAGCCCCACCCCCTGGTGGGCTGAGCTGGACACACACACACACAC
>NW_004524587.1:7290560-7293692 GCF_000260255.1 Octodon degus
TGACCACCTGCTATTCCCTGGCATCCACCTCATTCCATGCCTATTTTCAGTTTAAAGAAATAAAGAGTGTAGATAAATAAAGCTGGGCTCAACCACAAGTGTCCACAGGGTCTATTCCATGAATAGATGTCTTCGCATTTCCTGGAGTTTTGAAATTTCACTTTTTAAAATTATCTTAATTTTCTGTATTATAAAAGTTATATATGAGCCAGGCACTGTATTACATCCCCATATTCCCAGCTACTCGGGAGGCCACCCTGGGCAGTGTAGCAAGCCCTTGTCTCCTAATAAATAAATAAAAATAGTATATGCACAATATAAAGAAAAGCAAAATGTTAAAAAAAGAAAATAGTAATTATTGATCTGTCACTTAGGAATAGCACCCATTAACAGTCATGTGTTGGTTAGCTTTCTGTTGCTGTGAGGGCAAACACCACAGTGGAGGTGAGCTTTATTCATGGTGTTAGGGTTTGAGTTCATGGTCAGCTGTCTCCAGTGCTCTTCGCCTTATGGCGAAGGCAGAAACATACCTTGGTGGTGGAAACCTTGGTGCTTTAGACATTGAGGGCACCGAGAAGAGAGAGAGAGAGAGAAAGAGAGAGAGAGAGAGAGAGAGAGAGAGAGAGAGAGAGAGAGAGAGAGAGAGAGGAGGGGGCCAGGGGCCACATCCGCGCCCCAGGTCACACCCCAAGTCCACTGCCTTCAGCTAGGCCCACCTCTTTCTGTCACCCTCCAATAAAGCCACAAGTGACGACCTCACCAGTGGGTCACCCCTCCGAAGAAGTGAGCCAGTCCCTTCCTAGAAGGCTGTCAAGAACCAAGCCTTCAACTCGGTGACCTTTTTGGGTGGATCCCAGCCGTAACAGTTGGAGCCCAAATGTAACAATTGTAGAACATTTTCTTCTAATCTGTCTGAGTGTGTGTGTGTACACAGGTATGGGTCTTTATTCTATATATACTATTTTGTATTCTGCTTTTAATTTATCATGCCATTTGAACAAGTGTTTATGAATAATTACTGCATTACATTCTATAACATTTGCTTCATTATTATGTGTACTTAGTCTCCAGTTCCCTTAGTAACAGCACCTGGACAAAGAGCTATGTTTAGTTATATGTCTTTTCTTCTCTTCTTTTTTTCTTTTTTTTTTTCCTTTGGTACTGGGAATGGAACTCAGGACCTTGAACTTGTCAGGCCAGAGCTTATGCCACTGAGCTGTGTGCTTGGCCCTAGTTACGTTTCTGAGTCTTCAGTCTAGTCTGTTTTCTTCTGGAGAGCTAGTTGCACACCCTATAGTATGCGGACTTTCTGGTGGCTTTTGTGCTTCTCTGATGCCCATCTTCCCATCCCCTTTGCTTTCTCCAGCTGGGAGAGAGGCTGAGCACATGTCCTCTCCATGGGGAGAATCTTCTCCAGAAGAGCTCCGTTTCGGGAGTCTCACCTACAGTGACCCTCGGGAGAGGGAGCGCGACCAACACGACAAAAATAAAAGGTGATCACCTTCTTGGGGACTAGCTGCAGTTCTGGACTCAATCCTCCAAAATCAGGCGTCTTGCTTTAAGAATGGAATATTAAATACCATGTGGTGTCAGGCTTTCTGCCTTTTTCCCTCCTTCTGTCCCTCCCCTCACTTCCTTCCTCTCTCTTCCTCATTTTCTGCCCTTCTCCCCCACGTGGGGGTGGGGTGTTATCCAGTGCCTTTGCATCCCTAACCCACTTTAAATTTTGAGACAGTCTCACAGACTTGTTCAGGTTGGCTTTGAACCCACAATCTTCCTGCCTCTGCACCCCTCTGTAGTGCTGAAATTGCTGGCCTACACCACTACCACACCCAGCTTTGAGCTTGTTTTTTCTTTAAGGAAGTAATAGGAAATCTTTTCAATTTATTCAGGCTTTTGGACCCTGCCAACACCCAGCAATTTGATGACTTTAAGAAATGCTATGGAGAAATCCTCTACCGTTGGGGTCTGAGAGAAAAACGAGCAGAAGTGCTGAAGTTTGTGTCCTGTCCTCCTGATCCTCACAAAGGGATTGGTGAGTATGAATTTTTTCCGTTTCCTGTCCCTGACTGGAAGGTTCTGTCACTTCTTTTGTCATAGCCTCAGACTTGAGGTAAAGTTTCAGCTTTTCATGATAAGCAGAAATCTCTGGAGTATTTGAGTCTGTTTCAAGTTCCTGAAAACCCTCGCATTTCATAACAAGATTAAATTGTTTTTGGAAAAGAAGTAGATTGAGGCCCAGAACCAATCCGAGGGAGAGCTAAGCTATTTGTTCACTCACTTGGCTAATGCATTTCAAGCCTCACTCGTGCTCACACATTCCTTCCTCTTGTGGAGTTGGCAGCTGAGTGGGGGGAAATTAAGTAATTGCAAATCATGACAAATGTTTTTGTTTTTTTATGACAAATGTTGAAGAGATAAAACTGGTGTTAGGGCAAGGAGAGCAGGAGATGGGGAGATGCAGAGTATTGGGAAGGCCATGCCCAATTGATGAGGTCCAGGGGATGAGAAGGAACCACCAGCCAGAGCAGCAAGAAGGGTAGCATTCTATACAGAGGGAGCAGCCCACAGAGAAGTGACTTGTCACTTGGAAGGGGTAAAAGAAGGCCAGTGGCTGGAACACCGCAAGCAAGAAGTGGAGTAAAATTAGGGTGGGATGGGTAGCCGAGCACAGTGGTGCACCCCTGAAATCCCAGCACTTGGGAGACTGCGGCAAGAGGATTATAACTTTGAAACCAGCCTGGGCAACATAATAAATTCAGGTTAGCCTGTGCTACCTTATTTTTTACAAGTAAGAGAAAGAGTGGGGCCAGGGAGATAGCACAGTAGAATAAGCGCTTCCCTGGCAAAGTGCAAGGGCATGAGTTCAATCCCCAGTTCCCAGTTCTGCAAAAGAGAAAAAGAGGCACACATCTGTACTCCCAGCACTAGGGAGGCTGAAAACAGAAGGATCACTGCAAGTCTGAGCTGTATAGTGAGACACTGTACCAGATACATGAAAAAAATAAAAAAGAAGAAGAAAGAAAAATATGAAAGAGAGAGAGGGAGAGGGTATAGACGTGCATTTGGGCAGGAGTATTAACTTTTTTTTTAGTAAGGTTCTACAGGATCTACAGGATCTCACTACATAGA
>NW_004524587.1:7294472-7309036 GCF_000260255.1 Octodon degus
TTACTACGAGTCCGATGTGCTTAGTGAAACCCTATGCCAAATACATTAAAATGAAATAAAATAGCTCTTAAAGAGAAATTTCAGTGTTCTCAGCACAAAGAAATGATTAAATTAAGTCTGAGGTAACAGATATGCCGGTTACTTTGATCTAATCATTATGCATTGTATTATAGTACTGTGGGAAGTGCCACATCCATTGTGCCTCATAAACGCGCCATTACTATGTTGGTTAAAAATTATTAAAATAAAAGAAATTATTAAAATATTTTAATAACATTAAACAAAAAACTAGATTGTAGGATGTTAGAGCCACAGCAGGAAAGGCTTGTAGGTTGTGGGAAAGAATTGGGGCTGTGTCCCAACCCCCATAGCTAGCCTCAGAGGCGGTTAAGAGGCAACATGCTAAAAACAAAGAGTGACAGGCTCTGGTTTACACTTCAGGGAGTTCACCCTGGCTGTTGGGAGGGTGAAGTACAACTAGGACCACTGTTTGGCGAGTAGCACACAGGTCAGAGAGGTTGGCAGCCTGCTCAGAGGACATCCCTGGAGGTGGAGGGAGGTTGCTAGGCTAAAATCTGTTAGAGAGATCAACACGCTTACTCAACACGCCTTGCTAATAAACCGATGTGGGCTTGAGGAAGGAGGACAAAGCCTGCTGATTCGTGATTTCCAACTGGCTGGGCAGGTGGCAGTGTGGTGTTCTAAGAGAAAACAGGGTGCAGGAGACAGAAACTTACAGGAGTCTGTAGGCCCTGGGATGTGTGTGGAGCTCAGGAAAGATTGGGGCAGGGGTTGTGTGGATGGGTGGGTTCACCTGGGAGCCAGAGGGGAGAACACAGCTTGAGCGCGGCTGACAGCTGGCCACCCGCCTGGGCCTAGATGGAGCGAGGGCTTGGAGCTGGGGCCAAGGGAAAGATCCAGAACCAGAGCCTCCAAATGAGATGCCTACGAGTTGGAGGGAAAGCTAGACTGTGATGTGAGTGCTCCTAAGCAAAAAACATTTTTTGAAAGGAAGAAATGGAAGCCCGCCAGAGAGAGTGGGCTGAACACACTGATTTCCTCTCTCCTTAGACTCACCCAAGTGTCTGTACAGAGCTTTTCTGAAAAGCGTGACTGTATAAAAAAGAATGTCGCAGGGAAGTGTGGGCTGTGGGAAGCAGATAGGTGGCTGGCTTTCCCGGGCCTGAGAAGCAGAGCCTGAGCTGGGAGTCGGGAGCAGAAAGGCCCCTGCAGAGCCCTGCGTGGCTCAGGAGTCAGGGGTCCCTAGTGCCTCTGGGAGGGGCTTGGAGGTGAGACTAGAAGCCATGGTCTTGTTTGATGGCCTCTATGGTCCCCAGGTTCACCCTCCTAATTTGTGGAGCCGGAATCACCCCTGCTGTACCCTGGAAGTTTATTCTTCAGAGCAGAATACTTTCCCACACTGCACTGAACCACCAAGTACCTACACTGATGAAGGGAAAAAGACCAGGGACACAGAAGGCACCCTCAAATTTTCAGAGACAAAATGGATCACACATGAAGGATGGGGACAGTGGATGATACCACACCTACCTCTCTCTGAGGAACAGTTCTGGGAACTAGAAGAGAGTGTGCCACTACCTCCAGAATTATCAAGAAAATGATTCCTTCCAGAGTCTGAACCCTGATTATCAGTCACATGTGATAGCAGACCTTCGTCCTGAGGAAGTGGAGGCCTGGAATCTGCACAGGAAGGGAAGGGGTCAGACACTGAGGTGGGGGCTCGCTGTGACAGTCCTAGATAGATAGCCCCAGCCCACTGGGGCTGCAGGAGCCTTGGTTTCAGGCACAGCCGACTGAAAATAACGTACCTAGTATATTGCAGTGTTCAGTGTATTTATAGAAGAATCAAATATTTGAGGGAGAGTTTGGAGGTGAATTATTGATAAGTACATAGCAAACTAAGCACATGAGGAAAATGAGACAGTTACTAATTCTGGGAAAAGCAAAATGTGCAGGAAAGGAAAACTGTCTTAGTGCACAGATGAGTGATGTTTACCTGGGTGAATAACGGACAAGCAGAACACAACCCAGCCAGAATACAACTGGGGAGGATGAGGGACAGGTGGAGTGTGGGGGTTGGGGAGACAGGTGGGGATGAGAAAGGAGTGGCCCCTGGGGGAGGTCGTAGATAGTAGATGATGCTTACAGATTGTATAGAAGAAATAGCTTCATCAGTATGCTGCTTCAAGATAAGATAAAAACAAAAGATACATTGCAGTAAACTGAAAAGATTTCTTCTAGGAGTAATGAGGTGAGAGATACAGGGAGTGCTAAGTTTTGTAAGATGTGCAGAACTATTTGCCCTTTCGTTGGGGGCGTTGTTGAGACAGATTCTCACTATGTAGTTGTCTCATTTACTCTTCCCTCGTGGCTGGGGCAAATACCTGACCCTCACAGTGAAGGAAGGAAAGGTTTATTTAGCTCACAGTTACTGGAGGTTTCAGCCCATTCTCAGCTGGCTCCAAGGCAGGCTGGCACGTGGTAGAGAGCAACCATTCATGGTGGTGGCAAAGGGCAAAGAGCAAAATGGAGGAGTAGCAGCAACAATGGCAACAGAGAGCAAGTCTGTCACTCTTAAATTGCATTCAGTGGGCCGGGGAGATAGCTCAGTAGAATAAGTGCTTGCCTGGTAAGCTCAGGGTCCTGAGTTCAATCCTCTGTACCACAAAAAAAAAAAAAAAAAAAAAAAATTGCATTCAGGCTATCCGCCCCAGGCTGGGAGAAGTTTCCACACCCATAATCCCAGCAGTACTAAGACCCATAATCACAGTGGATCAGTTAATCTCAAACTCTAGAAATCCCTGCCCTGTGACTGCATGAGGCTTTGTGGGGACAGCTAGACACAAACCATAACAGTAGTTCAGGCTGGCTTTGAACTCACTGTGTGGCCCAGACTTCGGGCGAGCCTCCTGCCTCAGCCTCTCAAGTGCTAGGATTACAGCTATGCACCATCATGATTGGCTCTTGACTGAAGTTGTATATACATAGTTCAATTGGAAAAACCCAGTGGAACAATACTTACATTTAGATATGAAATAGCAAAGATTAATTTACTATGGTTTATTTTAGTTTACATACTTGAAGAAATGCAGACACACAAAATGGTGTTTAGGCAGCATATATTTTCAGAGCATCTCCGTGCAGGAAAATCTAACAGGTAGATATTAATGATAGCCCAGAGAAAGCTGTCTTTTAAAATTAGTTTTTAGGAAAACATGGATCACAGAGATAGGGAATAGATATCAGTCCCTTAGTTACCTTAACCCTTACTGACACCTAGGGTTTAATTCTGTGGTATATACAGAAAAAGAGTTGTGGTTTGGAGTGAGGGCAAGAAGTCTGTAATCCAGAGTTTAAAGCATAAATTCATGAACACCTAAAAAATAGGAATTAGTAAGTAGCCTGAAACTGGATGTGAAGGCTGGAGGATCCAAGTTCAAGGCCAGCCTGTGTTACCTATCAAGTTCAAGGACAGTCTGGACTATATGACCTTGTCTCATTAAAAAACAAGAGTAAAAAAAAAACAACAACAACAAGAGTGACTAGAATGTCACATACCAATAACAATATCACAAGCCAAGCGTGGTGGGCAACACCTGTAATCTCAGCACTTGGGAAGCTGAGGCAGGAGGATCACCATGAGTTCAAGGTTGACCTAGGCTACATAGGGAGTTTAAGGCCAGCCTGAACTACAGGGCAAGGCCATGTCTCAAAAAAACAAAAACAGAATCACAAGGTTTCAAAAGGGAGGCAGACAGACTGTAAGAGATTTTCAGACAAAAACATTAAGAGAGCTGCTTTTTATGTTAAGCTTTACAAGGTAGAGATCCAGACTTTGGAGGAATTGGCTAGCCAGATCCAGGGCCCAGTAGGGTATTTTGTGTTTTTAATTGTTTTTTTATGCAGTGCTAGGAATTAAACCCAGAGCCTCCCCTATGTACTCCAAGCTCACTACTACTTAGCTACATCCCACCCCTTTTAAAGAGTTTGGAGACAAGGTCTTGCTGGGTTGCCATGGTTGAGTCCTAAGTTACAAGTGTGCCCCATCGCCAGGCTGCTATTGGGTTTGGGGAAAAACTACCCAAGGCTCCCAGGGCTATAAGTGGTCTCTTTAGGGACAAACTGCAGTGGTTTCCCTTCCTATTTGTCTTCCCTGCGAGGGTCATCCAGGATCTGCAGGCTTCACCATAGGAAATTTGAAGGATAGAGTTGTTTTCATGCATAGGAAATTAGATACTTATAGGGTGGGCTCAAGCCTTCCCTTAATTAAGGAAGAAAAAGCCAAAAAAAAAAATCCCTTTAAAAAAAAAATCTAAGTTAGAGCCAGCCAAATAGCTCAGCTGATTAAAGCACTTGCGTGCAGGCACATTGACAAGGGTTGGATCCCGGGGCCTGCTGTGCTCACCCCGGCCCGGGGCTGACAAAGGTTCAATCCCGGGGCCTGCTGTGCTCACCCCGCCCCCGGGGCATACTGACATGGCAATGGAGACTGGGTGTGGTGGTGCATGCCTGTAATCCCAGCACTTGGGAGGCTGTAAAAACAGAATCACTGAGTCCAATCCAGTAGTGAGACCCTAAACACCCTGTACACCCTTCCTTAAAATACAGAAGAAAAAAAAAACTAAGTTGATTTTTTTTGTTTTCTTGGTTTTTTTTCCCCCATGCAGTGTGTGATGTGCCTGTTGTAGCAGGGGCAAAGAAAGGGGGTACATTGCCTTTTCAGCCTCCCCATCAGGATAATTCCTTCCCTAGAGATGCGGATCTTGCTGCTTACATTTGGTTCAGCAGTTTTCTAGTCTAGTTTACTAATCTAAGGTCTTTTTTTTTTTTTTTTTTTTTTTTTTTTTTTTTTTTTTTTTTTTTTTTGTGGTACTTGGGATTGAACTCAAGACCCTGTGGTAATGTAAGGTTTTATTTATTTGGCTGGTTTTATTTACATTTGTGCCCTTTCTTTTGCATGGTTAACAAACTAGCATCTTGTGCCTTCGGAGTTAGCTTCTGTGTGGAGGTTTTGTAGAACCTCAGCATCATCACTGGATTATTCTGTGTGCTTAAATTCTCCCTTCCCCTTCCTCATCCTGGGGATTTAACTCAGGGCCTTCACCCTGAGCTACGTCCCTAGCCCATTTTTTATTTTGAGATAGGGTTTCACTAAGTCACTAACTTGCCCAGGCTGGGCTTAAGTGTGGTCCTCCTCCAGCCTCCCAGAGTGCCAGCACGTACCAGCACATCCAGCTCTGAAGTATTTGATCACCTTTCGTTATTTGTCTGTTAGGAGCCAAGGATGATCCATTTCTCCTCTACCAAGTTTTAACTGCGAAACCAGTACTGTGCCTCTTATCTGTGATCCCCAAGTTTACCACTTTTTCTGGCCTGTCAAGTCAGAACAGCTCTGCTTGTGTAAGGCTGGGAGTCCCTAAGGCAATGAACAGTTTTCTGGGAGGACTTGTAGACTTTATATCTGTGTGAAAGCATTCTCGTCCTCCTCCTAAAAATGGTTTATCAGACTCAATTAAATGACAGTAGAATTTAAATGTGACCTTTTAGGTATGACCTTAGCCATAAACTTAATCTATCCATTTGTATCCTGATAAGGAGGCAGATTTTTTTTCTTTTTTTTTCTTTTTCTTTTCAGTACCAGGGATAGAACTCGGGACCTTACACTTGCCAGGCAGGCACTTATACCACTGAGCTATCTCCCCAGCCCAGGAGGCAGATTCTAATTGAACCTACATAAATACTTTTCCATGAATAGGGAGTTTGACACTTAACCATTGTTTCGAGCAGTTGTGTAGATAAGGTCAATCAGTATAGAACTGTTGCCTATGGAACTGCTGTTCCTAAGTCTTCCTCATGAAGTAATGATATAATCTTTATTAAGATCTTTTTTTGAATATTTTTTTCCTTATGCATTCTGGAAAACTAACTGGGACAGGATATGTTCACATAATTTTTGTAAGTATAGTCTATCAGTAAAAAGGATAAAGATGTGGGCCGCTGAGCTGGTGAACGAGTCCAGACATGGTGGTGCACACCTGTAATCCCAGTGCTGGGGAGGGTGAAAACAAGAGGATCACTATGAGTCTGAGCTGTGTAGTGAGACCCTGTACCAAATACATAAATGAAAAAAAAAGGGATAAAGATAGAATATGTACAGGTACCAACACCCCACAAGGGTATGTTGATTGTCACAAAATATACTAATATATTTTTAAAATATATAACCTGATACGATGAGAGGTGGAGCAAGAAAAGGAGTTTTCTCCCAAATGCCTATTAGAGTGGCTGGTGAGATGGCTCAGTGGTCTAAAGCACCTACTTTGAACAAACTTAGCAGAGCACAGGGACCGCGGTTCAATCCCCCAGCACCACATGCCAGCCAGCCCGCCCCCTGGTGGGCTGAGCTGGCCACACACACACACACACACACACACACACACACAAATAAGTAAAAATGCCTATTAGAAAATAGGCCATTAGCCATACTTTTTTTCATCAGTTTTATTCAGTCCTTACTGTTCTATTGTAAAAATTATCCCTGAAGAAGGACAGAGAGGTTGAGGAAGAAAGCAAGCCCAGGCGGTTTGCAGAGGTAGCATCGTGAAGAAGAAGGCACCCCTGCCCCCGCAGGGGTGTGTGTTTCCTCAGGAAGTGAGAGACAGCTGGAGAGGAGCGCAGAGGCTCACAGAGAAGCTCGCAAAGGGACAGTCCTGTGGGGACAGCAGAGTCAGAGTGTGGCAGGGCGTGTGAAGCGAGACGCACTTCTTGATGGTAGGCCCTCCTCAAGGGCCACTCAGCTCCCTGGAACAGATGTACAGGGACAGGGGACACAGGCTTGCACATCTGCCAGCTGGTACAGTGCAGGAGCAGGGGCAGGAAATTGAGGGTATTTGCAAAGAAATAATTCTAAAGTCAGCCCTGTAAGCTGAGTGTAGTAGGCCTCTCATCCCAGCCCCAGAAAGTGGAATTGCCAAGCCCAGCTGAGGCAACTAAGCAGGACCATGCCTCAAAATAAAAAATGTTAAAAGGGCTGAGATGTAGCTGAGGGCGAAGGCCCTGGGTTCAATCCCTAGTACTACAGAATAGATAAAGTTGGCCCTGTAATTTCAGGTTGGCCACAGGGTAAGTGCAGCCAGAAGGGGCAGGTAGAGCAGAGGGCCTTAGTAGGGTGCGTTTTGGAGACACCACAATGAGAACTGAAGTGGATTGGGTTTTGCAGGTGGGAGGCTGAACCTCACGTCCTCTTCCGAGAGGCAGGACTTGTGCCTGGCAGAGAGGTGGAGCCACACAGATGTGGCCATCCTACCTCCCACCAGTGGGGAGGAGGGCAGTCAGGTGGACTGACTAAAGCTGGGTATGGTGGTACAACCCTGTAATCTCATAGCTAGGAGGCTGAGGCAGGAGAATCATAGTGAGTCTGAGGCCAACCTGAACAATGTAGAGAAACCCTATCTCAGAAAAAGGAGAACAGGCTGTCAAGTTGGTAAAGCCACTGCACTTTCACCTGAAATGCTTCCAAGCTATTCCATTCTTTCAGCAGATCACATGCCAGCTGTGGGGCCAGAGTGGGTTTCTCACGGGCCTCTAAGAGCCACAGACCAGCCACCCCTCCAGCCTCCCCCGCCCCCGCCACTGTGTGGCAGTGGCTCCACTTTGGGAGACTTCTTTACATTGCAGAAGTAGTTCCAATGTTTAAAAAAAAAGGTGCCAGCCAAGGTTGTGCACACCCGTAACGCCAGCACTCCAGCAGCGAAGGCAGAGAGGAGATCAAGGCCAACCTGAACTTCATAGCAAGATCCTATCTCAAAAAACAGGAGAGAAAAAAGGAAGACCATTGGTCTGACAGAAGCACGAGGGCAGTAGTCTTTCTGCCTGATAGTGCCAGCTTCCTTGAGCCAGTCTCACGGTGCTTTGTTTGCCTGTTTCCACCCCTCTGCAGAGTTCGGCGTGTACTGCAGCCATTGCCGGAGCGAGGTCCGTGGCGCGCAGTGTGCCATCTGCAAAGGCTTCACTTTCCAGTGTGCCATCTGCCACGTGGCTGTGCGTGGCTCGTCCAACTTCTGCCTGACCTGTGGGCACGGTGGCCACACCAGCCACATGATGGAGTGGTTCCGGACCCAGGAGGTGTGTCCCACAGGGTGCGGGTGCCACTGCCTGCTGGAAAGCACTTTCTGAGCTCACAGACCGTGCGCCTGGTGGAAATCCTAGTCCCTAGCAGCGTGGGAGCAATTCCCCTTGCGGACCACCACTGCCACAGCTTCTCCCTGGAAATCTTCCTTGTCTCTTCTCTTCGGCAGCTGTGGCATGGACAGTGCCAGCTAAAGGTGAGGCCAGGGTCACAGAGCCGGACTCTGGCGGCACCTGCTGAGCTACCACAGTGGAAGTTTTCATGGGGACAAGCACTGCTTGCAGAGCCAGTGTCAACCTCCAAACTTGAGGCCTGTGCCACCAGCGGGCTCTGCTGGTGCCAAACATAGAGGCCAAGGCAGCTACTAGAGTCTCCTGAGCCACAGGGCCGTGGACATAATTTAATCAACAGGCAAGCCTATGACATCTGGGACTTCAGAAGAAGATCCTGGCATCAGCATTTAATGAGCTGGTGAACAGCAGCCATCTGAAATAAGATACTCAAAATGTAAATTGTGATGTACTTAAGGATTCCTAAGATGTATTCTTTTTTTATCTTACCTCCAGCTGTTTTCCCTTGACCAATAAAATTCTAGTCATTGTTTTAAAAAAGTTGTACATCTAGGTGAATCATTTTTTTAACCCTACTTATAACTAAAGTTAGTTATTTTTGGTAGGACCAAAATTGGTGCTCTGCTTTTTAAAGGATACGCGGATTGACTTTGGTCATCTGACGGGAGGAAATAGACTTTAACATTTAAGGTTCTTCCCGGTCCCGAGAGCCTTATAATTCTTGCAACAGAAGGAGGGTGTGATTGCATTGCAGCACTGGCACGGGAGTCCCTCTGGCCTCTGTGCGGGCTGGTGGGGCCCAGGGAGCGCCACATTCTTATTCGGGCTCCTTTGAAAACATTGCCCAGGTTTATCTGCGCTCCAAGGTCTCCTGAGCACCATTTCTTTAGAACGATGTTCAACTCTTCACCTTTTTATGTGCACAGAAGAGAGGTCCTCTCTTTCTGTTGAGATCTTTTAGCCTTTTACAGTTCCGTTGGCTGATGTAAACACTGTGCGTAACTACGTGTCCCACAGTGGCGGCGTACATCCCTGTATTTCAAACTCCCAAGTCTGGGCTCATTATGGCTTGTGAAATCAATGCTGTGGGCAAAAACTAGCATTTGAAGACAATGAAATAAGGTAAAAGAGAAACTATTAGAATGTATTAGCATAGGCAAGGTGAATAATGTTTCGTGTAACCTGTTTACAAGTGTGTCCTCAGTCTCTTGCTCAAGGTTGCGTCACAGACCACCCATTTAGAGGATGCTTGTACTCTGTCCATTGTGGGTCAGGAGACGCTGTTCTGTAAGTAAAGGGCGGAGGTCCTGCAGGGAGACCAGAGGCTTACGAAGGGACTGTGCCCCTAGTGTAGGTCCAGGGCGGGCAGCCAGGCGCGCTGGGTAAGGGAGAGAGGCCCTGGACTTCGCAGGTTTTTGTACTCTCTCTTCCTTTGTTTGGGTTATGGCGGCTGCGACAGCAACCACAGAATATTGACACAGAGATCAAGGATCTGTTGTGTCACTTAGCGAATTCGCACTGCAGAAAACAATCTTTTTCTGTTCCCTGCTGCTCAGACTAATGCAGAAACCTGTTCCTGTGGGTCCCCATGGAAAATGAGATGTTTTTCCTAGGTTATGGTTGTCTTTCAAAACAGAAAAATGTTTCTAGAGGGTATGAAGCAATTTGAAGTTTAAAACATTACATAATGTCTTCTTTCACTGTGTGAATTTATTTTAAATTTCTACCTTACCAGAACAAAAAGTCGAATTTTAAAAAACAATTCGCATTTGGAAACATGGTCTAGATGGTGGCCATGGTCTGTTTACTCAGCTTCAGAGTGGATTATTACAAGCACCTGAGTTTTTTTTGTTTGTTTGTAAAAAACATCATAAACTGCGTTTCAAAGTATCTTTGCGCTTGGCTAGGGAAACTGGGCCTGCAGTCGTATTTGTGCACCAGAAGCAATGGCGCTTAGTGAGCCTGCCGGGCAGAGTGGGCCAGGCCTTCCCCATGACAAGCAGGTTGCCTTTGTGCTCTTGTCTCTGGGTGCATGATGCTGTCCTCATTGACGCCACATAGAATCCTCAGTGTTTAAAATTTTTCTGAATTTCACATAAATAAAAATGCATTCAGGGTCTGGGGAAATAGCTGCATAAGGGCCTGCCAGGCAAGCTGAAGGACCCGAGTTCAATCCCCAGTACCCCGTGCTCTACCAGCCCTGGAACCGGGTGTGGTGGCACATACCTATAAAACCAGTGCTGGGGAGGCTGAGACAGGAGGCTCACTGTGAGTCCAAGCTGCATAGTGGGACCCTGTATCAAATAAATAAAAAAAAAATTTTTAGTTAAAAGATGATGTACTCAAGCTGAACATGGCAAATTGACATACTGGGCACTCTGCCCCTTTTTCTGCGTTTCTCTCTGGCTGGCAGGATTGAGGAGCAAGGCAGTGTTCAGTGGCTTAAGACAGGAGCTAAAGAAGGGACAGGAGTCAGTCACTGTGTCCAAAGGCAAGGACACCCTTGGGTGGAAGGGTGGGAGAGTCATCTTTAGTTTCTGTGCCATAGAATGACTTCCTAGAACTTTGATTTTGTTAGCAGTGGAAAAATAATACAGAACACGGGGTTACAAATTACACTGCTGCCTTATGGCTTCCTTTTTCTTGCCATCTTCAGCCTGGAGGCAGCAGGAAATGGACACACACCCAGGAGTCAGGTGATAAAACACACTCTGGTTTTCTCGTTCTTCTTAGAAGCCAACATTGTCATCAGGGTCAGAAATAAGTTTGCCAAGTTGGTGTCCGTCACCTGGTGACGTGGGTCGCCGCAGTATCATGACGGGGTGCTTTTTTCCTTCACCCCCAGAAGACCTGGTTTTACTCATCAGTTTTCTTAGCAACAAGAGAGCAGTGGGCAAAGGAGAGCCACACAGGTGGAGCCCTGCTGGAGCTGGCTCCGCAGGAAGCTGATGGAAGCGGTGGGATGCTTTAACGTATTAAGTACATACTCAGTGTACGCTGAGCATTGATGTAAGCGCTCTCGCCAGCGTGCGTTGCTGGCTTCCTGGAAAGGAAAGCGTAACTGGTAAGGGCCAAGATTATCCAGAGGAAAATGGCCTGGCTGAGCAGCTTTGAAATGTGTTACTGCTTTGAATTGTTGATTTTTTTATTTTAATCTTTACCAGCATATGTTTGCAGTACCTGATTGCATTCATCTTGGGGAGTTTATACTTGTCCACAAATTGGAAAGCAGGTGTTTTCAGCCAGGTGTGGTGCTGCATGACTGCACTTGGGAGGCTGAGGCAGGAGGATCGCTGTGAATGTGAAGCCAGCCCGGCCGCATCGTTCAAGGCCAGCCTGAGTTACAAAGATCCTGTCGCCTAAAAAAAAAAAAGTTGTTTGGTTTTTTTGTTGTTGTTGTTTGGTTTTAAAATGAAAGGTAAGTGTTTTTGGGCTGGGAAGAGTGGGAGGCACAGAAGGGATAGGCCAAGGGTGGAACGAAAGACATGGCACTGGGGTTGGGGAGTGTGACTAGTTTCCTCATGGTGAACAACTCTGGACCTGCTAAACGAGGCCAGCTAGCGGACAGGAGCCAGAGTCTGGTGAGCCCAGATGCTGCCACATGGAGCCTGTGTTTTGTCTAAAAGCCTGGGGTCTCCATCTTTCTTGCTCTGAAGCCACAGTTTCCTCAGTGTTGTGATTTAATCTCAATGTCTCCCCAAAGCTTCGTGCACTCATAGGTGGGCTTTTGGGGAGTGGATTGGGTCACGGATGTGTGATCCTCACCGGGGATGGGTCTGCTGTTGAGTTTATAGCTGACTGATTTGGGAGTTGGTCACTGGAGGCGTGGCCTGGAAGGGTCCATCTCCCTCCTTTCTGCCTTGATCTCTCTGCTCCCCACTTCCATGCCTTCAGGTCATTCTCTGCCATCCCATCCTATCCAGGTGCTAGCTAGCCCACTGTGGACTGAAACCTCTGCAAACTTTAAACTAAAATAAAACTCTCCTTTAAATTGTGGGTGTCAAGGGGCCAGGGAGATAGCTCAGGGGAATGATACCGAAAAAAAACCCAAAAACTCCCTAAGTATTGGGGCCCGCAAGATAACTCAGCAGACTAAGCACCTGCTTTGGCCAGCCCAGAAACCAGGATCCAGTCCCTGGTCCCACATGCTGCGCTGGCTGGGATGCACTGAGCCGGCAACCAAGTCCTGGCATGGTGCCTCACGCCTGTAATCCCAGCACTTGGGAGGCAGAAAACAGGAGGATCCCTGTGAGTCTGAGCTACAGAGTGAAACCCTGTACCAAATACATAAATGGAAAAAAAAATTTTTTTTAAATAAATTGTGGGTGTCAGGAATGAGAAAAGTAAGGCAAGCACCCTCCTTGTCCACTGGGCCCCAGGACATGAGAGGCCCGGAGCCCCGCCTACCTGCTTGGGCTGGTGTTAGCGTGCAGAGCGCCAATCAGCTTCAGCCCTTCACTGCACAGGGCAAGTGGCCAAAGCCCTCCTAGCACAGCATGTTTCTGTCTCCAAAATGTGCGGGGATTTTCTTTCTGTATCAAGCAGTTCTCCAACATATTCCCCTTGGAGGTGGCATCAGATCTGACAGGTTAATAGCTTAATCCAGCAGGACTGTCCTGAGTCCACTGAGGGTCAAGTCCCAGGTTGGGACCTGCCCTTCAGAGAAACTGGCTGTATATCAGAGGTTTCTGTGACATCCTCCTTGGGTTGGGTTAGGAGCAGGAAGGGACCTGGAGACACTGGCATTTTCCTGTTTATATTTCAGTTTGGGTTTTTTTTTCCTTTGGTTCCCCCCCCCCCCGAAACTGGGGATTGAACTCAAGCCCTTGCACTTGCCAGGGAAGCACTTATCCCACTGAGCCATCTCCCTGGCCCTAATATTTCAGGGTTTTTTTGCATTTTCCTATTTATAAAGGATAGTGCACTCTACAGATAGCAAGGCCGAGGAAGAGCGCATATGCTCAGTATGTAGGAGCGGCCTCAAGCTCGATCTTCCAGGCATTCTGGGTGTGCCACAACCTAGAAGCTCTGACTCCACCCATTTGGGTGCTTATGGAGGCCTCATTAGGTGGGCTCATCAGTGATTGACTCAGCCTTCATCCCTGTCCTCCCTGGAGGTCAGGGGAGGGACAGGAAGCTACAGCGCTCTAATCACCCTGGCAACAGCCCCATCCCCTGGATCACATCAAGAATCCCGTCATTAGAACAGAGGATTCTTCAGTCGCCCTGGACAGTTCAGGGGGCTTAGGGCTCTGTTGGATGCCTGTCACTCAGGAAGTTAGAAAGGCCTTAGGAGCTTTGTGTCAGGAGCGCCAGCTACAGCCTAGCTGTTAGAACAGAAGCGCGCCTCGCAGTCCTGCTATGAAGGAGATCGCAGAGGCTTAGGAGAAATACGTCAGGAGCCAAGGCAGACTGAGTATGTTTTTTGCTATATCACATAATCACACCCAAGAAGGGAAACACTGTCTTCCTCTTACATCGTGTCTATTTGGCCCGCACATTTAAGAAAAGTTTCATATTTTTCTTTCTAACTATGGGAGCAAAATTTCATTACTACTTTGTTTTCTTCATCTAGCGTCTATGCAGTTTTTGACACAGTGTAGCCGAGGCTAGCCTTAAGCTTTCTAGGTAGCCCAAGCTGGCCTCAAATTGGTGATTCTCCGGCCTCAGGCTCCCCAGTGCTGCCACTGCAGAAATGCACGGCCACACCCCTCCGATGTGATTTTCGTAAATGGAATATACTTTATTTCCACAAATCACAAAAGTACAGATATGAAATATAAAGATAGTAACCATCTCATTTTGGAGGTCTGTTAAGCCCCCGCAGAGGGAGTGTGGCTGTCAGTAAGAAAAAAGCATGGGTAGCTAGGTGTGATGGTGCACGCCTGTAATCCCAGCACTCGGGAGGCTGAGCCACGAGGATCACTGTGAGTTTGAGGCTAGTTTGGGCTGCATAGTGAGTTCAAGGCCACCCTGAACTGCGGGTGAGACCCTGTCGCCAAAAGGGGGGAGGGCTGATAGCTCAGTGGGCTAAGCACCCACCGGGGAGGCTAAAAACAGGAAGATCACTGTGAGTCCAAGCTGCGTAGTAAGACCTTGTACCAAATACAGAGAGAAAGAGCACAGAGAGCCTGTATTTTAGGTTTTCCTGCACTGTTTTCTTCATGGTGATAGAAATGATTCTTCTAACCTTCAGAGCATTGTAGATCTTGTAGTGTTACAAGAAATAATAGAATGACCTGGTGTGTGTGTGTGTATGAGAGAGAGAGAGAGAGAGAGAGAGAGAGAGAGAGAGAGAGAGAGAGATTGAGATTCTGCCCCACACAGACACACGGTTGTCAGTG
>NW_004524587.1:7309136-7317324 GCF_000260255.1 Octodon degus
GAGAGAGAGAGAGAGAGAGAGAGAGAGAGAGAGAGAGAGAGAGAGAGATTCTGCCCCACACAGACACACGGTTGTCAGTGTTTGTCGGTGTGAAGCAGCAGTTCCACCTCTGGAATAAACATGGCGACATCTCGGCATGAAGGGCCCATGACTCAGCCGGATCCGCTCATCTAGGCAGTGGTGCCATCAGCTCACAGCAGGAATGTGCACTGTGCAGATAAGACGATCGAAGCTGCTGAAACCGTGCTTCCTATGGAATCTCCTACCTGCTCGAGGGATTCAGCAAGTCCTGTATTTAGCCATGCTGCTGTGACATCCAGTGTCAGGACAGTGTGTCAGATAAAGAATTTGAACTTCACCTATTCCTGCATCACCAGCAGCCATGAACCAATGAAAAGCTGAGCATAAACCAAAGTCCCAGCCATCACCAATTTCCAGTGACTCCTTAAGAAGAAACCCAGAGAAAGAAAAGAAACACAATACTTGTGGGAGTTTTAGATCTATTTCAAAATAAGAATACTATTTCTGGTATATTAAGTGGACTCAGAAAAGCGCATATTCAAGCTGGTGGATTCAAAGACCATCTCTAAGCTTCGGGGAAAAGCAGAAGAACAAACCAGACATGAGCTAAGAAACTATGGGATAAGTTTTGGGATACTGCTACCAAAGGGAATTCCTGCAAGGAGTGAAGGCACGGGGCCCTCATGGAGGACAGGGGCACAGAGAGAGTCAAGGGAGGAGCGGAGAGAGAAGAACCTTCGAGGCCAGGCCCCAGGGCCCCACCTCTTCCAACCAGACGCTGCCTCCTACCAGCAAGTCAGCTCTTAGCCCCCGTAGCCCAGTCGCCTTCTGGAAGCCCCAACAGGGAACATTTGAAATCTAAACTATAACTGTAGTACAACTTCACAGTCAAGAAATCGACATTAGTGCTGTTCATCTACCCTATTGCGATTTCACAGTTTTACCTATTACGTGTGTGTGTGTGTGTGTGTGTGTGTGTGTGTGTGTGTGTGTGTTGCACTCTGCAGCTTTCTCACCTGTGTAGCTCTGTGCCAATACCACATCACAGTCAGGACACAGCAAGGATTTCTCATGCGACTCTTACATGCAGTCATCTCCCGCTCCACCTCCCTAAGCTACTGGCAGCCACTAGTCTTTCCCAGATCTGTGTTAGTGTCATTGCAAAGATGTTTCAAAATGGAGTCAGATAACATAACCTTCCTCCCATGCTGTTGGGTCGGTGGTTTGTGCCTGCTTATCGCTGAGTACATTCCTCGTGTGGATGTGCCACAGTTGCTTACTCATCCAGCTGCCGAAGGACTTTAGTGTTGTTTCCAGTTTTCGATTTGAACCTTTTTTTTGTTGTTGTTAAGTTTTGCAAAAGCAAAAATGTTGGCTGGGCATGGAGCTCAGTGGGAGAGTGTTTGCTTCGCATGTACAAGGTCCTGGGTTCAGTCCTCAGTACTGTGAAAACAAATAAAAACAAAATGTTTTCCCTCACTCAGTGGAATAACACATGGAAACACAGTGAATAATCTTTCTCCTGCCTCCCAGCAACCAGTGTGAACAGCCTTGTGTTACTTCTCCTCACACCCTTTCCTTTGCTCCATATGTACAAATACCAAAAGGAAGTTTTTGTTTGTAAAAAGTACGTTTCACGCTGCAATTTGCTTTTCTCACTTGGGAATACATTTGCTGTCCCTCGGGTAGTAGGCGTCATGTAAGAGAAACTTTCCATTTTCAGCAGCACTTCCCTAAGGAAGTAGCAGAAAGGACTCTGCTGCTCTGCCTTTAGTCTGGACCTGGACATGCTGGGTGGATGTGGGTCTCCTGGTTATGCCCCGCCCCGCCCCGCCCCTCAGAGCACAACTGTCCACTGTGGAAACCATGCAGGAGACACCAAAGAAGTGGTGGGTGGGGAGAGTGGTGGTGCCGTGGGACCCTGGGGTTGCAAAAAATGAAAAGAAGCTTGTGGCAGCTTCCCACATAACACTTGGTAGGGGGCCCGTACTCAGTGTTTCTCAGCCCCACCTGGACAGAGGAGTGGCCCAGGATGCTAGGTGGGGAACCCAGGAAGCAGCTGTGAGCAGCCAGCAGGTGCCTTCCTCCATGAGGCCTGAGACTCCCTGCTGCCCCTGAAAAACACTTGCTGACCTCACAGCACTGTGAAGGGGACCCTGCAGCAAATACCTCTGCCCTAGGGAAGTACTGTCTTTCCCATTGCACCCCAGGCCCTGAGCCACCCAGCTGGCAGGGGACACCTGGTGCCGGCCACCTAGCCATCTTTGGCTTTGGGAATTTACCCAGTTTGGAAACCTTTGGCCTCTCAGGCAGCACCAGTGGGGACTGTAAGTTTCTGGTGGCACCAGATAAATTGAGCAAGCCCAAATAATACCACAAAAGCTCTGAAGATTCAGGTGCTGTTGCAACCAAAGCTCATAGCTGTAGGCTAGGACCTGAATGTTAACCTTAACTAGGGTGACCTGCTCTATTAATAAATGATTTAAATGGAACCCAGAATCTCCTAACATACTAGCATAACGTCCAGTATATAATAAAAATCACCAGTTACTCCAAGAGCCAGGGTGCTCACACATAATTGAGAAAAGACAACAACAACAACAAAAAAGGAATTTGAAGAAATATTGGCCAGGCCATTCCACCCAAACTTAATTTAAAAATCTGCCAATTCAAAAGGCTGCATCTATCTAAATTTTCTTTTCTTATCCAAGTAGGACAAACAAATCCATGCATGTCAGGATGCATCATAAACTGCTAAAACTAGAGACAACAAAAAAGTCCCAGACAGAAGCCAGACATTACCTACAGGGAGCTGGTGCAGCAGACTGGATCGCTCATCTGTAGCCATGAAGGCTAAACAAAGCTGGTAACATTTTTCAAGGGCTGAGAAAAAAAAAATACCTATCAACTCAGAATTATGTGTCTGACAAAATTACACAAGGATGAATGAGAAATAAGACATTCTAGGGTGAATGAAACAAGAAGAATTTGTCATTAGCAGGCTTACCCCTGAAGAATAGCTAAAGGAAGTTCTTCACACAAAAGGAGATGGTAAAAGCTGGAATCTTGGCACAGCAGGAAGGAAAAATGAACAACAAAAAGAGGAGAAATATTGGAGCATGTCATAGATTATCCTCATGAGTTCCATAGATCAAGTTTGATGGCTAAAAGAAAACTTACATGACTTGATATTCAGCACAATGATATTTAAAAGGAAGTAAAAAGAGGATCAGACACACCAGTAAAATCTCCACACTTCACTCAAAGGTTAAAAAGTATGACACTCAAAGACACTCTGAAGCCGAAGTGATTTTCCCCCCAGCATGGAGGCCTGAGCTGAAGCTGTGTCACTGAGCTACATCCCCAGCCCTTAGCCATTTTTCACTTTGAGACGCAGTCTCGCTCAGTTGCCCATGAGACAGATGAGAAGCGCCTGACTCTGGCTTTTTCTGTTGCCAGCTAGGAAGGTGGGATATAACCTGCCCAGAAGTTGCCCAGTCCTCCTCTGGCTTCCCTTTGCTCCTCCTTGCACCCCAGTAGACCGGGACAGCTTGCTTCACTGTCCTGCCAAGCTGTTCTCCTTGACTGGCCATCAAACTGTTGTTTTCAAGTGAGTGGGGCCGAGCGGCATGGTAATCCTCCTCTGCTCTGGACACGTCAGGTGGTGCTGTTGTACTTTGGAGAGCACAGGGTGCCCAGACAGGGCCTGAGATCAGGAAGGAGGAATCTGGTCCCTTATTTGCATACTCCATATTCACAGCAAGCCTTCCAGAAGGTGCCCTGGTTTCAGCCCTCACCCTCACTGATACAGGACTGCAAGCTGCAACATAAGCACTTTCCAGGCAGTTGTTGAGTTTTCAGTCTAGGCAGCCTCTGTAGGGCCCCCTGTGCTGCTGCTATCGAAAAGACTAGTTTTGGTGTTTCTGTAGACCCATTCATGACTATTTCTTTCTTGGGTACTGTGGACTCTGAAGTTCCTATTAGTTTATTTGGGATATTTTCTATCCTGAGTAGTGTGGCCAGAACTGTCAGTTTCCAAAGAAAGATGAATAAATACCTAGAGCTGTTAACATCAAACAGCTTTGGACACCAGTAGCCAAAGCATGGGAAGACAATGGCCCACAGTGGCCAAGACACAGCCCCTGATGGAGCTGACCTATGGTGTCTGTCACAAGCCAGCATCTGATGGTGATGGCTGGCTGCAACAGTGACCAGCAGCAGGCTGGTGACATGAGGACCACCAGCAGACCTGCACTTGGCTGGTTCATAATTTCTGTCTGAATGGAGCAAAAGAACTAATTCTAGGCTGATTCACAAACGCCCAGGCTGGGTACAAACTTGTGATCCTCCTTCCTCCACATCCCAGAATGCTGGGATGATAGGGGTTTGCCACCATGCCACTCTAACTCATGGTGGGATTCTAAAGAAGGTTCAGGTAACCCAGGGGAAGGCAGAATGAGAATTAGAGGAATAAGAAACAGGAAACAAATAGAAAACAAAAACTAAATGGCAGGTTTGTAAGAGCTCCAAACTGGAGCTAGCCCAGCTGTCTTTCAGACTGCGGCGCATCTGTGCTGTGAATTACTATTCAGCACTGAAGAGGAAGGGACATAGCAACCCGGATGACTCTCAAGGGGATTAGGCTGAGCAAGAAAGGCCAGTTCCCAAAGGTTGCCTTCCATATGGTGCTTGTTATGTAACATTGCTGAGATGGTAACCCCAAGGCTGGACACAAGTGTCTTTGTTGTCTGGAGTGGGGATGTAGAAGGACAACACAAGGGTTGTTTTGTTTTGTTTTGTTTTCCCCAGTACTAGGGAGTGCCCCAGGGCCCTCACCCTGAGCTACATCCCCAGCCTTGCTGCTATCTCTTATTTTGAGACAGGATCTTACTAAGTCACCAAGGCTGAGCTTGAAATTGCAATCCTCTTACCCCAGCCTCCCAGGCTGCTGGGATCAGCTCCATATCTTTCTTGTGATGGTGGATACAGACCTGCACCTGTAACAAAATGACATAGAGTAGATACGCACCCACGCGTGAGTATGAGGGGCGGTGGGGGAAGTGCGTGAGGTGAGCGGGCGCCAGCATCTGAGTGTGCTGTTGCACTTCAGTTTTGCAAGCTGATCCTGCTGGAATGAACTGGACAGAAGGCTGCACATGGGGCTTCATCTTCATTTTTTTTTTTTTTTTTTAAGTTTTGAGTCGGGGCTCCACTGTGCAGTTCTGACTGGCCTTAAAATACACCCTATGACCCAGGTTGACCTCAAACTTGTGATCTTCCTCTTGAATGTTGAGATTATAGGCATGTGCCACCACACCTGGGTTGTCTTATCTCTATAATTCTTTCAAAATAAAAAGTTTAATTATGGGGGGGGGATCCAGATACTGTGATCCACAATCCCTTCTGATAAGCAGCCTTGAACTTTGAGCATTTTTTTTTCCTTTTGGAATTTACTTATGTACATAAATAGCGGCATGAGAACAGAGTGTTCTAAGGCTTGTACATTATTTCTAGGTAAAAGGATTTCAGATTATTCCACTTGCAGTATGGCATCACCCAAGATAACAAAAGGCCTAGTATAATTTTTCCTGAAGAAAAAAGCCAGTTTTCTACATTCAGTACTGCCTTCTCTGCCACTTTTCTGTAGCAATACCGACTTACTGTCCAGAGTTTCCAGTGTTTCCTACAACTCATTAAAATGGGCAGAGCATGGAGTTGTCTACTTACTTCCTGGTGAACTCTGCACATTTCCTGGTTTCTGGAAGTTCTTCCACAAAGCTTCCATAACTATGTATCCTCGTAAACCCCAGTCACACAACTTCTCCCCACTGGCCTGGATGAACGAGACAGCTTGTCGTGGGCAATAGATGGAGGCCGCTAATCCTGTGAAACCAGGTGGATACACCAGCTTTTTTATTTTTGAACTTCTAGTGAAAAGAAGTCCAACAAAGCCAGTGAAATCAAGAACACCAAATCTTGGGGAAAAAACCTTGGGGGCATTTTGGAGATACTCAGAGCTGTCTAATCCCCACTGAACCAAACTTTGCACCTTGGATTTAGTTTGGGAGTATGTTTTCTGTCACCAATTTGTATATGGCTCACAGTGTCAGAGCTGTGAGATGCCTTCTTCAAGCTGAGTCCTTGGCTCCTCCGTGTATTTAGACTGACCCTCAGGCACTGAGTAGAGTGACAGCTCATCAGGCTTCATGGAGTTTTTGTGAGGTGAATCCTTTTTGGGTGCAGCACAGACTCTGAAAGTGAGCAAGCTCAGGCTGGCCAGGCCCACAGATTTCTGAAGTACCTTGAACATGTCTTTGCAATATATGAAGATGAAGATGTAACAGAAGCCATGCGAAGGCTTCCAGAAAACCTTTATAATGACAAGATGTTTCGCATTAAGAGAGCCCTGGACCTGAGCATGAAGCATCAGATCTTGCCTAAAGCAGTGGACAAAATATAAGGATAAATTCTACCTTGAGCCACATCTTGAAGAGGTTATTCAGGCAAGAAAAGAGAAGAATGGGCAAAAGAGTGATCACATAGTTGAAGTCTGTGGATACAGCTGTCTTCAAAATATTTTTATGAATTTGGTAACCCTGAAACACGGTTCAAAAATTATCTGGTCTGCAGATACCACACCTTAAATAAATGCTTATTATATTCATAAAACAAAACATGTCTCTGGCAGTGGTGGCTCTGGCAGAGTCCTGAACTTTGGGCATTTGACAACTCCCCTATGCTAGATCTTTGCACTTTACTGAAAACTCTTTTGACTAATGGTCAGTGGATTTTGATTTATTCCTTTGCACCAGGGCTCATGCATGCTTACCTGTCCTACCTGGAGAGCAAGATTCAGTCCTTAGTCAGCACACTTGAACCCTACCACACATTCCAAAGCTGCCAGGGGCTCCTGCCTTATCTGGCAGAGCCATACTCTGTGTGCATTTTTTCCTGTTAAGCCAAGGAACCAGGGCCTTATGTGCCCTGCTGTTATATTTTTGTCTTTTCTTTAGCAGTGGTGTGTAGAGTGAGTAGTTACTGGCTCAAAAACACACATGGATCAGTAAAACAGAATAGAGGAAGCAAAAACAACTCCAGGCATATTCAGCTATCTCATCTTTGACAGAGGGCCGAAAACATACACTGGAAGCAAGGTAGCATCTTTAGCAAGTGATGCTGGGAAAACTGGATATCCACCTAGACCCTTGTCTCTGTATCCTAAACTAAAATCAAAATGGATCAAAGATCGAAATGTAGAAACAGTCTGTTAGAAGATAAAATAATTTGAGATCCAGTCCTAGTCCAGGCCCCGGTGAATGTGTGGGAGAGCTTCCTGCTACCCTGCACTGGCAGGACCTGCCAGTCCCAGCCCAGGTGCAGCGTGGGTGAGACTCTCTTCCATCCTCTTGGGACCCCCTCACCACTCCACAGCGCAACCCCCACCCCACCCACCGAGAATTTCTGCCGTGTTCTGGGGACTCCTAGCCCAGGCCCGGTGAGTGTGTGGGAAAGCTTCTGGCTACCCTGCACCAGCAGGACCTGCCAGTCCCAGCCCAGGTGCAGCATGGGTGAGACCCTCTTCCACCCCCTTGGGACTCCCCTACCACTCCACAGCACCCCCCCCACCCCGCCCGCCCAGTGAGAATTTCTGCCTCATTCTGGGGACCCCAAGATCCAGCCCTAACCCATGCCCGGTGAGTGTGTGGGAGAGCTTCCTCTCCCACCATTCCACCTTATCCCCTCCAGACTCAGCTCGGGCCTGGCATACAGGCCTGGGGTGAAACTCATCAGCTGCAATCCCTGCAGAGAGATTAGGAGACAAAGCCACCCAGCTATCCAGGAGCAGAACATCTTGCCAGAGGGGCACAACAGGATCACTCCCAAGGGCAGCAGCAGGAAGGAGCTGAGCACAGCAGCCAGACCCAAGCCAGGCACAACTGGATAAATCCTAACTTTGTAGATTTACACTGAATTTCAGTAGGTGCTAAGGTTATAACTGCACCAAAGCTCTACAACAAAGGTCAAAAGACAGTGCTACACAAGAAGGAGCAAAATGCAATCTCAGACCCCAAGCCCATCCACAGCAAGTGCAGAGGACACTAACAGAACAAATTGGGAACCACACAGCTGAAGTCAATGAATCAACAGCTTCTGAAAAGAAGAAACA
>NW_004524587.1:7326848-7328764 GCF_000260255.1 Octodon degus
AAAAAATAAATAAAATTTTTTAAAAGATAAAATAGTTAAAACTCTTGAAGATATAGGTATAGGCATGGACATTTTGAACCCCAGTTGCGCAAAAAATAACATCAAGCATCAACAAAGGGGAATATATCAAATCTAAAAGCTACTACACAGCAAAAGAAATGAGAGAGTGGAGACTTCTGGGAAAATTGCACAGCAAGAACAAGCAACATGTCAACCTCTTGGAGATTCAGAATCCCAACACTGGAAAATAACAATTAGGGGAAGAAAAGGAGGGAGGTGGATTTTCCTCCCAAGGCTGAGGAAAGATCTGAAGGGAAAACTGGAGAGAGTTTCTCTTTTTAGAGAAAGTGAAGAGATGACCTCAGTGGAGGGGCAACCTGCACTTTGTCTCCTAGCTCTTGGACTCATGCTGTGAGAAAGGAAAATCAAGTCTGCAGAGTCACAGTAGGGCAGGTGGCTGCGAGGCCTGCAGGAAAAAATGCACCAGTGGAATGGAGCAGCAAATGCCATGTGCTACAACACTGGTGAATGACTCCAGTCCAAGCAACTGCCATGTCCCCTGGAGAGGGTGTTTGGTTGGACACCATTTTAGAGAGGCGCAACAGAACCCTGGACTCAGGCAGCCATGGCTTGGCTTCATCTCAGGGCACCCAGTGTTGAAACCCCACAGGGACTGTGGGAAGGACAAGTGTGGGAGGCATCCAGGGTCATGGAACCATGATCAAGATAACAAGAGACAGCCAAAGGGTTGTAGGTGGAATGACTCAGGCCTCAACCCATGACCAGAGGCCAGGATTAGCCTGAACTTCTGTGTATTTGAAAGTACCGGAACCAACCGCCCCCAGGGAAAGAAAGATGGCCTATTTAATAAATAGCGCTGGGAAAACTGGTTTTCTACATGCCAAAGATTAAATGTAGATCATTATCTCTCACCATGCATTAAACTAAAATAGAAATAGACCAAAGATCTAAATATTAAAACAGAAACACTAAGTCAGTCTACTAGAAGATAAAATAGGTAAAACTCTTTTTTTTTTTTTTTCGGTACCAGGGATCAAACTCAGGACGTTTCACTTGCCAGGCAGGCACTTATGCCACTGAGCTATATCCCCAGCCCTAAAATATTTTGTTTCTTCCTAATTCTTTTTTTTTTTTTTTTTTCTCAGTAGGTTAAGTGCTTCCCTGGCAAGCACAAGGGCCTGAGTTCAATCCCTGGTTCCGAAAAAAAAAAAAAAAAAACAACCGAAGACATAGGTATAGACAAGGACTTTATGAACAAAGTGCCTATCACACAGAAAGTAATACAAAGAATGAACAACTGGGTTTCTATCGTATTAAAAAGCCTTTGCCCAACCAAAGAAACCAACAGAGTGAAGAAACAAACCACAGAATGGGAAAAACACTTTTGTCAGCTGTTCATCAACAAAGGATTAATATCGAGAATAAAGAACTAAAAAATAATAAATAAAACCACTCAGAATTAAAGCCATAGACCAAAAATTGACCTCTGAAATGAATAGATACTTCTTATTTGGTCATTTGAGAAATTCAAATTAAAACAATGGTGAGATTCCATTTCACTCTAGAAAGAATGGCTATTATAAAGAAATCAACCAATACCAAATGCTGGCAGTGCTGTAAGAAAAAAAGAACCCTTATCCACTATTGGTGGTAGTGTAGACTGGTGCAGCTGTGTGTGAAGATTCTTTTAAAAATTAAAACTTGAGGTTGCATTTGACCCAGTTATTCCCCTTCTTGATAGCTTCCCTCAAGGAATTAAAAGCATCATACCACACCAATATATGCACACCCATATTTATAGCAGCACAATTTATAATAGATAAGTATTGGAAATATCCCAAATGCCCATCAGCCAATGAATGGATAGAGATGTGAGATAGATAGATAGACAGCAC
>NW_004524587.1:7328984-7336379 GCF_000260255.1 Octodon degus
TTTTTTTTTTTTTTTTAATGAATTTGGTTGTTACAGGGTCTCACTCTACAGCTTGGACTACTAGTGACCCTCCTGTTTTCAGCCTCCCCAGCTCTGGGATTATAGTCGCCACACCTGGTCTTTAGCTTGAGACATTTATAAGTAAATGGATGCACCTTGAGATCATAACTTTAAGTGAAATAAATCAAACATGCATGTTCAAATGTTGCATCGTCTGTGGTATGAGAAACCGAAAGGGTAAATAAAGACCAAAATATGTAATAGATACTGAGAAATAGAAAATGTCCAAGTGGAAAAGTGAGCCAGTGAGGGGGAAGAGGAAGGGAAGGAAGGTAAAAAGAATAGAAGGAAAAAATGGAAACAAAACTTTTGTAAATAAGGGGAAGAATGGTTGAAGGGGAGAATAAAGGGGGAAGATCAAGATATATTACATAGAGGTATAAATTCCCTATGATAAATGTGATCATTATGTGTGTCTAAAGTGTACCAATAAAATTTTTAATGAGGAAGGCTAGAAGGCTAGCCAATTGGAAAAGAAAAAAATGAAGTCACCAGAACCAGCACCCCATCCTCACCCTACCGCAGGCTGCTGGGCGTGTCAGCACAGATCTGTGCTCCAGCTGCCTCCTTTGCCTACCAGCAAGAGCAGAGTCAAGCCTTGACTTGGAAAGCACCAACAGAGTGAAGATACAACCTACAGAATGGGAAAAGTTTGGCGAGCTACACCTTGGAGAGGGGACTAAGATCTAGAATATATAAGGAACTTAAAAAATTAGACCACCCAAAATAAAAGAGTCAAAAAGAAATGGGCAGGGGCTGGTGAGATGGCTCAGTGGTCTAAAGCACCTACCTAGAACAAGCTAAGCAAAGCACAGGGACCGCCGTTCAATCCCCCAGCACCACATGCCAGCCAGCCCCGCCCCCTGGTGGGCTGAGCTGGCCACACACACACACACACACACACACACACACACACACACACACAATTAAAAAATAAATAAATAATTAAAAAAAAAAAAAGAAATGGGCAGCTGACATGAATAGACACTTCTCAGAGGAAAAAGTGCAAAAGGCCAATAAATATATGAAAAGATGTTCAGTATCTCTAGCCATGAGAGAAATACAAATTAAAACAACACTGAGCCTTTCCTGTGAGGCTGAAGCGGCGTGGGGTGAGGCATTAGGGCGCTGGGCTTCTCGTTTTCATTGTGTAGACAGCTCTATCACCCAGATGGTCAATGTACCTAAAACCCAAAGACTTTCTGTAAGAAGTGTGGCAAGCATCAGCCTAACAAGTGACCCAGTAGAAGAAGGGCGAGGATTCCCTGTACGCCCAAGGGAAGGTGCTACAATCGGAAGCAGAGTGGCTACGGCGGGCACACAAAACCCATCTTCCAGAAGAAGGCTGAAATGACAAAGAAGGCTGTGCTGAGGCTTGAGTGTGTGGAGCCCAGCTGCAGATCCAAGAGAATGCCGGCCACTGAGAGACACAAGCGCTGTGGACTGGGAGGCGACAGGAAGAGAAAGGGCCACGTGGTCCAGCTCTAACCTCATGCTTCACTTGAAGGCAGAATTGTTGAAGCTATGGGAACATTAGCTGTAGGAAAATAAATGCAGTAGTAACCACAAAAAAAAAAAAAAAATTGAGATTCCATCTTATACCAGAAAGAATGGCTGTCATCGAGACATGAAATAATAAATGTTGGCAAGACTACGAGGGAAAAAATGCTTCTAGGTGTGACCTAGTACAACCACTGTGGGAATGAAGCAATTTCTCAAAAAACTAAAAGTAAAAATTCCATTTGATCCAGCTGTCCCTCTTCTAGGTACCTTACAGAAAGAGTTAAAGAATCATTTTACAGCCAGGGAGATGGTTCAGTAGAATAAGTGCTTGCCTGGCAAGCACAAGGGCCTGAGTTCAATCCCCAGTTCCACCAAAAAAAAAAAAAAAAAAAAACTTACCCAGAATCATTTCACAGTGGTGCACACACCCGTGTTTATGTTAGCACAGTTCATACTAGCCAAATCTTGGAAGCAGTCTGTGTCAGTCAGCACGAATGGATAAAGAATACAGGCACAACGGAGTGCTGCTCCACCTTTAAGGAGGAGTTTGTGCTGCTTATAGGAAAGTGGTGGCATCTTGAGGCAAGAATGACAGCGATTCAGCCACTGGGCCCCATTTGAGACAACACGGAGGTTAAACATTTGTGTAGTGCTCTTCATTGTTCTGCCCCCAAAGGGCTGTGGTAGGTTGGAAATCCTGCAACAGGCGGCCAAGGAAGCTCAGGGTGTGATTTTTAGAACCAAGGTTTCTTGGCCATTTAGTTACACTGTTCAAGCTGAGAAACTGCTAGGTGTGGTGGTGCATGCAGGTAATCTCAGCATTCTAGAGGCTGATGCAGAAAGATCTGGAGTTCAAGGCCAAGCTGGACTACATAATGAGTCTGTCTCAAATAAATAAATAAATAAATCTGAGAAGCTATTAACACTAGGTGGCAGCAGAGACCAAGTAAATCTAAGTCCTTAACCGGTTTGAAATGGAGTTGAGGACAAAGCTTAATTGAAATTAGTCAATACTTTGTTTTTCTAGTTATGAAAGATTTACTTGTCTGGATCCACTCCTGATTCACTTATACAATGATTGGACAAGCGTAGCATCAGAAAAGAGAAGTCAGAGCTGGATGTGGTGACACACGCCTATAATACCAGCTACTGGGCAGCCTGGGGCAGGAAGATCACAGTTTTGAAGCCAGCTGGCACAAATTGGAGAGGAGGGGTATCAAAATTATATATTTGCAGCAAATCAAGATAAACATCTCAACAAATTATAGATATGGATCTAGGCTGAATAGATATTTTGTGAAAGATAAATATAAAGTCTGCCACGAAAAAACATTTGTAGAAGGATGAGGAAGTTCAACTGAAAAAGATCCAGAGATTTTAGCCAACTGCATACGATGTGCCAACAGTGTGTACTGATGGTTAGAGATCTCCAGGACACCTCAAACTTCCCCATGGGGTGGTGAAAGGAATTAGCCCCACTCAGGCGACGCTCAGGCCCTCTCATTCTTCATTCCTGTGTCAAGGGGCCACGTGCAAAGAGTGAGCAAGGTAGTGAAGAGTTTGTAAACTATATGAAGATGTATAGCAAAAATTGGGAGATTTTGGCTGGTAAAAAAAATGATATAATCCCAGCTTTTGGAAGGCTGTAAACAGGCAGATCACTACAAGTCTGATCTCGTAGTGAGCACCCTGTAGACCCTTCCCCCCAAAAAAAAGATATAAACAAAGAAATGAAACACTCTCTTTTAATGGCTAAAAGTGAGCTAGATCTGTTCTACAGTTCCAGGAATCAAAAGTTGGATTAATAGAAATATGTTTTGAGGATCTTGATTTCAGTCAGTGAGGAGGTAGCTGGAAAAAAATGAAGCAGTAGACGGTAAAGACTGTGACAGAGTATAGGCGAAATGCGAGTTCTTACAGTAGGGAGGTACCTGCAGTGAGCCCCTGGGCGTGCGAGGTAAGCTGTCAGAAAGGAGGCTACACAAAGTAAATGTCAGCTTTCCTGTCTAATAAGGTGAGGGATTTTCTTGTTCCCTAGAGAACTACAGGAAGAAGGGAGGACTGAGGAGAGCCTTGTGCCCTGGAGGGACACACTGAGGGAGTGACAAATTTGCTGAGAGGAAGAATGGGTGGTAAATTCTTACAGCAGCAATAGACACGAAATCAGGTTATTCCCTGTTCTGTACCACTGCTACCTTGGACTACCATAACCTTTCACAAAAGCCTGCCACACACAGCAACTTTTCTCCCCACCCCATCCCACGTTTTAGATGTGTGTAGTGTAGACTGGCCTTGAACTCAGTTTGGAGCCTAGGATGTCCTTGTACTGGGGCAGTTCTCCTGCTTCAGCCTCGTGGATGCTGGGATTACAGATCTGGCTCCTACCTTCCCTCCTTAATTCCTTCCTTCATTGTGTGTGTGTGTGTGTGTGTGTGTGTGTGAGAGAGAGAGAGAGAGAGAGAGAGAGAGAGAGAGAGAGAGAGTGTTACTGAAGACTGAAGCCAGAGTCTCCACACTGAGCTGCAAACCCTATCCCTTTTTATATTTTGAGACAGAGTCTCATTAAGTCAGTAAATTTGCCCAGGCTGGACTCCAGAAAAGATCCTTGTACCTCAGCCTCCCAGAGTACTGAGATTAGAGGTTATGCCAGCACAACCGGCAGCAACCTTGAAGAAAGTTCAGGTTGGAATAAGCTCCAGCATCAAGGAAGAGCAAATAATAAATGTGGGTGCTGCGCTGAAGGTTGGCTGGCCAGCCGGTGACACCTGGGCCAAAGAGATCGCTCTTGGCGAGGGGACAGCAAACCTGGCATGCATTTCTGTTTTCGTCTCAGTTTCAAGGATAGAAGATACATTGCTACTCCCTTAGCAACCTCTTAGCAACCTCAGCATATGGTGTTTTCTTTCTTTAGTAAGTTAAGAATTTCACCTCTTCTGTGAAAGGAAGCACTTTCTGGCTTCTCTTCCTTGTGTCAGGACGGCCAGCATCGCTACCCTTGTGCTTCAAGAACAGTAGTAAGATGAGGGTAGTACACTTGTTGCTTGATAGTCGGTCTGACACCCAGACAGCTCTGCTATGGCCAGTAAGTGGCACAGATAACAGTGTCTCAGACAAAGGACAACTCCCATGCCAAACGGGACAGGACAGAGACTTAATTAAGCTACTTAGAATGGCACACAGTTTGAAACTTAGGAATTGTTTGTTTCTGGAGTTCTTTCATTTTTTTCAGACCAAGGCTGATTATGGATAACTGAGACCTCAGAAAATAAAACCAGGAATAGGTAAGGACTTTGGTGTACCCTGACATGTCACCTGCTGATGCCAGCCCCACTCTGAGCTCAAGGACCCCAGCCCTTGACCCCCAAGCTCTGACTCAGAAGCCATCGTGCCACCCTGTTCCTCCCAGTCTGTTCTTCACAGCTTGGCCTTGCTATCTCCTGTCTCAATCAAGGTCTTGAAAGCCAATGAATCTGAATGTAATCTCACCAGTCATCAAAGAAATGCAAGTTGGGACAAAAGAGCTTTGGTGAGGCAACCTGCAGTTCGTAAGAGCCACCTGCATTTGCACAGCAGCCTGCCTGTGTCTTTGGCATTGTGCCTCAGTTTCCTCCTCTGAAAAGTGTGGAGAATGCTACTTCTCCCACTGGGGTTTGGAAAATGTATTTCTGAATTTCCATTGTGTTTCAGAGTTCTTTGTGCTCTGGCTTAGTCTCCCAGAAAGCATTTTCCCCCAGCCTCCTAATACCCAACCTCACCACCATGGTCTGCTGAGAACTGTCAGGACTCAGTTCATGACCTGTGTCCCTGTTTGTGTCAACACAGGAAGAATGTTAGCATCTTTCACACACCAAGATGATCAGAGTCAGTGCCAAGCACAAGCTGTGTGGACAGAGAGGATTGCAGTGCGGTAAGACGGCCACGGCCTTTCACCTTCTGGCTCCTTCTACCTTGAACTCACAACCCGGGTGCAATCACAAGAGAAAGAGCAGACGAGTCCCAGCTGGGGACATCCCACAAAATACCTGACCAGTCACCTTCCCCATCCTTGTCCCCATCAAGGTCACCCAAACCAAGGAATGTGTGAGAAATGATCATGTTCAGGAGGAGGCCAAGGAAAAATCACAATTAACTGTCAAGTGGGATCCTGGATGACATCCAGGAACCAGAAAAGATTAGATAAGATCAAGAAATCTGAATAAAATATGGGCTTTAGTTAACCACCATGGATATTAAAGGATAACATTGGAATAGGGTATATAGGAAGTTTCTGTACATATTCACAATTTCTCTGCAATTATAAAACTCCTCTAAATTTAATAAAACCTTATTGAAATGAGTTTGATAAGAAATTCAAAATTTCCCGTAGTGGCAGCAGTAACATTCTTCCATAGCTATTCATACAAGCTAAATAGTATGATTAATAGGTACTGGCAGCTTTAAAGTCCCCCTCTAAAGAATGTGTGTGTCTGTGTGTGTGTGTGTTTTATTGGGGGTTGAAACCAAGTCCTCTGTCACCGAACTATATCCTCAGCCTTTATTTATTTTTTAATTGAGGTCTTACTAGGTCTTACTAGGCTGCCCTGCCTGGTCTCAAAGTTTTGATCCTCCTGCCTCATTCTCTCAAGTAGTTGGGATTACAGGTGTGTACCATCACACCCACAGCCTTAGAAAGATTTTTTTTCCAATACTGAGGGTCATGCAAGTGAGGCAAGCACTCTACCACTGAGCTACATTCCCAGGCCCCTACAAGGTTTGGTATTATGAATATTATACATTCTTGAAATAATGCTACCTAAGACAGTTGGCAATTCTTCCAGAATAGTCTCAAAATTTAGTGTAAATAGTAAAAGCAGAGAGACTGGACATGGTGGCACACACCTATGATCCCAATGTCGGGGAGGCTGAAGACACAAGGATCACTATGAGTCTGATCTGTGTAGTGAGACCCTGTAGGCCTGTGCTAAATACATTTTGTAAAAAAAGAGTAAAAGCAGAGGTTTTAACTCTTAACAGGCCAGCTGAAGTTTGTTCCAAGAATGGTGACTGGAAAGGAGTTGCAACAGTTTGGAGCAAATAATGATAATATATAAGTAAAAGGTATTTTGGAAAACTTCCCATTTATATTAGTTTTGTAAACAATAATAACATCCCTATACATATTTAATCATAGAATAACAAGCCCATTCTCAATTCCAAGCCATGTGCACCTCCTACACTGAGCCACTGTAGGCTGGTGAGGTACAGGCATGGCAGCTCAGTAGGGCCTGCAGGGTGGACCCCAAAGCTCCCTGCAGTCTCTAAAGGAAGCCTAGACAGCCTTGTGTGGAGCGCCAGGGACTTATGGGCCCCTGGGAGCCAAGGGGCTGCACAGGTAAACTGAGTGGGAATGCTTACCTGAAAGACGGAATTAGTGGTGGTTATTACCAAGAAAAATGGGAAATGGTGCTGGGAAGGTGCTGCTGAATCCACTGTGAGAAGCAGTCATTTGTAAGGGTTGACCTGTGGGTGTTTGGGTGTGGGGCCCAGTGGTTCTTAATGTTTTTGTTTTTTGAAACAGGGTTGGGGCTGGGGAGATGGCTCAGTGGAATAAGCACTTCCCTGGCAAGCACAAGGGCCTGAGTTTAATCCCCAGTTCCACCAAAAGAAAAGAAAAGAAGGGACCAGAGAGATGGTTCAGTGGAATAAGCACTTCCCTGGCAAGTGCAAGGGCCTAAGTTCAATCCCTGGTTCCACCAAAAAAAGAAAAGAAAAAAAATACAGACTAAAGGGGCTGAGAAGATGGCTCAGGAGAATAAGCGAATGCCTGGCAAGTGCAAGGGCCTGAGTTCAATC
>NW_004524587.1:7337034-7337596 GCF_000260255.1 Octodon degus
GAAAGAAAGAAAGAAAGAAAGAAAGAAAGAAAGAAAGAAAGAAAGAAAGAAAGAAAGAAAGAAAGAAAGAAAGAAAGAAAGAAAGAAAGAAAGGCTAATTCTATGACTGGGTATCATATTGGCATAATCATAGCAAAGGTAGCCAGAGCAAGGCTGTGGCTGTCATTGGTAAAGATGCAGGTACCACGTAGGTAAGCTGGGACAGAGACATAGTTGATGTTGTGTCGCTTGGGGAGTATTTGTGTTAAGACAAGATGCCCAGAAGGCCTTGGATGTTTGTTGTTTTAAGCTGCTAAGTTTGGGGGTGATTTGTTACAGAGCAGTAGAAAACTAATACATCTAGGCTCAGAACAGGACAATTTGAATGAAATCTGTCAGTGAGTGGCTAGTAAGTTTTGTCATTAGGTTGGAAGGTTAAAAAAAAAAAACCACCACATTTGATGAAAAACATCTTACAACCTCAAGAAAACAACTGGGTTCTGCAGTACACATTAACTCTCGTAATTCTCTATGTGGGCTTTTATAGACATAAGGTTACAAGTCAACTTTTTTTATTTTTTTT
>NW_004524587.1:7337696-7338331 GCF_000260255.1 Octodon degus
GTGGTTTTCTTAGTTGAACAGGTATGTGGTGCCTTCTTACCTCAGAAATATTTGCAGCAGATTTTCACTGTACCCAGTAATTGTGTCTAGTCTTACTCTGCAGTGTTTTTCTTGCTGAGTGATATTGCTGAGGTATTGTGCATACCCAATTGTGCTGAGTATGCAAATGTGTACCCAAATACTCAAATATTTATAAAATATTTATATTGGCTTGAAGAACCTATAAATCACCATGGGGTAAAGATGTATCAAAATAAATGGAAGTCACTTCAGAAACAAATGTCAGTCCATTTCAGTTAAATAAATTGTTTAAAGCACCAAAAAAAAGAAGAAAAAGAATGGAAAAAATAAAAGTTTGGTAAAAGGAAACAGGAAGAAGAATTGAAGAGAAGGGAGAGGAATGGGCAAAAAAGAATTAAGATATATTATGTACAGCTAAAATTTCCTATGATGAATGTGCTTATTTATGTAAGAAATGTACTAATGTACTTCTGCCACAGCAACCGCTGAAGAGCAGCCCTCCTCTCCGCTTTCCCCAGCTGTGGCCCTCCACTATCCCATGGCCGTGGGCCTCAACAAGGGCCACAAGGTGACTAAGAATGTGAGCAAACTGAGGCACAGCCGCCACGGCGGAC
>NW_004524587.1:7338431-7339543 GCF_000260255.1 Octodon degus
TGCCAAGCTTGTTCCAAGTAGGTGCCCTAGACCACCGAGCCATCTCACCAGCCCCAAGTCAACTTTTTTTAATAAGCCAACTTTTACAAGTTTGAAATTTATTTTTATTTATTTATTATTTTTAGGGAAAGGTCTACAGGGTGTTAAGGGACTCAATACTAGATCGGACTCGTAGTGAGTCTCTCGTTTACAGCCTCCCAAGTGCTGGAATTACAAGTGCGCCACCACGCCCAGTCTCAGTTACCATCTCAGCGTGCCCTGGGGGATGGGGCCAGCCCTGCAGACCTGAGGCTTGAACCCCTGGCCCCTGCGCCTGCTTGCAGGCGTTTTAATCCACTGAGCTATTTGGCCGGCCCAAAATTTTTAATACTATAGAAAATTATAATAAGATAAAGACTAAATAGAAATTTAACTTAACTATTGTGGGAAATGGTGAGTAAATATTTTCTGAGTTGTCCATTGTCTAACTGGGTTATAGTATACTGTGTTCTTGTTTCCATTTTTTTAAATTAACTGCTAATTGCATATTGAGACTCTTGGGAGGTATTATAATAATGTCAGGTATTATCTTTCTAGTCATCGTGGAAGTAAATAATGTAAGGATTCATTTATTGTTTCTTTGCATTGTTTTTGTTTTTGTCTCTTTCAGAGTCCTCACCAAGCCAAGACCAGCCAGTCTTGTTGCTTCTCCCTTGTCATCCTCTCACCTGTCTTGCCACAGGATTGTTTGGGACAAACCTCAGCCATCTAATCATCTAGAATAGCACAGTATGTTTTTTGAAGGTAAAAATTCTTTGGAAATCAGGTTCAGTGGCATACATGTAATCCCAGCACTGAGGTGGGCTGAGGCAAGAGGATGTGATTTTGAGTCATGCCTGGACAATTTAGTAAGACTTCACCTCAAAATAAAAAGTAAAGAGGATTGGGGCTGTAACTCAGTCTTAGAGCACCTCTGGATTCACTCCCCATTACCACAGAAAAATAAAAGGGAAAATTATTTGGTACAAAACAACCATGATACTGACAATGTATTACAATGATTCCTACATAGTCTGGTAGTATTAAAATGTCTTAAAGTGTAGTTATTAATTAGGGTCCAAATAAAATCTAGA
>NW_004524587.1:7339938-7341497 GCF_000260255.1 Octodon degus
GCCATCTTCCTTCACTAGGCTCTCAACTTCTGGAATTATATGAGTGCCCTGCCATACCAGGATAGGTGTAAATTAGTTTTTGAATCTTTTTGTAGTATTAAAGGAATTTAGGGGCTGGTGAGATGGCTCAGTGGTCTAACACACCTACTTAGAACAAGCTTAGCAAAGCACAGGGACTGCAGTTCAATCCCCCAGCACCACATGCCAGTCAACCCCGCCCCCTGGTGGGCTGAGCTGGACACACACACACACAAGCGCGTGCGTGCGCGCACACACACACACACACACACACAAATAAATAAATAAATAAATAAATAAATAAATTTTTTTAAAAAAATAAATAAAGGAATTTAATGCTTTATTACATGATACAGTGCTTTGGTCATAGTAGGTCATAAATCAACTTCAATTCTGATTGTGCCTTATTTTACATCTTTACCCATGATTAGTTTTCAGTCCTACCCTCATTATATTTGTCTAAGTCCAGCAACTTTATATGCATATTCATATTACAGTCACTTTTTCAGTGAAAAAAAAAAAAAGAAAGAAAAGCTTTTGTCCCTCAGAGCTTCCTTCACTCTGAATTTTGCTGCTTGCATCTCTGCACATTCCCGGAGAACTGGTGGGTAGAGTAGGGTTTCTGATAAAATATAGGACACTCAGTTAAATTGCAGTTGCAGCTAAACAATAATTTATTTGTTTGTTTCATGCAGGGTCTCACTATGCAGCTCGGACTAGTAGAAATCCTTCTAATTTCTTCCTCCCTAAGGCTGGGATTATAGGCCTGCACTACCATGCCCGGACTTTCAGCACGCCCAGGAGGGAGGCCAGTGCAGCATATGGTGCCAGGGATCGAACCTTGACCCCCTACACTTACACAAGCAAGCACTTAGTCCCCTGAGCTATCTCGCCAGCCCTCTAAACAATAATTTTTAATATTATTTTTATTAATCTTTTCATTGGCAAAGCATAATTGCACACACTTATGGGCACAAGATGATGTTTGATATGTGTGTGAGAGATGGAGTGATTGTAACACACAATCTATTATTATTAACTCTTTAAAATTTTTTTGTTTTATTGGTACATTTTAGGTAAACATAATGATAACATTCATCATAATGAATTTGTACCTGTACATGATAGATCTTGCTTCTTTTTTTGCCATTGCTGTCCCCTCCCTTCAACCATTCTCCTTATTTACAAAAACTTTGTTTCTACTTTTTCCTTCAATTCCTTTTCTTCTTGTCTCTTTTTTCCTTTCCCTTTTCTCCCTCCCTTTTCCCCTACCCATTTGAACATTTTTTTCCCATTTTCCAATTTTCTTCCCATTTTCTGTTACACATTTTGGTTCTTATTTATCTTTTCAGTTTCTCACACCAAGAAACCATGTGGTATTTGAACATTTGTGCCTGATTTATTTCACTTAAGAGTGTGGTCTCAAGATGCATCCATTTACCTAGAAAAGTCTCAAGCTTGTCCTTTATGACAGAGTAGGAATTCATTGTATTAAAAAAAAAAAAATCTAAGGGGCCGGGGAGATGGCTCAGTGGAATAAG
>NW_004524587.1:7341597-7346506 GCF_000260255.1 Octodon degus
GACCCTTATGTATCATATGGTAATGTTTAGAGGAGATTGGTGAAATAAGTTATTTAAATTCAATTAAAATTTGCAGGGGCCAGGGAGATAGCTCAGTAGAATAGGGTTTGCCTGGCAAGCACAAGGGCCTGAGGTCAATCCCCGATTCCGCAAAAAAAAAGAAAGAAAAAAGAAAAAAGAAAAAGAAAAAGAAATTTGAAATGAATTTGCATAAATTTGCACCAGGCCTGGTGGCTCCTGCCTGCAGTTGCAGCCTTAGGGAGGCTGAGGTACAATGATTGCTACAATTTTGACGTCAGCCTGGGCTACATAGTAAGTTCAAGGCCAGCCTGAATTACATAGCAAGACCTTCTCAAAAGACCAAAAAACAGAAGCATAAATTTGTAATAAGAAATTCACTATGTAGTTTCCTATCACCTATCAGCAAAAACAAAACAAAAACCAAAAAAACTCAGTGAATCCATTTTTCACACCATGATGGATATAGTTGCTTCAAAACTCTTTCTTCACCACCTAAGTGCTTATTTCACATTCCCTTTCTAGGATTGCAAATTCATTTACTTACTTAAGGCAGCTGAGATGTCACAAGCTCCAGCCTGCCTGGAGGTGACTTGGGTGGTGTAACCGGCCAAAGGCAGCCAGAACCTAGGAATTAGAGTCCATCAAAGTGCAGCTAGATTTGTACAAGCCGTTTTCTATGTCTGGCTCTGAAATCCATGTCTTCAAAGAAGATAATTTCTCAAACATGCTGGTCATCTTTCAGAGTTCATCCATGTTGATTTCCACAGACGAACTCAGAAGCCTCCCCCTGCCCTGTAAGGCTGCAGCCACGCTTCCTGCGGGTTAGGAAGGCATCAAAGTCTGTGTTGCCTTCATGCTAAATTCTCCACCTGTCCCCATCTGTACTTGCTTGTTGACAACTAAAGCTTCCAACTCCTAACAAAATGTGGAAAGTGTCCCTTTGTCGTTTCTCATTCTCACTAGGTTTTTTCAGATTACATACTGGCCAGAGAGAGGTGGAGCAAGGCTCTCATTCCAAGCTTTCATTTGAAAGGCCAGGACTATTTTGCCCCTGAGTTACTAGGTCAAGAGTAGGCATCACCAGACTTGGCTGCACATATAGGGCACGTAACTTCGTTGTGGACATCTTGTCTACCCTTTAACTTTCTGCCTTCTACTCCTCCATTTCTTCATCTGTGTAGGTGAGAGATTGTAAGGCACAAAATGAGTCCATTTATATAAATAGTGTGCTGCAACAAAGTGATTGTGGTATTTGTGTACCTTAAACATAAAAATCTTTATAGTCTTTGTTCTTGGAGTTTTTAAAAATTCCGATATTTTGGAATGAGCCTCAGGCTTTCACGCAAAGGTGTTGTAAAGAAGCCTCTGTTCTCTGCTTTACTATTAAGCAACAAGAGAGAGATGCAGATCGCTATTACCTGTTCGCTCATCTCGCCCACTCCACTGATGACATTCCCGTCTAGAAACCTGTGGAGTTGCTCTTACATTTGAAATAAAAATAGATTCTGGAAATGGCTTAAAAATAAATAAAAGGTATATATTTGCCTAATAGTCCTTAGAAGCTTTAAAATTTTTATATACTTGTTTTTACAAAATACAGCATAGAGTCTACATTATGTCATTATCGCTTAGGGCATTAATTAACGTTGTAGGGATGACTACAAAAATGTTTTCATCTCTTTCTGATTATTATAACTTACCTTGTCCTCGTGGACTCTGATGATTTTTTGAAAAAATCCTTAGTCATTAGGAATGTTACGTGCTCTTGGAGTGGAAAAGTACTTTACATTTGGAAATATCCCTGAGGAGCCAAGCCAGCTGTACCTTAGCTTCCAGAGCAGAGCTCACGAGCAGCAGGGTCGCTATGCTTTTCAGTGACACTGCAGCTCAGCCTTGAGGGGATTTTGCAGATGCTCACAGACTCCTGAGGCTGGTTGGCTCTGGCTGCAGTATGCCAAGTTGGAAAATACAAGAGCTGAACTAATAAAATCAGGAAAATTAAGTGGGGCATTGTGGATAATCCCAACATTCTAGAAGCTGAAGCTGGAAGATCGAAAAATCCAGCCCAGCCTGGGCAATTTAATGAGTTTGGGGTTTGTTTGTTTGTTTGTTTGTTTGTTTGTTTTTAGACAGCCTCACTTTGTAGTTCATGTTGGCCTCCAAGTCACTGTGTACCCCAAGCTGACCTCAAACCTGTGGCAGTCCTCCTGCCTCATCCTCCCAAGGGCTGAAATTGCATGTACCTCCTTGCCCAGAAATTTAATGAGATCTTGTGTCAAAAAATAAAAATGTGGGCTGGTGAGATGGCTCAGTGGTCTAAAGCACCTACTTAGAACAAGCTAATCTAAGCAAAGCACAGGGACAGCAGTTCAATCCTTCAGCACCACACGCCAGCCAGCCACGCCCCCTGGTGGGCTGAACTGGCCACACACACACACACACACACACACACACACACACAATAAATAAATAAATAAATAAAATAAAAGGTCAAAAAAGAAGAAAATGAAAAATAAATAAAAATAAATAAAAATGGGTGGGAGATATACCTTAATGTGACTGCCCTGGGTTCAATCTCCCCTAGAATGTTCAGAGGAAACACGGGGCTTCCTACTTTTTGATTTTAGGTCAAAGTAGTTACTTTGGATTTTGAACCCTCTGAACCATGGGATATAAAATTTGTGTCGTTATGCCAACAGGGTCTTTCTGTGTAGTCCAGACTGCTCAGATTTTCAGGGATCCTCCTGCCTCAGCCTCCTGAGTGTTAGTATTACAAGCCAGTTCCACCGTGCTGGTGGAAAGCATCTGTGTAGGCTCTTCTATGGCCCAGGAAACAGCCCAGAGACAGTGAGGCAGAGAATCAGAGGAGTCCCAAGGGGCAGGTGGTTGCAGCCTGGCCAGTTCTTACAAGGTATGAACACTGGCCAAGGACGTGTGGCAGAAAACTGGGGCCCAAATCACCAATCCTACCGATAAGCAACTGGAATTGATAAGGCAACAGTAATCCGGCTGTCAGAGAACAATGACAGTTTGTCTCAAGGCTTCCATTGTCATGGGTCAGATAAGCCAGATGTGATTCTCTACCTGGCTCTGAGTTGCTCCTAGCACCTGTTCTGCTCCAGAGTTAGTGTACACAGAGGAAGCTTAAGTAAATCTCCTCCACTTAAGTAAAGACAATCCTACAAGCAGTGCTTGTCCATGTAGAATCAAAAAGCTACTGTTGGGGCCGGGGAGATGGCTCAGTGGAATAAGCGCTTCCCTGGCAAGCGCAAGGGCCCGAGGTCAATCCCCGGTTCTGCCAAAAAAAAAGCTACTGTGGGGATGCAACAGACCCACCCATGTGTTAAGCTGGTCTAGTCTAGCTAGAAATTCTTTTCAACAAGAAGATGGGAGGCTGAGGCAGGAGAATTGCTAGGCTACACAGCAAAACCCTGTTTCAAAAAACCAAAACCAGCCAGGTATGGTGATTTGTACCTATAATCCCAGTACTCAGGAGGCTGAGGCAGGAGGATTATTGCAAGCTCAAGACCTGCCCAAACTACATGGCAAGACCCTGCCTCAAAAAGACAAAAAAAGAATAATTATGAAGATTTTTTCTGGGATTGGTGAGATGGGTCAGTGGTCTAAAGCACCTACTTAGAACAAGCTTAGCAAAGCACAGGGACTGCGGTTCAATCCCCCAGCACCACATGCCAGCCAGCCCCGCACCCTGGTGGGCTGAGCCGGCCACACACATAAATAAAAATTTTTTAAAAAAGAATTTTTCTGTAGGAAAATACTCTTTTCTTTAAAATACATAAATTCTAATGATCCCATGAAATGAGGCTTGGTTAGTGAAACGTTTGAGTAACTAATGAAAATTCTCATCTTTTTTCAAATGGGAAAGGGAACCAAGTGACACAGAGAGAGGAAGGGGGAGAGAGAGAGGAGGAAAAAGGGATAAAAAATAATTAAGGCCTGTTATATGTATGCTCCAACACCCCACAGAAGTGTAATTATTATGTACTGCAAACAAGTATTAATGCAAAATAAAAATTGAAAAGAATGAAAATTTGTCTGCTTTGCAAAAAACGACTCAGGTTCTGCCAGGTATGGTGGTGTATTCCTGTGAGTCCAACACCCAGCAGGCTGATGCAGGAGGATCTCTTCAAGTTCAAGGCCTCCTGGGCTATGCGGTGAGCTCACAGCCCACTTGAACTACATAGTGAGATGCTTATCAAAAAAACAAAACTAGGTCGATGAGATAGCTCAGCAGACTAAGCACCTGCTTAGGCAAGCCCAGGGACTGGGGTTCAATCCCCAGCACCACATGCCACGCCGGCCCCAGCCCTGGGCATGCTGAGCTGGCCACAGAGACCAGGTATGGTGTCGCACACCTATATACAATCTCAGCACTGGGGAGGCTAAAACACGATTACTAACAAGTTCAAGCTTCATAGTGAGACCTTGTAGCAAATTTAAAAAAAAATCAGGTTTTGAATAGATACTTTTATTAAATATTATTATCTGTCATATCGTTAGTAGTAATAGGTCATTAATCATATAAGTGTTAAGGTATCGAAGCGTGCACTCACTTCGGCAGCACGTAGACTGAGGTAGCCAAGCATGCTGGCACACACCTGTAATTTCATCATTTGGGAGCCCGAGGCAAGAGGACTGTCACAAGTTCAAGGCCAAAAATGTAACTAAAGGAGAGAAAGAAAAAAAAAAGTCCAGCGGACCTGGTGCTGTAATCCCAGCACTCTGAGAGGCTGAAGCAGAAGAATCAATATTTGAGCCCACCAGGAAATTTAGCAACCTCGTGAGACAGTGTCTCAAAGCAAAAAATAAAAAGGCTGGAGCTGTAGTTCACTGAAGGCCCTGAGAACAATCCCTAGTACCACACACA
>NW_004524587.1:7348641-7353796 GCF_000260255.1 Octodon degus
CTCAGTCTCTGTCCATGGCTGCAGAGGCTTTGTGCCTGGAGTCACACCCATGTTTCTTCCTTCATCTCAGGCTGCATTCTGCCTTTCCTCAAGCTCCTTGCTCTGTTTAACCTTCCTCAAAAGAAGCCTCCATTATGACCTTCCTTTGCACTAAGTAGATATTAGATAGTCTAATGTGCCCTTTTAATTCCTTTGTCCTTTACTTTTTCAGTTTTGTTTTGTTTTTAATGGCTGCCCTGGAAGTTACAATGAACATCTTGTCATAGAATGGAAGTTTGAGGCTGGCCAGATAGCTCAACAAATTAAACTACTTCTTAGGCAGAGGCAGGGCCCAGGGCTCCACCCCCAGTGTGTCCTGCCAGCCCTGCCCCCAGGACATCCTGAGATGCCATCGAGACTGCGCATGGTGACACGCACCTGTAATTCCAGCGCTTGGGAGGCTGAAAACAGGAGAATCACTGAGTCCGATCTGTATAGTGAGACCCTGTAGAAACTACTAAATAAAAAAAAAGGAAGTTTGACTCATGTAATTCAGTCTTGGGATCATAAAAACATTTTACTTCTCTGTACCTCCATTCCTGTCATACAGATTCTATCTTTTTGGATTCTGGGAACATTAGTGCCAATTTATAATAATGACTTTTTTGCAACTTTCTTTTAAATCCTATAAATAGAGTTACAAAAGAATGTACAAATCCTATCTTTTAAGTTTATCTATTTATATTGACAGATATTCTTTAGTTCCTCATATTGATTGAAAATATCTAGTGTCCTTTTATTTCAGCCTGAAGGCTTTCCTTTAGTAGACGTATAGACTAGGTTTGCTAGTAATAAATTCTCACATTCATCAGGCAATATCTAGTTTCTCTTTCACTTTTGAAGGACAGTTTGGCCAAATTTAGAATTCTTGGTTGCCACGGTCTTTTCTTTCACCATTTAAAATGTGTCACTCCGCAGTCTCCTGCCTTCCATGGTTTCTGATGGGAAATTAGCTGCTCCTCCTCCTCCTTTAGGGGCCCTTGAGTGTGACAAATCGTTCTTCTCTTACTGCGTTTGAGATTCTCCCTTTATTTCTCAACAATTTGATTATTATGTGTCTCATTGGTGTGGATCTCTGTTTATTTGGAATTTTCTGGGCTTCTTGAGTGTGTAGGTTATTAATCTTTCAAAATGCAACTCCAGGGGTTTTCAGCTACCGCTTTGCGAGTATTCTTCTGCTCATTTCTTCTGGAGCGCCCCTCATGTGCATGTTGGTACACTGACGCGCCCTGCAGACCCCCAAGGCTCTGCTCAACTTCACCACCCATTTTTCTTTCTCGTCCTCAGATGTGACAGTCTTAGTTGATATTTCTTTAGATTCTCTTATTCTTTCTTCTGCATGTTTAAATATGCTTTTGAGCCCTTCTCAGGACATTTTACTTGTGGGACTTTGAATTCCATTATTTATATTTGGCTCCTCTTTTGTAATTGTATTTGTTTATATTATCCTGGTTGGGTTTTTTTTGTTTGTTTTGAGGAACTGGGGATTGAACTCAGGCCTTGCGCTTGCCAGGGAAGCGCTTATTCTACTGAGCTATCTCCCCGGCCTCTTGTTTTGTTTTTGAGATGTTCTCACTGTGTAGTTTAAGCTAGCTTTGAACTGCCCATGTAGCTCCAGCTGGCCTTGAATTCCCAGTGATCCTCCTGCCTCAGCCTCCTGAGTGCTGAGATCACAGTTGCGTGCCACCACACCTGGTCTGATATTATCCATCTGGTGAGAGGACTTTTTTTTTTTTTCCTCAACCTTTGCTTTAGCTTTTTATAAATGATTTCATTTAGTTCTTCAAACATATTGGGAAAAAAGCTAATTTAAAGATTTTGTCTAGTGAGCCCAACATGTGGGCTTCCTCAGAGACCATTGTTATTGATTGAGTTTTCCCTGTGTGAACTATCTCTTTTCTTTCTTTCTTTCTTTCTTTCTTTCTTTCTTTCTTTCTTTCTTTCTTTCTTTCTTTCTTTGTCTCATAACTTTAGAGTGAAAATTGGACTTATTTTTTCCCAGTTCTGGGAATCAAACCCAAGGCCTTGCATGTTAGGCAAGTACTCTACATGTGAGCTACACCTCAGCCCTTAAAATTGGACATTTAAATAATACAGTGTAGCAACTCTAGAAATAAGATCCTTGTCCACTTTCCCACCAGATTATTTTTTTGTTTCTTTTTTTGGGGGGCAAGGGTACTGGGACTTGAACTCAGGACCTCAAGCTTGCTAGACAGGCACCATGCTGCTGAGCTATATCCCTAGTCCCTTCCTACCGGGTTCTATTGTTGCTGCTGAATGTTATTGTTTGCTTCATACTCCAGCTGAAGTAATCCAGTGAAGTCTGTGTTCCGTGAATATACTGATTGTTTAGTGGACAGAGATATGATTAAATGACTAGCACCTTTTTGGGAAGGCCCTGTGTAACAACGTTGGGGTGTGCTCTCATCAATCAACAAATTAGTTGACAGTGCCACTTTAGCTTCCTGTTTGTTAAGCATCTTAATGTCAGCCAGAGGGGAGATCTCAGGAGCTTCTTTTGTCACTCTTACCATGCATGCAACTCTGTATGCGTGTCACCCTGATTCCCAGGAATATATCAGTGCTTGCCAAAACTCTGAAAATCTCACACACAGCTTTTCCTTTTAAGCTTTTAAAAAGCATATAACCAGGGCCAGGGAGATGGCTCAGTGGAACAAGCGCTTCCCTGGCAAGCGCAAGGGACTGAGTTCAATCCCCGGTTCCGAAAAAAAAAAAAAAAAAAAAAGACATATAACCATCTACAACACACTACATATCTCAGAAAGCCACAAAGTTAAATAATTGCTTCTAAGTGTTTTTGAAAAATGCCCCCAGGAAAAAGGCTTTCATTAGGTGAGCTTCAAGGCCGGCAAAATAAAGACAGCCTTCTGGGTGGTTTTCTAGAGAACCACCGGACTGGTTAAATGATGAGAATTTTCTAGAAATAGACTTTAAAGAAATTCCTGCCTTAGACACTCCCAGTGACTGCCAGAACACTGCATTCTCAGAGCCCATCAATAGTTCAGCAGAGGCTGGTGGGATGGCTCAGGGGTCTAAAGCACCTACTTAGAACAAGCTTAGCAAAGCACAGGGACCTAGGTTCAATCCCCCAGCACCACATACCAGACAGCCCCGCCCCCAGGTGAGCTGAGCTGGCCACACACACACATATAAATAAAAAAAATTAAAAAAAAAAATAGTTCAGCAGATTAAAGCGCCTGCAAGCAGGCCCAGGGGCTGGGGGTTCAGTTCCCTGCCCTGCCGTGCTGGCCCCACCCCCGGGGCATGCTGAGATGGAGATTGAGACTGGGTGTGGTAGCGCACGCTTATAATCCCAGCTCTTGGGAGACTGTAAACAGGCGGATCACTACGAGTCTGATCTAGTAGTGAGACCCTGAACACCCTGTAGACCCTTCCCTAAAATACAAAAAAAAAAAAAAAAAGACCCTGCATTCTCTATGGTTTTCAGTTTTACCTGGCTAAGGTACCGAAAGAACTTAGCCAGCAGCAGAACAATCTTTTTGTTTTTCTTTTATTAATTTTATTGAGAAACAAATAGCAATGAGACAGTTTCAAAACCGATAAGTAGGACAGTTTCTTTTCTTTTAATTTTTTACCCTGTATTTTAGGGAAGGGTCTACAGGGCCTCACTACTAGATTGGAATGTAGTGATCCTACTGTTTACAGCCTCCCAAGAGCTGAGATTACAGGCTTGTGCCACCATGCCCAGTCTCAATCTCTGTCTCAGCATGCTCTGGAGGTGGGGCCGGCACAGCAGGTGTGGGGATTGAACCCCCTGGTCCTGCTTGCAGGCACTTTAATCCACTGAGCTATTTGGATTCAATATGCAAATACTAATTATTAAAACTGTCCAGCCCAGGACAGTTTTAATAATTAGCATTTGCATATTGTTGTCTTCATCGTGGTTATTCATAGTACAAGATGCAGATATGATATCCTGTCCAAACACTATTAATACAAATCTTTCTTCTCAATGAATTAAGAGAAAGTAGCTGTATATCTATCCTAACTATTTTGTATATACAGATGCAAAATGGTCCTTCATTTGTATCCCTTTTTTTGTTTAGTTTTGTCACACCAGAACAATCTTAAAGCCTTGCATTGTTCACTTTTTTTTCCTTCTTTTTTTGGGGGAGGTACTGGGAATCGAACTAGGGACCTCACACTTGCCAGACAGGTGCTCTGCCGCTCAGCTAGATCCCTGGCCCTTGTTCACTTTCCTTACCACTTTTCTCAAATAAATGCTCCCTGGACTGCAGAAAGCTCATGGATCATTTCTAGAATTTTGCAAAAGTTGATTGTGATGTGTTTTGCTGGTTTTCTCACTATCTGAGGATAGTGAGATGGAGGGGACGATTGGGGCCATCCTATACTTTCTTGGAAACCACTTCAGGTGTATTGAATCAGCATCTCAGAGAACTAGAACAGACATCTTCATTTTTATAAGCATCTGGGGTGATTCTTAAGTAAAACCTGAAGAACTGCTACTTTAAAGTCATTGTTTGGCTTCCCCATTCTAAAAATTAACCTTTACTGTGCAGGCAAGTCAATGAAATTTATATAATAAATGTTTTATTACATAAAGCTTCTTTTAGGACTTTTTTATTATATAGAGAATTTCTTAGGACTTGGCAATCAAGGATTACATCACTTTGTTCTGGTTTTCACCAAGGCTAATAAAGAACATCCATAATCTTAGGATTTCTGTGTCCACAAAGGAATTCTACATAGAAATCACCACAAGCACTTGAGGTCCTTGCTTTCCCAAAAATATTTCAGAAGGGCACATGCTGCTTGCAGCTCTTTTCGCAATGCTCCGAGTGCTACTGGTGAAGGCCTACGGTGATGCGGATGGGTGGATCTTCGCCTTTGTGACACCAGTTCCAATCACATAGCAAAACATGGTCAGAGGGATGTCAAAGCAGCCATTTCCTATTCCGATTTCTCACAAAAATGAACAACCTGGATAGTGGACCTCACAGATCCAACTCAATAGGAAAGTAAAGATATTTTACTTATGAAGAAGTGTGTAGATGGATGGATCCAAGCACCTACCCTATTTCTTTTATTTATTTATTTATTTATTTATTTATTT
>NW_004524587.1:7354503-7355492 GCF_000260255.1 Octodon degus
TGTGGGCGCTCTCAGTGGAGCCGTGCTGAAAGTGTAAAATACAACACATACCAGGTCTCAAAGATAATACCATTTTTAAAAATAGTAATAATGCTCAATAAAAGTTTTACAGATAACATATTACTTTGCTAGTTTGGGATCTATTGGGTTAAATAGCATATATTCCAAAAATGCATTTCACCTGTTCCTTCTGCCCTTGTTGGAGGCTCGCGTTCTGGCTCCCCTGTAACTTCCTGTGCGGCACGCATGAAGTTGGCACTGACCCCACTGATAGCGCCTCGGCTAGGAGTCAGCCATGTACAGCGGTCTAATAGGAGAGTGTGGCAAAGCCAACAGGAAGACACCTGGCCCGGGGAGGAGAGCTGTGATCTGTGGATCAGAGGTGGTCACCAAAGAGGTGGCACTTGAGCAGAGATTCAGGCTCTCCAGAAACCATCAGGAAAGTCAAGGGTGCTGACTTGCTAGGCTTTGTCCCCTGCAGATCATCGGTCCACATGTGAGACCCAGGGAAGACCACTTTTTCTTGTTGTTACTGGGAGTTGAACTCAGGACCTTGAGTTTGCCAGGTGGTACTGTGCCACTGAGCTGTGTCCCCAGACCGGAAGACCACATCTTACACCTCTACCCTATGAAAGCCCCAAAACCAGAGAGTTGAGGTCAAGGGTCAAGGTAAGGCATGTTCAGAGCTCTGGGCCTTAATCCATTTGGCTGCTGTTTACCCACTTAGTGAGGAGTTCACATGGTTGGGCAAACTTTGGATCTTTCAAAGACATCTAGGCAACAAGTTTTTAAAAGCCAAGTGCCAAATAAAACATTCTCTTTCCCTCTCACTGATTTTTCCTTTTTTTTTTTTTTTAGGGAAGGGTCTACAGGGTGTTCAGGGTCTTACTATTAGATCAGACACATAGTGATCTGCCTGTTTACAGCCTCCCAAGAGCTGGGATGACAGGCATGCGCCACCACTCCCAGTCTCACTTGCCCTCTCAGTG
>NW_004524587.1:7356584-7360460 GCF_000260255.1 Octodon degus
GTCCCTGAGCTTTGCCAAGCTTGTTCCAAGTAGGTGCTTTAGACCACTGAGCCATCTCTCCAGCCCTAAGATAAGGAGTTGAGATCAGATCATCCTGGACTGAGTGGACTCTGAACCTGGTAAAAGATTGAAAAGCCCAACACAGAGGGAGTGGGAGAAGGCAGTGTGAAGACAGAAGTAGAGATAAGACTTATGAAATCCCAAGGGGCCCGAGTTCAATCCCCAGTTCCGCCAAAAAAAGAAAAAAAGAAAAGAAAAAGAAATCCCCTGGGAAGGGACCCCAGGGTTGCTGGCATTTTACGCGTAGATGAGTATTGGGGTTGTTTCCATCTGGAGGCTATTAAAATAATGTCACCAGGAGTGTTCAGGAGCGAGCCTTGGTAGGTGCCTGCTCTTGGGTACATTGGGCTATATGCTGGGTCATAGGGTTCCTCAGTAACATTTTGAGGACATTTTGGATTGTGTTCCAAAACAGCCCCCACTTTATGCCCCCCAGTAGTGTGGGAAGGTTCCAGCTTCTCCATGTTGTTGCTCCTTTTTTATCGACCTGCGTCCACACCACAGTGCGGCAGGTACCCACGGTACACACAGCCACCCCCACCCCCACTCCACGGCTCCCTCATGGCTTCGACCTTCCCACCCCATGGGCATTCGGGGCGCCCACCCCACAAGCCCCTATGTTAACACAGCTCACAGCGTCCACAGCATGAGTAGCTTCACAGAACTTCCTGTGTTGGCTCTGCCAGTTATTTCAAGTGCCACAAGCTGTCCCCAGTGCACAGCCTTGTCCAGCACCAAGGTGTGGTTTTCTTTCTTTTCTTTTTTCAGTGCCGGGGATTAAACTCAGGACCTTGAGCTTGCCAGGCAAGCACTTATTCTACTGAGCTATCTCCCCGGTTTTTCTTTTCTTTTTTGATACAGGGTTTTGTTATGTCACCCACCCACAACTCCCCATGTTCCTGAATCCATGGACCAAACCTGCCCTGCCCGTAATCCCCAAGGCCCCGCGCACCCCAGCTTCCGGTGAGCACCCAGTGAAGGAGAAGACAAAGTCAGAGATTACTTCCAGTCAAACAATCCTGTTTCCATTCAGCATGGAAGGAGGTGGCAGCCCGTGCAGTGCCTGAGCCCAGCGAGGCAGAACCGTGGCAGTGCGAGGGGGGAAGAGGATTCCTCTCCCATCTGGGGTCCACCACTCTGGCCTCAGCATGTGAGATCAGGGTAGGAAACTTCCCTATCACAGACCAGATCCTCTCTCTAATCCGCAACCACATGGAAGCCAAACCTCAGGCCAGCTTCAGGATAGATATCATCTCAGAATATTCTAGATCAGAATATTCTAGATCATGGTTCTGCAAGCCCATTTCCTGTCTCCTACCTGCTGCTTCTGAGGCTGATTGGTTCTTCAGGGCACATTGCTTGGGTGAGTCTTCCTAAATTTTTCTTTTTTTTTTAATTTTTATTTATTTATGTGTGTGTGTGTGTGTGTGTGTGTGGCCAGTTCAGCCCACCAGGGGGCGGGCTGGCTGGCATGTGGTGCTGGGGATTGAACCAGGGTCCCTGTGCTTTGCTAAGCTTGTTCTAAGTAGGTGCTTTAGACCACTGAGCCATTTCACCAGCCCCCGTCTTGCTAAGTTTTTGAGGGGGCATGGGGACAGAGACAGGGCCTCTCTGTGTATCCCAGGCTGGCCTCAAACTTGTGATGATCCTCCTGCCTCAGCCACCTAAATGCTGGGATTATGGGTGTGTGCTGCCACACCCAGCAAGACTTCCTAAACTTCTGAGATTGACAGGACTAAGCCTTTTTGTACAATGAGATTTCTCAGAAACTTCAATCCTCTTGCGATGGTGTGGAGGAGAACAGAACCGGCAAAGTCACTCAAATATAGCCGCCATGGGACTCACTTCCCTCTGGTCTTCTTCGGGGACTGGTGTTGGCTAGGAGACCGATCTGGTTGGGTTTCCCAAGAAGAGGCTGACATGGCGACTCTTGGTGCAGAGATTTGTTGAAGGCAGGATCTCCAGAGAAATTTGGAGGGCAGCAAGGGATGGGGGAGGCCAGGCAAGGTAAGCTCAGGATGCCTCCCCTCAGAGGGAGCTCTGGGTGTGAACTCTAAGCGGTATTGTTCCTAGCCTGCCCCAGGCAACAGGCCTGGCCACAGGCTGTCCCCTGGAAGCAACAGGAACCTTCCGAGGCACCTGCAGATCAAGCTGACCGTCTGCCAAGGGCCCGAGGATGTGGGCAGCCACCACCACAGGCGCTGGAGGACAGAACATGGTGACCCTAGAATAGACCAGGCCAAGTGCCAAGAAAATGTTTACCTAGCCATTCCCACTCCTCAGGATCATGGCCTCTAAAACACAGTGAAACTGTCTCGACATAATCCTCCAAGAGGAAGGTGCAAGGTCACAGCCTGAGGGGTAGGTAGACCTGGAAACCAACTCCATCTGTCTCTAAATTGCCCAGACTAGGCTTGACCTTGAGTTCCTCCTGCCTCAGCCTCCCAGAGTGCTGGGTTTGTGGGCATGCACCACCATGTCCTGCTAGTTTTTAATCTGTAGCCCTCATTCATTATTTTGTCAGCCAGGACAGCAGTATGCCGTGGGAAGTGCCCCCTTCTCCACACTCCAACTGGGTTCACAAGGACCTGCGGGCCTGACCCCTGTTGGTCTCTTGAGTGGCTCTGAAGAATGGGGATTGGGGAGGTTGGGCATTGCTCTGCACTCTCGAGAGTCCAAGGGTGTGATGAGTGGATCCAGGAGGCAGAGAAGCCCAGCAGGTGGTGAGGTGCTACCCTGTCCTGCAGCTGCTAGAGGGGGACCCCATAGGGTTCTGCTGCAGGGCACAGCTCTGTTCTATGGAAGGCAGGCAGGCACATGCCCAACCCCAGGATCACCCCAAGGAGCACTAGTCAGGCACCAGGACAGGCTGCCCAGCTCCCTCTCTCCTGCACAGCCAGACCTGCACCCTGGGACACCCTGGGCTTCAGCTGCCCACACCCAGCTCCTCCCCAGCAGCCAAGCCAGATGCAGACCTGCTGTCCCCCATTTCCACAGGAGCTGGGTAGCCCCATTCGGAACTCAGAATGTGGCCCCTCACTGTGTCTGGCTGACCCTGCAGCAGCCAGGAAGGGCTTAGACATCAGGTGTAAGGCAAAACCTGTGCGCATTGTTTAAGATTTATCATCTTGCCTTTACTTTGCTTTCTTCTGCTCAGTGACACCACTTCACTCTTCCTCTGCCTCTTTCCTGAGCGCTACAGACTGCTCCTTGCACAGCATATCCAGTTGTTCTACTTAAGAAAGGAAACAGATGTCCGGAAAATCAAAACCTAAATCAAGGCTCAGCCTCAAGTCAGCCCATGTGTGGCCTGGGCTGGGCCCAAATTATGATCCTCCTGCTTCAGCCTCCTGAGTGCTGGGATGCCAGATGTGTACGCTGTACCCAGCTGAACTTCTGGACTTTGATAATTATGCTGTGGGATTGTAAGCTAGTGCCCTTGCTTTTAGGAAATACATACTGAGGTGTTTAAATGGACTGATGTCTCTAATTCATTTTCAAATGGCTCTGGAAAAACTGTACATGTCTGAGTTGCTCTAGCTGCACGGCACAGGCCAGAAAGTTTTTAAAGAAAAGAAATGTCTTCTTACAGCTTGGGGAGCTAGGAAGTGTAAGGTGGAGGGGGCCACAGCTGGTAATCCCCTTGTCTGGGCAGTGGCTGCCCTCTGCAGAGTTGGGGGCTCCCGGGCAGCCCTGCTCACTTCCCCGGAATCCACTCTGCAAACACAGAACCCACATAACTGGCAATTACATTTCACCATGAGTTTTGGTGGGAACAATGTGTGTGTGTGTGTGTGTGTGTGTGTGTGTGTGTGC
>NW_004524587.1:7361150-7364130 GCF_000260255.1 Octodon degus
TTCCTCTTGCTGGGATCCACACTCACTCAAGGGCCAGTGAGCCACCTTGCAAGTGCCATGGGTCGGGAAGTGGATGTCTATATAGTCAAGACCTGGGGGGGGGGGGGGGGCTGCTTCCTGTTCACCTTTCTCTGGTCTCTGGTATTCTAGTCCTGCTTCTGAACATAAGCCACACCTAAGTATTACGTTCAGCGTGGGGAGTTGGCACCAGCGCAGACCTGGTATGTCCCCATGTGTGTCACTTTGAAGGGTTCATGGGAAGGGCCCTGGTCATCTTCCCAGGGACCTGGGAGAAGCTGTTTCTGAGGCCCAGCCATGTCTCCTGCACCCTGCTGTCCCTCCTGGCTGTGAGGTCCCCCGGGGACTTGTCTGGGTGGAGAGTGAGGGACGAAGAGGAAGTTGGAGGGATCCCCAACCTGCTCTCCAGTGAGTAATGCAGACCCCAGCATGCCTGCTGCAAAGGCCCCTCTGCACTCAGCTTAGGAAAACCAAGAGGAAAAAGGTTAAGCCTGGCTCTGCCCAGGTCCCTGGCTCCCTGCCTCGGGGCACCACCTCACACTCATGTTAGCACAGCTGTGAAGGTGTTGTTGTGAGCCCTCCCCAGAGGTCTTTGAGTCTTATGACTGTGGGCTAAACAAAACATTTTTTGAGACACAAGCCCAGGCTGGTCCTGTACTCACTATGTAGCCCAGGCTGGCCTTAAACTTCTGGCGATCCTCCTGCCTCAGCCTCCCAAATGATGGGCATGTATCACCATGCCCAGCTTGATATTCTATACATTTCAAAGTTTTGGGGGGTTCCATGGGTACTCTCTGGAGAACTTGGTTCAAATGAAACAATTCAAGGCAAAAAACAATGAAGAGGATCAGGCCATATATCCTCAGGCTGGGAGAGAGATTCCAGGAAGAGTCTAGAGTGATCTGTGATTAGTAACTGTTAGGTTTGTCCACATCGAATCCCTTAGGATACCCCCAAGGCCATCTTGTCTTCCCAGGCCCTGTCCTTACCATGCTGCCCTTCCCATGCCCTTGGCAGAGCCTGACTTGTCCCCATTTCGGAGGTGAGCTCAGCGAGGAGGTGCTGGCATGGCGTTCTGTGCTTCCGGGCCTGCCTAGCCCTCTACCCAGTGGCTTCTCCGGCTGGGTCCTCGGGCCCATAGCAGTCCTCACTCTGCTATCAGCTCCTGTCCACACCACCACAGCCACAGTTCCCCGAGGAGGCGCCCCAGGTCACCCATAGGGGTCTAGCAAGGCTTTTCTCCACAGCCCTGCCTTGGAACATTCACCAGACAAACACAGGTTTCTAGCTGGGTCAAGGGAGCAGACTGGGGTTCCATGACATGTGCATGTCACTCCTGGGTTCCAGAAGCCACTAGCAAATGTACTTTAGAATTTTTTTTTCCTCCGAATGCCTTCAGAGGGGCTGGGGAGAAGGCTCAGTAGAATAAGCGCTTCCATGGCAAGCACAAGGGCCTGAGTTCAATCCCTGGTTCCAGAAAAAAACAAAACAGGATCACTATCTGACCTGTGTAGCAAGACCCCGAATGCCTTCAGGGCAGGTTTGGCTGACTTGAGTTGTGGGGATCGAACCACAGCAACCTAAGTCTGATTGCTTTGTTGAAGCAGGCACTTAAAGAACTGAGCTAAGGGGCGGGCCCCCGCAAATGTATTTTAATAAGAGGCACAAATGTAGGTCCTCTGCCCCTGCATGGGTCCTGTGCCTGCCTGTCTCTGTCTTGAAATTCTTAGTTGTCTTCCAACAAGAGGCCTGCCCTACATGTTCATTTCTTTTTTTTTTTTTTTTTTTTTTTAATTTATGTGTGTGTGTGGCCAACTCAGCCCACCAGGGGGCGGGGCTGGCTGGTATGTGGTGCTGGGGGATTGAACCGTGGTCCCTTTGCTTTGCTAAGCTTGTTCTAAGTAGGTGCTTTAGACCACTGAGCCATCTCACCAGCCCCCCTACATCTTCATTTCGAAAATATGTTGCTGATTGTAAAGTCCAAAGAAGTAGGGGACAGCATTCTGCGGGTTAACCATGCGCAGAAAGCGCCTCAAATACTGCCCCCTCCAAGCCCTGAGCCCAAGAAAGGCAACGCGGTGCACCACAATGCAGTGTAACACAGTGCAACACAACACACACTGGCTTCTGCTTGGAACGGGAAGGCGTTATTAGGATCTGACTCCTTGGAGCAGAGCACTGGACATCAGAGGCTCTGTCCACGCTGTCCCCACCATGGAGAAGCACAGCATTGCCTCGCCTCACCTAGTGTGGGTGTGTCAGGCCAAAAGGAGCGGGGGAGGGGGGAGAAGGGCGACAGAGGGGAAAGGAACCAGAGCTCATCACGGTCAGGTCGGGCAGCACCAAAGACCCCTGGGAGTCTGACAGACAGCCTCAGTGTCATACCAAAAAGGAAGCCATAACTCCGTTCTGCCATTTGTCACCATTTCCACTGCTTTCACCCTGCTTGAAGCCACCATTAGCTCCTGCTTGGTTTACTGCTGTCTCCCCCTTCCCATCATTATCCTTCAGCCTGACACCTGTTACATAGCAGAAAAGTCCCGTCCTCTGTGGGTGGGGCGCCTATCTAGTTTGGATCTCCGCTCCCTCTCCTTCTTCCCCTGTGTTCCAGTTCCCTTCAACTTTACTCTGCTTCCTGCTCAGCCTCCTGGAAACAGCAGGCTGCCTAGCCTTGTGCTGGTGGCTCCCTCTTTCCTCAGAGATCCAGCATCTCCATCCCTTGCTCAGTAAGTCCTAGCGAGACCCTGGAGCTCCCCTGGCTGCCTTGGGATGCACTCCTTTGCCAGTCCCCTCTGAGTTGTCCCCTAGGACTGAATGGGAACCCAGAGCCTGGCCCCTACCTTAGGACGTTCCTTTCCCTACCCATGCTAGCCAGGCCTCTGGCCAGGGCTACACCACTAGCCTCTTAAGGTCAAGGCAGACCCCCCCCCATTTAAGATCCAACCTTGGGGCCGGAGAGATG
>NW_004524587.1:7364724-7368725 GCF_000260255.1 Octodon degus
GAGGAGGAGGAGGAGGAGGAGGAGGAGGAGGAGGAGGAGGACGACGACGACGACGACGACGCGTGGCTTGAGGAAGAGAATTGTGGGACGTAGGTGAGTACTGTGAGCTGGGCTAGGTGGGTGGCCTGCATTTACCTCTGCCATATGCAGAGAGGATATGCAGAGAAAGTAATTTGCATTATGCTATTGAGATAGTATCTAATGTTTCGGGAGTCTGATGCTTCGGCTCTGATGTGTAAGCCCCAGGAAGTCACAGCCTCTATCTGGAGGCTCCGTCCCAGCCAACAGAATGGAGCACTGGCTCTTCGTCCTGTCTCAGCCTGGCTCACATTAAAGAGTAGCAGGTGTGGGTTATCAGGGAAACACACATGCTGTCTTCAAAAACTACCACAGCACCTCGGCTAGACCAATGTACATTGCTTAAGGCCAATTGAAAGGATGGAAAGGATGAAGAGAAGTCCTAGCCAGCTCTGTATACACCAATACAAGGAAATCAGGTCACGCTCAGCCAAGATGGAGGTGGTCGCTCTTCCCTGAAGGAGAGCTGCTCAGGTGGCCCGCCACGCTTCTCCACTGTTGGAGGGGGTGTAGATGGGTACAACCACTGTGGAAATCAACTTGGAGATTCCACAAAAAATGAAAACTAGAGGTTCCATTCAACCCAGCTGTTCTCCTTGGTATCTTCCCAAAAAAGTATTTTTTTTTTTTTTTTTTTTGCTCCCAATGCCTTCAGGGCAGGTTTGGCTGGCTTGAGTTGTGGGGATCGAACCACAGCATCCTGAGCCTGACTGCTTTGTGGAAGCAGCCACTTAAAGAACTGAGCTAAGGGGCAGGCCCCTCTTCCCAAAAAAGTTAAAAGCAGTGTGAGAGGCACACTCGTGTTTATAGCAGCACAGCTTGTCATAGCTAAATCTTGGAAACAGCCCAAATGTCCATCAACTGATGAATGGATAGAGATGTGGCTTTTTCATACAATGGAGCCCTACTCAGCCATAAAGAAGGAGAAGCTTGAGACCTTTCTGAGTAAATGGATGCAGCCTGAGACCGTAACGTTAAGTGAAATACATCAGACACACACGTTGAAATGTCACATTGCTTCTCTTGTGTGAGAAACTGAAAGGGTAGGCACAGACCAAAACGGATGATAGCTACTGGGAAGTAGGAAGAAAATATTCAAATGGGAAGGGGAACAAGGAAGGGCATAAAGGAGTGGGAAGGAAGCAAAGGCAAAAATAAGAGAACAGAGGGGGAAACTGGGAACAAAGGTTTTGCAGATGGGGAGGGTAGAGGGATTGAAGGGAGGGGAAGCAAGAAGCAAGCTCCGTTGTGTACAGGTACAAATGCCCTGAGATGAGTGCGGTCATGATGCACATCTAAAGTGTACCGATAAAATTAATTTAAAAAAAAAAGTTGAGGCAGAGCCAGGAGGCTGACAGGCCTGGAGCAGAGCAGGACCCTGATGGTGGAATCTCCCTGCTTGGACCGCAGTTCTTTTGCGTCAGGTGGTCACTCCAGCCTTCTTAATTTTTTGCACACAGAATTCATGAGGTCCCTTGTGAAACCAGGTGGGGGAAAAAAAAATTCTCTGTTCTCACTCACCTCTAAATGACTGCTGGGGTTCTGTTCATTTACCAAATGTGGGCAACAAATAAATCATAGTGGTACTGTTGGTGGTAGTGATGCACTCCTGTAAATCTCAGAACTCTGGGAGGCTGAAACAGGAGAATCACAACCACAAGCCCAGCCCAGGCAATTTAGGGAGACCCTGTCTCAAAATTTAAAACTTGTTTAAAAAGGGCTAGGGGTGTAGCTCAGTGCAGAGGCTCTGGGTTCAATCCCTGGTACCAAAGAAAATAGAAAGCAGTGGTGCCCACCCATAACCCCAGAAGAGCCGCAGATCCAAGCCCAGCCTGGTCAACTCACTGGATAATAAGCCCCTGGGGGCCTGCCCGGTAGCTCAGTTCTTTAAGTGGCTGCTTCAACAAAGCAGTCAGGCTCAGGTTGCTTGGGTTCGATCCCCACAACACAAGACAGCCAGTCATGCCTTGAAGGCATTCCGAGCAAAAAAAAAAAAAAAACACTTCTGCCATTTTGGGGGCCTGGCCCTAGCTCAGGCCTTTAAGTGGCTGCTTCCACAAAGCTGTCAGCCTCAGGTTCCTGGAGTTCGAACCTCACACCTCTCCCGCTGGCCAACGTGCCCTGAAGGCATTCGAGGAAGAAAAAAAAAAAACCCTTATTCCATTTCGATAATAAGCCCCTGCCTCAATTTTATTGTTTGCTTGGTGGAACCGGGGATTGAACTCAGGACATTGTGCTTGCCAGGCAAGCACTTATTCTACTGAGCTACTTCCTCGGCCCTTGTCTTAATTTTTAAAAAGAGAGGGTACGTAGTTCAGGGTTCAAGTCCCAGTACCCAAGCACAACACAGTGGTGTTAGCAGCGCCACTAGACATTGAAGGCAACCTCGTGTCACAGGACAGTAGCTGCAGTGACCTTGCGCTTATCATCTTTTCCAAATCGCTGTATCTGCTCATTTAATCCTAGTTTCTGCGTTTAAAAAACATTATTCAGGAAAGAGAGCCACAGTTCTACCAGTCCACGCATGAAGATTAAGCTCCTCCAGTAGCGGTTCTTTTCAGGTCTTAGGCTGCTCGGGCAGCTCTGGGCTTTGGCCCGCCGGGCGCCGAGACTGGACGGGTCCCCGGGCTCCCTGGCTGGCAGGAGCAGGGCGCCCTTGCAGGTGGGCCGCGGGACCGGCCACACTCGGGAGCCACAACGCCCCCAACCTCCCGCAGAGATCGCGACACCGCCACCTAGTGGTAAGAGGCAGAACTGCGCTCCGGGTCCCCAGCGGGGCCCAGATCCAACTCAGGTGTCGCACATCCCCGCCACAGTTCCCAGACCTTCAAGCTATTGCGGATTTTCAACTTCCTCCCTGGCAGTATCGCAAGCTTAGATGACCTCTGTACCTTCCACTGGGCTCCCCCGTGAGTGGCCCGTGTGCCGTGACACCGTCCGAGGTCATATGCAGATCACTAAGCACCATCGCTATTACACTAATGAACTTTGTAATCCGTTGTTATTTAATATCTAATAACTTCCTTTAAATGATTCATCTGTTACCTAGAATAAACGCTGATCCAAACCAAAGGCAAAACCCTTTACATCGCTATCACAAATCATACAGTACCTTAAAGTAGATACAGCTAGGCATGGTGCACACGCCTGTAATCCCAACACTTGGGAGGCTGAGGCAGGCGGATCGCTGCGAGTTCGAGACCACCTTGGGCTACAAAGTGAGCTCAAGGCTAGCACGGTGAGACCTTGTCTCAAAAAGACCAATAACTACATAAATAAATTCATTAGATACAAAAAAAGAAACACTTGCATGGTTACTAATTCCAGCAAGGCTTAAGGCTTTTCATTTGAAATCATCAAAAGGACCTGGGACAAAGGGAAAGGCAATTTCCTACGGTGTGGCCCTCAGTGTGACTGCAGTGAGATGCTCCCTCCCTTGGGAACCTGAGGGGGTGGAGGGGTGGGGCTGCTAGCATCCCAGGGCGGTCGATCTGTGCCAGGACTTGCTGCTTTTCCTCAAGTCGATCTGCAGAGCACATCTCCCAGGCTGACTCCGGGAAGCCACGTGGGCCTGTACTGCGCGTGGAGCGGAAACCGTGGCTGGACTCAGGACAGCTCCCGTGGGGTGGGGTGCGCACCCACGGGAGAGGCCCAGGCTGCCCACAGGCCCACCGTGGGCTCTGCATCATCCCTCAGCAGCTTCCTGCCCAGGGCTTGCACCAGGACTGGTTGCTCCACTCGGGCTTTCCGCACAGGACTTCCAAAGAGGAAGAATTTTCTAAGAGTCCAGTAGTTGGGGCTGGTGAGATGGCTCAGTGGTCTAAAGCACCTACTGAGAACAAGCTTAGCAAAGCACAGGGACCGCGGTTCAATCCCCCAGCACCACATGCCAGCCAGCCCTGCCCCCTGGTGGGCTGAGCTGG
>NW_004524587.1:7369370-7370589 GCF_000260255.1 Octodon degus
ATGACAGAGGGCTGGAGGGAGGAAGTGCCAGAGCCCTCCGAGCAAACGCAGAACTCCACACGTAACTGCGGCAGGCCTGGGCATCCACTTGGGGAAAATGACATGATTCTCCTTAATTTCTCTCAATGGTTTTCATTCATTCTTGGTGATAGCTGGGGATTGAACCGATGATCACAAGGCAAGAGCTTCAGCCCCGAGGTGTGCCCAGCCACAGGGTGCAGGCCACCATCTCTCCTGCCAACTGCACCCCTAACGCCTGCATAGCTCTTGGTACAGTAATGGCAGTAATTTTATTTTCAACTCCTGACCACTTGCTACTAGTGACGGAAATGTATTGATTTCTGCAGATTGACCTTGTACCCATAATCCTGATAAACTCCTTAATTACATCTAATTGGCTTCTTGTAGGTTTTTCCTGGATTTTCTACACAAAGGGTAGTCTCCACCCAATAAAGAGATGTTCGGTTCCTTCCTTGCTGATCTGAATGCTTTAATTTCTCTTTGATGCCTGTTGTTCTGGCTTAACTTCATGTGGAACAAAAGCTGAGTGACATTCTTGCACTCTTCCTGGTTCCAGGGGACGGGTATGGGGGCACACACCTATAATTCTAGCACTTGGGAGGCAGAGGCAGGAGCATCACCAGTGTGTTTGAGGCCAGCCTGGGCTCCATAGTGAGTTCAAGGCCAGCCTGAACGACCAAGTGAGATGCCATCTCAACAAACAAACAAACAAACAAACAAACAAACAAACAAAAAACTACCAAAACTCATTCAAAACGTAGGTCACCTGAATAACATTATGCCTACTAACAAAATTGAATTTATAGCCTAAAACTTTCAAAGAACATTTTAGAACCAGATGGCTTCACTGGTGCTTATGTCGAAGTTCTTGAATCTGAAATATACACTTTTAATGCAATTTGGGAAACTGTTAGTCTTTATAGCTTTAATTGTTTTGGTTTCCTTCTGCCCTTGTAAGACTACAATTTCATATATATTATTTACTTGAAATTAGTGACGATTACAGCTCACTGATACTTAGTTGATTTTTCTGTTTTCTTTCTCCCTGTGAATAATTGTAATGCTATTTTTATACTAATATTCACCATTCTTTTTTCCCTATAATTTATAACTAATTTTTAATCTTTTCCAGTGTGTACCACTGAAGCTATTGTAGTTTTTTTTTTTTTTTTTTTTTTTTTTTTTTTTTTTTTTTTTT
>NW_004524587.1:7371284-7372767 GCF_000260255.1 Octodon degus
TTTTAAAAAATTCAACAAAATAAAAAATTCTAAACGGCTGGGGATATAGTACCATGTGGAGGGTCTGGGTTCAAGTTCCATGCTGGAAAAAAAAAAAAAATGGGACGGGTTACGAGAAGCGCTTCTTCTATGGCCAGTCATTCTGCACTGTGCATGTGAAGCCCTCGGAGAACTCCACCCGAGGCCCTGAGAACCGCGAGGTTTCCCAGCCTGGCTGACAGGAGCGGAAGCACTGCGCAGCCTGTCCGAGCTCGCGAGTGTCCCCCACGCCCCCCCCCCCAGCCCTTTCACTGGCTGCGTCCTCATGTCGGTCTTATTCACATGCCTATCCATCTGACTCAGCTGAGAATTGTTCAGTGAGGTCTCCACATTCTCTCTGAGCGCCCCTCTTTGCTCTGAGAACCCTCGTCACCATGGTCTCTGCCACCTTTCAGCCCGCTCCAACTTCAATTTAGGGAGCCTGCAGGCCCCTGACTCCCACTCACCGCTGCACTCTGACTTGGAAGCTCTTTACAGAGAGTAGACTGAGTCAGTCAGGGGCTCACATCCCTTATTTTCCCATGTGTGAGCCATTGCTGTCTTTTGCTGTCTGGTGTCCAACGTCTTCAAAGCATTATTTGTATGTTTGGTCCGATATTGTGGCCATTTCTGTCAGGAGAATAATTTTTCTCTGACCTGTGACACAACATAGTGACTACAGTTAATAAAGCACTGCATTCTTGAAAATCACTAAGAGAATAGAGGGTAAGTGTTCTCGCCACAGAACGAGTAACTATGTAAGGTAGTGATATGCTTTACTTTAATGCTAGATTTAATCATTCCACCATATATAAACACTTCAGCATGTCGTATTGTACACAGCACATGCATATAATTTTATCTGTCAATTTAAATGTCTGGAGGCAACAAGAGAACCAGCATTAACTCGAAGAATCATTTTCAACATTGCCAAGCGATGAGGCTGAATCATATTTTCTCTCTGAGGTTGTTTTTTTGTTGTTGTTTTGTTTTGTTTTGTTTTTTTGACTAGGTCTCACTATCTAGTCCAGACTGGCCTTGAGCTCACTTATGTGGCCGAGTTGCTGGGCACAATAGTGTCCCTCTCTAAGTCCAGCTACTCGGGAGGCTGAGTTACATCCCACCTCTTTTAATTTGTATTTCAAGACAGGGTCTCACTAAATTGCCTACTCAAGCCTCAAACTTGTGATCCTCCCGCTTCAGCCTCCTGAGTAGCTGAAGTTACAGTTACTCACCATTATGCTCCTCAATCTAGTTTTTTAGGAGTTTGTAAAACAATGTTATTCTAATGTATCAGTCCCTCTGCATTAATTGGAATTGTTTTATAAAGAAGAAATTTCCATATCCACTAATCCCCTGAGATTAATTCCATATAGAAAAGACAGAAAAATGTCCTCCCACCTTTATTTTCGCCTGTTTGCAGAATAATGGTTTGGTTCTCTATCACCCTCCAAACGTTGTACCG
>NW_004524587.1:7373465-7374256 GCF_000260255.1 Octodon degus
GCGCCAACCCTGCCCCCAGGGCAGGCTGAGCTGGCCACAGAGTTTGGGCATGGTATACCCCTGCAATCCCAGCAAGCACTGGGGAGGCTGAAAACAGGAGGATCACTATGAGTCCAAGCTCTGCATAGTGAGACCCTCTAATATATATATTCCCCCAGAATTAATGTGTAGGCTCTGGGCAGCTGCTTTCACAGTGGAATTCCCCACGGCTAGTGATAAAATTATTCTAAAATTTATTTCATAAAAAGAAAAATCTGAGCATAAAGCAAGACACTGCTAAAGGATGGGGTATGAGTTGTGGGATAAACAATATAAATGACAAAGACTGCCCATCTCTGCTGGTTCCCAACCCCAAGGTGAAGCTGGGATGTGCAGGGCGGCACAGCCCCTTAGAAAGTTAGCCACATCATCTCGTAAATCTGAGCCCTGTCTACCCTAGCAGACAGCAACCGAACTTTCAGGTATGTGGGCTATAGAAACTCTTAGTCGTACATATGAGACTATTCCTGGTAGGGGAGAGGTAAGACACTCAAATTCTCATTAAGAGGAAAAGGAAAAAAGGATATATAAACTCATACAGTGGAATGTATGCAGCAAAAAGATTGGCATGACGCAAAGAGATTGAAGTATTACAATGGCCCTCCGCAACAGGATGAATCTTAAAATAATCTCGATCAAAATATGCAAAGAGATATAGGGCGGGGGAGATAGCTCAGTAGAATAAGTGCTTGCCTGGCAAGCACAAGGTCCTGAGTTCAAGCCCCAGTGCTGCAAAAAACCAAAAAAAAAAA
>NW_004524587.1:7374561-7376026 GCF_000260255.1 Octodon degus
TTTGTCTTTTTTTGGTCTCACTATGTAGTTCAGGCTGAACTTGAACTCACTATGTAGCCAGGCTGGTCCATCCCCAAATCAAATTGATCGTCCTACCTCAACCTCCCAGTGCTGAGATTATAGGCATGTGCCACCATGCCTGGCAAATGAAATTTAGGGGGGGAAAAAAAAGGAAAGATAAGCAGAGAAGTCAGAGTTGTAGCTACCAGGATGTAGCAGGAGTCAGGAAGTTTAGAGAATAGAAGCAGGTATGAGTTTCTGGTAAATTCATCCCTCAGAAGTGGTGAGGCAGATTCAAGGAGGAAATTATACTACTTTTGTTTTAAACTGGAATATGTTCTTGTTTATGTGCAATTTTTAAAATTAAAAATAGCAAGCAAAGCCAGGTTGTAACCCAGCACTCGTGGGCTGAGGCAGGAGGATCACTGTGAGTTGAAGCCCAGCCTGGTCCACATTAGAGAGTTCAACTTCAGCCTGAATTACACAGTAAGTTCCTGTTTCAAAAATCAACTAAACAGGGGCTGGTGAGATGGCTCAGTGGTCTAAAGCACCTATTTAGAACAAGCTTAGCAAAGCTCAGGGACCGCGGTTCAATCCCCCAGTACCACATGCCAGCCAGCCCCGCTCCCTGGTGGGCGGAGCTGGACACACACACACACACACACACACACACACACACATAAATAAATAAATAAATGAAAATCAACTAAACAAACAAAAAATAGCAAATGAATTGTTAGCGTGCCACACACACACTGTTTTCATTATCAACCACAATGTTGTTTCAAATCAACTTCACACACTGACAGAGCTTGAAACAAGGGCAAGAAATGGGCAGATCCAATTGGCAGGACACATGTGGGCACACAGGTGAGGAAAGGATTCCTCCCTCCCAGCCAGCGCACATGTGCTGGTGCACATGCCGAGCATCTGGAAGAGAGTAGGTGAAGAGCAGGTGGGGTGAGGGTGACAGGTATGGAACCACCACCTGAGCAGAGCACTAAGTCTAACGACACAAGGCCCCAGGCCTCATGGTAGTCTCTGGCATCAGAGACACAGACCCACAGACGCCCACAGGCCTGGCCTACTCCCGGAGGGTAAATCCGGACAGGTAGGGAAGGGTACCTGTAATCGCAGCACTCAGGAGACTGAGGCAAGAGGACCACTGCACGTTTAAGGTCAGTCTGGGCTCCATAGTGAGTTCAAGGCCGGTGTGGACTACGTAGTGAGACCCAGTTCAAAAAACAAATTATTACAAGAAAAATCTATGATGAATGAAGTATCCAAACTAAAAACATGATCTGACTGTGCACTATCATTACCTTGCTTCGTGAATACTGGCTTTGGCTCCAGTGAAACTTTGCCTACAAAAGCAGTGGCCAGGAGTCAGGGAGATAGCTCAGTAGAATAAGCATTTGCCTGGCAAGTGCAAGGGCCTGAGTTCAATCCCCGGTTCTGCAAAAAA
>NW_004524587.1:7376208-7380926 GCF_000260255.1 Octodon degus
AAAAAAAAAAAAAAAAAAAAAAAAACCTTAAAAAAAAAAAGTTTACAGTGTAAAAGCAGTGGCCAAACACCAGCTACTGCCCATGAGTTGCCAATATGATTTTTTTAAAATTCATATATGTAGAGGCCAGGGAGATGGCTCAGTAGAATAAGTGCATAAATTCATATAGATAGATAGATATAGATATATAACAAAAACCATAAATTTGCCATTTCAATCACTTTGTGTACAAAGCAGTGTCATTACAAATGTTCACATTGTGCAACGATGTAATTCTCTTAAGTATTACATTAAACTATTATACATTGTGATTACCAAGTTTTGGGGTGACATCTTAAATTTTACACCTAAAGCAAGTGTCTCACTCACTTTATTTAGAGCCCCGCTCTGCTTGTCCCACTCCTTGGTCCCTCCTGGAGACCGAGATACAAGATTTTTCCCGCGGAACTGCCATGGAAGAGTTATTTTTGCGGCGATCAGGTCACCGAGGATGTCCCTCCAGTCATCCGGGACGGATAGCCCCGCCCCTCCTGCGCTCGCCCCCTCCCCCGCGGCGGGACACACCTGGCGGGCACGCCCTCTACCTGCCCAGAGCCACCTGGTGGGCGAGCGCTGCTCCTGGCCCGCCCTAGTCGGGTCCTGCGGGACCTTCCCGTTGACCAATGAGGAGGGATCTCAGGCTCCGGCCTCGAGGAGCGGCCAATGAGAGTGCAGCATGCAAATGAGCAGGTGCGGTGGCGGCTGTCCCGTTGCTGCTGCCGGGGCTCCCGAGATGTTAGAGGCGCGCCGGGCGGCCGCGGACCAGACAGCGGGCTGCGAGTTGCGAGCTCCGCTCTCCGGCCATGGCCCCCGCTCCGCCCCCCGCCGCCTCCTTCTCGCCCGCCGAAGTCCAGCGGCGCCTGGCGGCCGGCGACTGTTGGGTCCGCCGCGGGGCGCGCCTCTACGACCTCACCAGCTTCCTGCGGCACCACCCGGGGGGCGAGCAGCTGCTGCGGGCACGGGCCGGTCAGGACGTTAGCGCCGACCTGGACGGACCTCCGCACCGGCACTCGGCCAACGCACGACGCTGGCTGGAGCAGTACTACGTGGGAGAGCTGCGAGACGACCCGCAGGTGGGCACAGCCGGGACACACACCCTGTCCCCCACTCCTCACATTGCCCCCTTCCCTGCCCCTCTCGCCCGCTCCCGGGCGAGCCCATCACCTGTCCTTTGGAGGCAGCCAGGTGACAGCTGCGCCCTCCCCTCCAAGAGCTCCCTTTTCCCCAGGTAGCAGGCCCCTAACCTGCCTCCATCCTCCGGCTCTTCCAAGAACCTCTCGCCTCTCCCGCCTTTCCGACCTTTTCCTTCTGCAGCCCCTGCCCTCTGACCACTTGGATCCCCGTTGCTAGCCCCAGCACCCCACTTGCCCAGTCTTTCCCTTCCTCTTCCCTTATCAGCCTCTCCCTTTTTAATCTGGTCTCGTTTCTGTTTGAATAATAGTTTCAGGGTTCAGCTCTCCTTCCCTCCCACCCCTCATCCTGCTTCCGCGGAAGCCTTGCTCAGCGAGCCTGGATTCTCTGGGGCGGCCTTGGTGAAGGAAGAGACTGGCCAGTGTCACAGTGTGCACTGTGTCCTCCAGCCCTTCAGCCCGCGCTTTATTTCTTGTCCTCCACAATGGCGTGGGTGTAGCAGAGTGAAATGTAAGGCATTTGCCACTTCTGCACAGGAAAGGGGATTAGCACTTTGAACCCAAAGTGTATGCTAAGCCACATGCTCTTTAGGATTGGGGACAGGCTCACTGAGATATATAAATCTCACCAGATCCAGGGTTTGGTTGGTCACCCCCTTTTAGGATGTAAACACAGGTTCAGGAGGCTCTGTAAATGTCTCCAGTCAAACAGCTTGTTAGTGGAAATGCCAAGGGAATGTGATTCTGCTATCAGTGCAGTCTCTTGGCCAAGGATCATAGGCAGGGGGCAAAGTCTCCCCCAAAGGCCATAGGTGGGCTTTGTTCTCCAAAACTGGCTGTCAGGTTAGTGATGGTGGGTCATGATGTTGGAGCTTAAGCCAACAGGTGTTCTTTGGCCAGTTCCTGCTGTTTTTTTTCAACCTTTGAATGAGAAAAGAATGGCTAGTGTGCGTCCTGGCAGGCCATCCTGCCTCTTAATTCTGCATCTTTCTTCAGTACCTTCCTTGGCTCCTGAGTGGGCCAGGAAGCTAAAAAGCAAAGAGGAAACGTACTCCTCTCGGGACAATTATTTAATCACTTGGTGCCATCAGAGTCTGATAGCTCAGAACACTTGAGAAAATAACATTTCTGCCACACACTGTTGATGGATAAAAGGCTCAGCCAGGCAGAGAAGTGGGAAGAACATTCCAGCATGTGGAAGCCTCTGAAGGGGAAGAGCTTGGCACCCATAAAGGACAGAAATAAAACTAGAGTGAGCAGAGGCTGGCAGGCTAGGAGAGAGCTGTGGGAGGAGCCAGAGGTCAGTGGCAATGGGTCGCTTCCATGGGGCCTCAGGCTGTGACCGTGTTGGCTTTGACTCTCAGGATGGTGGGATGCCAAGGATTTGAGCAGGGGAGGGAGCTGGTCAGATTTGCATCTTTGGAAGGGTATCCTCACAGCAGTGCCAAGAAGGGACAAGGGAGCCAGAGTGGGTGGGAGGGCACAGGTAAAGGCCCCTGCAGAGCTGGAGGTATGGCTGTGTGGGTGGGCCAGGGAGGGGGTTGGGGGCACAGAAGGAAAGCACACTTGGTATTCTGCAGTGGTCGCCCAGTTTCACCTGGGAGGTTGGTGTGCAATGTTGGGCTCTGCTGAAGCAGTAAGAAGTTTAAAGAGATGAGAAATTGGATGCAAAAAGTAATGAGTTGGGGTCAGAATGCTAGACACTGCTGGCCTTGTGTTGGCTCTTGGGCCTTGACCTGTGTTGTACCTGTATCCTGTCGCCACAAGCCTTGGGATGTGGCCTGTCCTCTCAGTATCATGCTGTTATCTCCCCTGGCCAACTGCCCTGGGTGGCCCCACCTCCCAGCTATGCCACCCACCCAGGACCAGCGCCAGGGTTTGCTCTTCCTTTGCTTCTCTTGCCTGGCTCCCAGGTAGGACTCAGAGGGGAGACTGAGTCCACATTTGCTTCATATCCTGTGTGCTGCTGTTACTGCACAATCCCAGTGTGGTCCAGTTGTGGCATCCTGATTTCTGGGCCCCACCCTGAAGGTGTGGAGAAAACTATGAACTGGCCAGGTATGGTGGTACACATCTACAATCCCACAACCCAAGAGACTGAGCCAGGGGGATGTATGTGGATTACTGTTAGCCTGTACTACATATTGAGTCCAAGGCCAGCGTGAAATGCAAATTCAAGACTCTGTCTCAAAAAAAAAAACAAAACAAACCAGAGAAGGAAAAAGCTAAAAACTAACAGTTAGCTTTTTTTTTTTTTTTTTTTTAAATCAGAACCAGGGATTGAACTCAGGCCCTTGAGCTTGCCAGCAAGTGCTTATTCTACTAAGCCATCTTTCCCAGCCCCTAAAAACTAACAGTGCACCTGCAGACTTGTAGTCCAAACTTGAGCAGTGGCCATAGTTGTCCCACACTCCAGTTACCCAGAAGCTTCTATCAGGAGCATTCTCTGGGAACCAGGACAAAGTTCTCTTTGAATTAAGGGAGAGGGCAGTCAAAGGAGAGGTCTGGGCTGCCTATCCCTTCAGAGAAAGCCGTGGTTGGAGACCCGCACTTGTGCGTGTTTCACTTGCCTGGCGCTGTAGCAGCCCTCACTGTCTGACCACCTCCATCCCCTCACACTGGACCCACTGAGGTGACAGCCCTGCTCCTGGAGCCTGGGGGGCAGAAGGGAGGTGCCCTGGGCCAGCCGGGTGGTTTGGGACTCATTCTCAATGACACCCCCCCAAAGACCCTGGGGATAGGAGCATCCTGGGTCTCTTTCCAGGGAGGTCTGCTGTTTACTTCCCCTGCCCCCCACTTTGCCACACCCCTTCTTTACACACGCTTACACACACACTTGTGCAAAGGCACAAACACAGAACAAGTCAAACTTGTCTGTGCTAACAGACCACAGGGGATGACAGCAAGCCTCAAGTAGTCTGCTGCAGCCGTGGCCCTGCACCGGGGACACTAAGCTGCCCACCTGAGCAAGTGGAAGAGCTGAAGCTGAGCCTCTTGTCATTGCCCCTGGTCCTCAAGGGATGTAGCTTCTCACCCTGAGCAGTGAGGGCAGTGTTCTTCCGACTGTGGACATGACTGCAGCCCACTTATTGAGCTACACTCAGCAGTTTTCAAAAAAAGAGAAAGACCAGGAGAGGACTTAGGGTCTAAACATCTTCCCCCAAGACTCTAAGTATTGCGTTTCCCAGATTCTGGTCCCTCACGAGACACCGCCACACTTCTCTCCGATTGCCCAACCACTTAAGCCATTACATTGAATATTCATCTCTAGATGGACTCACTTTTTATTTTACCCCTTCACTCATTCTAGGCAGTAAGACCAGGTAAATCACAGGCTTTTAAATGCTTTAAAGGTACAACTACTAAAATAATAAATGTTTATCCTTGCATAGTCCCTAATAGTCGTGAGCACCACCAGCAGGGTAGAAATGGCACTTTGGGAACTGCGCGGAGCAGGGCTTCTGAGTCCTGGTGTCCAGTGGGTCAATCTCTGGGCTCATGAAAGGGATGAATGGGCAGGTGGCAAAGGTGTGAATGTGTTTTTTGTTG
>NW_004524587.1:7381051-7383202 GCF_000260255.1 Octodon degus
GGAACTGGGGATTGAACTCAGGTCCTTGCGCTTGCCAGGGAAACACTTACTCCACTGAGCCATCTCCCCTGCCCCTGTGAATGTGTATTTTCTGCTGAGAGAGCCACAGCTTTCCCTGCAGTGCATCCAGGGTCCTTTTTCCACTCCAAACTGCCACCAAGGATATCGCAGGCACTTGAGAGTGACTTGTCATGCACGGACCAATAGGGATCTTATCCAGCAGCACTGTGTTTGAGACCCCTCAAGAGAGACAGGACTTGGTGTCACTGTGTTGGGGTTACCCACTGTCTTCAGGTCCTAATCCCATAGCTCAACAAAAGCCGACACCTGGGGAGCCTGCAACACCTCTGCTAAGTCAGCCAGCTGAAGGGCTGAGGTCAGCCTGGGCTCCAGAGGGGTCTCACTGCCACGCCTGCATGGGCATCAGCAGCCGCTGTCTGTCCCCAGTGTCACTGTGGTCCTGTGCCCACACTGGAGTTAGTGCAAGGTCCAGATGTGCTCCCCGGTGCCACCCCAGAATTCAATGAATGGTTGAAAGGCTCAGAACTAGAGGGATAGGAGTCAGGAACTAAGGTTCTCTGGGAGAATACAAAGAAAAAGGTAATCATCTTTGTAAACATTCTGAGAAAAGAACCCAGACCGATGTCTGTGTATCATCCCGCTCCTAATTTTCTGGGCCATGTGTGGCCTTCATTTATTCAGACAGACGCAGGCTCAGCCACCTGTGCTCTCTGGAGCCCACAGCGCCCTGAGCCAGCTTTGCCAGGCACCCATCCTGCACACCCTGAGGCTGACCAGCACCCCCTTGCCGCTCTTTTCCTCCCTACCCTTTGGGTTTCTGCCTCAGTTCCTTTTCTCTTGGTGCCCTAACAGGAGCTCACAGGTTCAGCAGTTTAAAGTCCTGCATATCAGAAGGTAGAAACAAGTGGGCAGGGCAAGGTTCCTTCTAGAGGCTTGTGTACCTGGTTCCTTGCCCTCTGCACCTTTTAGAAACTGCCATGCACGTAGTTCACGGCCCAGACGAAACACTAGCTGGCCACACCCCTCTCCCGGGCTTTCATTGTGCAGCTTCCACTCTGATCCTCCTGCCTCTGCCTTCTGCTTAATTATGAGCTGCTGATGACACTGGCCACACCCTCCTCACCCAGGGTCTCCCCTCCTCTGCTTCTCCAGAGTCTTGTGTTATAAGCAGCCGCCAAATCCTTCTGGCAGTGAAGTAACATGCACAATGGCTCCTGGTATTGGGACCTTGGGGGCACTGGGAAAAATTTCCACCTCTTCCCCATCAGCAGCGCCTCCCAGAGGCAGCCACTGTCCTCGCCCATCCCCTCCAGCTGCGTGGGGCTGTCTCCCAGCTGCAAGTACAGGGAACACGTGCAGGGCTGGACAGCTGTGTAGTCCAGGCTGGCCTCAGACTCAAGACAGTCCTCCTGCCTCAGCCTCCCGAGTGCTGGGATTACAGGAGTGCGCCACCATACTTGTCTTACTCTTCTAGCTTTCCATTGCCTGCCCTGTTCTAGAATTTCCACAGGGAGCTGAAGGGAAGAAATAAAAAGTAACTTGGAAAAAGAGAATTCAGTGATTTAGATGATCTCTGGCCTGTAGGAGCCCCTTTGGTCTCCCTTCTGGAACCTCTTCCCCATTACCACCCTACTTCGGCCAGAGCCCCATTACTGTCACTCTTGCAGCAGCCTCCAGGCCGGCCTGCACCTCATTTCTTGTGACACTTTCTAAAGAGAGCTAGGTCATGTGAAGGTAGTGCTCCCCTGTCTGCAATGGCTCCCTGTCGCTGTTCCCCATAAGTCAGCTCCAGTGCCTCTCTCCCACATGCACCCTTCCCTCCTCGTCTAGGACTGGTTTGCCTTCTGCCAGGCCCTTGTAGCCCTTCATCTAGACCTACTTTACAGCACTCATAACCTTCGCCCTTAGGGAATGTATTTCCACCACGTCTTGATGTCTCCAGAGTTGTCATGGAACCAGAAACTGAGGGAAGGAGGTGCTGTTGGGTTCACCTGGATTTCTCTAGGACACCCTGATGTACCAAGGCACACCAAAAGGGAAATATTTGTATAATGAGTAAACAAGCTGCTTGGAAAATGGAGCTGTGTGCACAATTTAAAAGGTGGCAGGGGGGGCTGGAGAGATGGCTCA
>NW_004524587.1:7384613-7385793 GCF_000260255.1 Octodon degus
AAAAAAAAAAAAAAAAAAAAAAAAAAAAAACCTTTGGGGAGATGGCTCAGTGGAATAAGCATTTCCCTGGCAAGTGCCTGAGTTCAATCCCCAGTTCCGCAAAAAAAAAGGCCAAGGACCTGTCTTAGTCCTAGGGCTGTCACCCCCTTCCGGTGGCTCTCAGCACTGGGTGATGTGAATGAGCACGACCCAAGTTACCCTGCTTACTTCCAACCCTGTTTATTTTCTTGTGGTGACTTCGGAGTAACTTCTCTGATGTTTGTGGTATTGCACAGGGCTTTGCAGTCTTCTCTGACTGTCATTCATCTGAGGTGGGCAGCGGCATCCCACCCACTCTTCTCTCCAATGGAAAAGGAGCTCAAACAAGAAAATGGTTTTAAAAGGATTTGTTAAAAAAAAAAAAAAAAAGGAGCTCAGGCATAGTTTAAAAATCTGTGAATAGGGGCTGGTGAGATGGCTCAGTGGTCTAAAGCACCTACTTACAACAAGCTTAGCAAAAGCACAGTGACCGCGGTTCAATCCCCAGCACCACATGCCAGCAAGCCCCAGGGGGCCGCCCCCTGGTGGGCTGAGCTGGCCACACACACACACACGCACACACACAATAAATAAATTAAAAAAAAAAATCTGTGAATAACAAACTTGATATCAGAGCACAGAGAAAGCACAGAAGTGAGAAAAGGAACTTGAGACTTGGGAGTTTATACTATAAAGCATTAATCCTTTCTTCTTTTAGGAGGAAAGGTTTACTTAATAGCTCGTAGTTTATAAAGGTTTCAATCTTTAATCAGCTGGCTGCAAGGCGGGGTGGTGGCAGAAGGGCAGTAGTTCATGGAGGTGGAAAACAGCAAAAGCAACAGCAAGGACAAGCCTCTTTCTGGCCCTTATTGTATGCATGGCATCTGCCCCAGGGCAGGTATAGCGCTCAAAGCCTGAGTCCTAGCATTGCGCTTAGAGATCAGTCACACTCTCTAGATTCAGCTACATGTGAAAAAGCCCCACCTAAAATTGTATGAGACTTTTGGGGGGGACATCTCAGAGAGCACAAGCTAATAACATTCCAGTGTTTACATATTTACCCAAATAATTTGGTTTTTTACCTGGATAATATATTGTAGTTTTATTGTTGCCCGTGTGTGTGTGTGTGTGTGTGTGTGTGTGTGTGTGTGTGTGTGTGTGT
>NW_004524587.1:7386505-7390812 GCF_000260255.1 Octodon degus
ACGTGCCTATAATCCCAGCTTTTTGGGAAGCTGAACACAGGTGGATCACTACGAGTCCAAACTGTGTAGTGAGATCCTGTAGACCCTTACTAAAATACAAAAAAAAAAAAAAAAAGGTCTGGGGTTGTAGCTCAGTTCAAACGCCCAGGGGTCCGTATTCATAAACAAACAAGCAAACAAACAAATGCTCCAGAGAAGCAAATTTGAGGGAATTTGCTTCAACATATTTGTACTACAGTGCATGAGAGATGTTTTAAAGTCCTGTTCTCGGAAGCTGGTGGCCAGAAATTCCATCGCAAGTGCACGTGATTATGTAGCGTGAACCATGCAAACCACAACAAACGTGGTTAATAATTACCTACGCGAATTAGTCACACTTGCTCCTGTGAGAGGAAGAATAAGCCAGAGTCTCCCTTTTCTGCGTGCGCCTGTGTCCAGTAGGAGCTCTTCAGCACTGCTTAGCATTGCACCAAACTGGGCTTCCCCACCGAGGAATGGACCAGCGAATCAAGGGTTTTAGGGTTGGCTGATGTTTTCATTTATGAATTCCAGATTATTAACAACACCTCCTTAGTTGCTAGTAAAGAGTCCATAATCTGGGTAATAATGAAAATCTATGAAACGGTGCATCATTTATTGACAAAGAGTAAAGAAAGCTCTCAAATTTTTAAATTAGCCTAAGACCTACTCTCTGAGCCAGGTGTGATCGCATACCCCTTTGATCCCAGCACTTGGAAGACTGAGAGAGGTGGACTTCCATGAGTTCAAGGCCCGCCTGAGCTACATAGTGAGTTCAAAGCCAGCCTGAACACATGAGACCCTGCCTCAAAACAAATAAAGACCTACTCTCTGAAATTACTGCTAGGGAGGTTTAAGGAGCCCCTACATTGGGTGCAGTAAACCCAGCTTCTCTGGACCTATAGCCTCCCACTTGGGGAAAAGGCAGAAAGGCCTGGCTTCATGGATGCCCTCTCTTTCCCAGGCAAGTCCTCCAGACCCTCAAGGGTAACAGCCTAACTTGGCTGGATGCAGGGTGCCATGAAAAAGACTTCAGTTGTTCTGGGACCTAAGTAGAATAGTAGGCTAGAAGTCCACATAAACTGAGTCAATCTTGAATTTCAGAGACAACAAGACTAGGGGTTGACAAAAGAGAAATAGTTTTATCTCTAAAACTAGAAGACTGAGGAGCACAGTTATGCATGACTGAAACACAGGAGTGTCTGGAGAAATGCATGCTGGTGCCCTCACCAGGCAGACCCTGCCGTGTGAGCTTCCACAGACCAGGCTTGCCTGCAACAGATTACTGCTTGTTTAATGACCTACCTGTCAAATGACTACTTGGGCTTATGATCCGCTACTTAGCTTTATGACCTATCTTTCTTGTTTACACATTCCCGTACATCTTGTTTTTATATATTTTTTAAAATTGTGTTTTTATGAGACAGGATCTCCCTGGGTAGTTCAGACTGGCCTTGAACTTACTGTGTCATCCAGGCTGGCCTCAAACTTGCAGCAGTCCTTCTGCCTCAGCCTCCTGAGTGCTGGGATTACAACATGCCTCACCATGTCTGACCTATGCATCTTGTGTATAGAGCCTCACTGTCATTTTCTTAGGAGTACACCTTATTTATATAGTACTAAAATGTTTACCGATTGTATGACAGAGTATGGTCCGATAGTTTTATGTTCTGTTATACATTACAGTCCTCCATGTATGAGCTTTGCAAACGAAAGCAAAGTTATCAACTCAAGAGTTTCCTTTGACCCTTTCTTTGCTCTGAATGTTGCAGTGGGCACACTGTATACAATTCCTCATTTAGCGACCAATTCCTCTAACCTAGTCGTAGGACCTGAACTCGGTCGTTAAAGGCGGACTGTCTTATGCTCCTACAGCACACTGGCATGCCTGCAAGATGGTGCTGGGTAGGGCATGACTGCGCTCAAGACAAGCGCTGCAGTTGTGGGTCAGTTTCTTTAAAAATTTTTTAAAATTTTATTTATGTGATACAGGATCTTGCTACACAGTTCAGACTTGTAGTGGTCCTCCTATCTCAGCCTCCTTAGTGCTGGGATTACAGGAGTGCACCACCTCATCTGGTTTCGGTGGCCAGCTCAGTGTGCCCTGGGTTCTGGGGTTGGCATGGCATGCAGTACCTGGGATTGAACTCAGGTCCTTGCACTTGCCAGGCTGGTGCTTAGACCACCAAGCCATCTCCCCCACCTGTGGATCAGCTTAAACCAAATAAATGATATGCAGCTTTGTTTTGTGCACATGTTGATTTTTCTGACAAACTTGTATGAAAGCACAGCATGATCTTCAGACCTTCGCTCTGGACACACAGCACGATCAGAAGCGAGCCTAAGGGCTGAGCCCTTGGGATCTGTATCTCATTACATCAGGCGCTGCCAGGCAGTAGCAACCTCCAAGCCCTCAGATGAGATAGGGAAGGCAATGGTCGGGGCACACGATGGGGGCCCAGCTGCCCAAGTCTTCACCTGGCTCTTGAACATTGGCGTGTTGCTTTCTTTTGTAACTTAAATCTTCAGGGACTTGGGTGACAATGATCCTTGCAGAACCAATAGTAAGCTAAGTTTATATAATGACTTAGTTTTTTTTATAATATTTCTCTTAGATTTCCACTTGAACTGTTTTGTTTTTTTTTTTTTTAATGTATTTAGTACAGGGTATACAGGGTCTCACTACACAGATTGAACTTGTAGTGATCCTCCTGTTTTCAACCTCCCAAGCGCTGAGATTACAAGCATGTACCACCGTGCCATCTCAATTGCCCTGGGGGCAGGGCCAGCATGGCATGCCAGGGATTGAACCCTAATCCCTGTGTCTAACTAAGCAGGTGCTTTAAATCCACTGAGCTATCTGGCTGGCCCTTGAACCCTTTTTTTTTTTGAGACAGGGCCTCACTATTTATGTAGTTCAGGCTGGCCTTGAATCACTATGAAACCCAGGCTGGGGCTGGTGAGATGGTTCAGTGGTCTAAAGCACCCACTTAGAACAAGCTAAGCTAAGCAAAGCACAGGGACCACGATCCCCCAGCACCACATGCCAGCCAGCCCCGCCCCCTGGTGGGCTGAGCTGGCCACACACAAAATAAATAAATAAATAAATAAATTTTAAAAAAAAGAAACCCAGGCTGGCCCAGAACTCCCAAGTGATTGAATGACAGATGTGCCCTGCCTTGCCCAGCTGAACTCTTAAAGTAGGTGGGGCAGATGTAGGAGCTCAGAGAGACCCTAGAATCTGGTCTCCCAGTACTAACCAGAAACACAACTGCATCCGTATTAGGGTGCAATACAATTTGGGGTCCCCTCTTATTCTTCTGATGAGCTACAGTCAGGCCTCTGAAGGCAGCAGAGAAATATTGAGGCCGAGCCTGTTAGCTTCCGGACCTCATAAGCGTCCCTGCCTTCAAGGATGACGTGCGGTGGTGTGTGTGCCACTCAAGGGAGATTTCCAGAGAAGAGTTAGCACACGTCCCCAGTCCATGACTCATTCCCTGCGTACTGGTTACTGATTAATCAGAGGGTCAAGTGCTCCAGCCTCCTGGCAGCTGCCCTTCCATGATGTGAGGGGCTGGAAGGCCAAGCGTGCCATGAGTGATGTTCACCTCAGAAAGGCGCCCCTGGTGCCCCCGCCTCAACAGTTTTGGTTATCCAGCCTGGAGAAGTACTTTCTTTATGAGCACTGGGCCTGGGAAACTTTCCGAATCTTGGGTGACCCTAGATAATAAGGATCTGTGGCCCCCACAGTGATCCCTGAGGGCCTGACATTCTGGGTAGGGGTCTGGTTTGCCTTGGGGTCACTAGTGTCTGGCCCCAGCTGTGGTGCAAAAACAAGAGGTGCAGACAAGTCCCTCTTCTGTTCAGTGTGATATGAGAGTGGCGCCTGTCTTCTTTGCCCTTGTGTATCTCAGAAAGGGCTTTTCTGCCTGTAATTTCAGCATACAGGAGGCCAAGGAAGGAGGATCGCTGCAAGATCGAAGGCAGTGTGGGCTAGTGGGTTCAAGGTCAACCTGGTATACATAGTGAGATGCAGTCTCCAAAAATAAATAAATAAATAAATAGGTGAATGGATGAGTAGAGGGATGGACAGATGGATGGATGGATAGATAGAGCTCTTTGGGGGATGGGTGACTTTTTAACCCTTATTCCCTTCCCAGAGATGGCATGGGTCGTAGTGCATCATGTCCTGGCCAGTGCTATTGCAGGCCCAGAGGGTGGAAGTGGATACCTGGAGGTAGCTGCCACCTCTCCTTTTTTAAAAAATTATATATATATAGATATATAGA
>NW_004524587.1:7390912-7408440 GCF_000260255.1 Octodon degus
TTTTTCCGGAACAGGGATTGAACTCAGGCCCTTGCATTTGCCAGGCAAGTGCTTATTCTACTAAGCTATCTCCCCAGCCCCTCCACCTCTCCTCTTGGTCATGCAGGTCCCTGGGCCAAGGAAGAGCACTCTTGGGGCAGGGCCCCAAGGGTCTGCAGATCAAAGCCCATGGTGATGACTCACCAGGGCTGTGCCAACCTGTGGTTTCCTCCAGAGTGCCGGGCACAAAGGTGACTGCCCAGGGCGGGGTCCCTCCTCCCTGATTTCCCTTGTTGTGTTCTTTAAGACCCAAACTGGAGTTCATTCAACAGGCTGTAGATGACATCTTTAGGGGCAAAGGGAGGGCGTGCACATATGCACACACACGCACACGTGCACACTTCTTTCTCTTCTGCACCCTGGATCACCCTGAAGCAGAGAAGGTAGGGACAGCGCCAGCTATCCACCCTAGGCCCATCCTAGCAGCCAGCGGCCCTCAGGAGCAGATGTCCCTGCAGCAGAGGCTGGTCCCCCAGGACAGGCGTGTGGTAGTCACACAGTCAGGGCATCTAAACATGGAGCAGGAAACGCTGCCAAGTTCCACATGGAAATAAGTGAAGCCCAGAGTTCAGACCCAGGCCCCACCTTCTCTGCGCAGCTCCTGTGCTCTAGGAGAAGATTGGAAAGCACTGGCAGGAAGGACCAGGAGAACCTAGGCACAGGGGAAGGGGGCCTCAGGATGGGCAGAGGACCAAGGAGACGTGAGACTTGGATGCAGAGCCAGGTGGCCCCTGGTGACAGCAGAGTCTGCAGGAAGCCACCTGGCACGGAGCCTCCCATGCACTAAGAGCTGTGGCCTAGGAGCTTGGTTATAGGCTGTTTCAAGTCTGTGTGTCCCAGAAACTGGTTTAATTAATAGCAATCAATATTCTGAAAGTCCTTTCTGTGTGTGCCGCACTGAGTATTGGACCTAGGACTTCACACTAAGCTCCAGCTCCAGCTCCAGCTCCAGCCCTTTTTTTTTTTTTTTTCAATCTATTTGGTACAGGGTATACAAGATCTCACTAGGCAGATTGGACTAATAGTGAGTCTTCTGTTTTCAGCCTCCCAAGCCCTGGGCTTTTAAACTCGCACCACTATCCCCAGTCTCAGTCACCACCATCTCACATGCCCCGGGGGCACGGAAGGATGGGGACTGAACCCCAGCTGCTTCATCCTGCCTATGTAGGGGCTTTAGTCCACTGAGCTATCTGGCCAGCCCTATCGCCAGCTCTTTTAAAACTGTCTTATTTTATGACAAGATCTCACTAAGTCACTAACACACATTCCATCTTCCTGCCTCAGCCTCCCAGAATTCTGGGATTACAGATGTGCACCCTGACACCCACCCAGGAAGGTTGTCTCATCGGCAATGCAGAGGGCCTGCGTTGTTCATTGGTTCAGGGGGTGGGAGGAGTATTAAACTAATGGTTTTGCCCGGAAAGGATAGTGAGCCTAGAGCAACTAACATCCGTAAATTCCAGCCTGTGCCCCAAGTACCAAACAAGCTGGGGAGGTAGCTCAGTGGTTTCAATGCCTGCCTGGTAAGCGCAAGGTCCTGAGGTCAATCCCTGGTACCAAAAAATAAAAATAAATTTTAAAAAAATTTAACAGTCAAGTACCAAAAAAGATGAGTAGGGGGAATAAAATCTTCACATCAAAATGGGTCACATATCAAATTTGAGGCTTTTCAAAGCAGTCTTGTGCCACGGCTGAGTGGACTGCACTTGCAAGCACTTATTAGTATTTTGTTTGCCCAGACGAAAGATAGCCCCATTGATTAAAATTGCACTACAGGGGCCGGGGAGATGGCTCAGTAGAATAAGCGCTTGCCTGGCAAGCACAAGGGCCTGAGTTCAATCCCCGGTTCTGCAAAAAAAATAATAATAATTAAAATAAAATAAAATTGCACCACAGCCAGGAGTGGTGGGGCATCGCAGAAATCCCAGCACCTGGGAGACTGAAGCAGGGCGATCCCCATGAGTTCAAGGCGAGCCTCGGCAAGGTAGCGTGATCCGCTTTCTGAAACAAAGAAAAAAACTGAGACTGGAGATGCCACCTTCTCTAAGAGAATAACTACATAGAAACCTAGTTCAGAAAATTTAATTCAAAGGAATGTGCAGAGTTGAAGGTCCCTCCCACCTTCTCAGCCCTCTAGAAGTGCCACCAACAGGCTCTTGTGCACCCTTCCAGAATATTCCACAATTGTGCGCACAACCTTCTCTCTCTATTTCCCACAAAAAGGAAGCTTACAAGACATCCCCCAGAAGCCTGCTGCCTTTCACTTTACATATCAGCAATGTAGGAAAATACTTCTGTGTACTTTTATTTTCTTGGTGGCCCTGGAGATTGAATCCAGGTCCTTCCCACTGAGCTACATTCCCAGCCTTTCTTTTCTTCTTCTTCTTCTTTTTTTTTTTTTCTTAAATGAGTTGAGAACTTGTGATCCTCCTGCCTCAGCTTCCCAGAATTCTGAGCTTATAGGTATGGGCCACCATGCCTAGCTTGTCTTTTAAAATGCTGTCCCTGTTAATGATTTTTGCTATTACAACAGTGCTGAGGGAAAAAAAAGTGCTACAATATGTATTCTAGCACAATTACTTTGTATCTAGGTGTATATACATTCTTAATATATAGCTTACATTTGAAATTTCTGGAACAAAGTGTTGAAAAATCTGTAATTTGTGTTTTGATAAATAATGCAAATTGCTTTCTAAAGTGATTGTAAAGATGATAACTGGGGGCCGGGGAGATGGCTCCGTGGAATAAGTGCTTCCCTGGCAAATGCAAGGGCCTGAGTTCAATCCCCAGCTCCGCAAAAAAAAAAAAAAAAAGATGATAACTGCTTCCCAAAAAATGCAGTAATGTCTGCTCGCCACACTTGTCAGCAACCTGTCTTTATCAGTATTTTTGATCTTTATCAGTAAGTGAAACAAGTTGCTTCTTGTGTAAATTTTTATTTATAGGAAGTATAAAACAGGTTTGATACCTTTTCCTAGTTTCTAAACCTTTTGCATATAGTAGACAAACTTTATATATCTTTTGTCCTCTTTAGGTAGCTGGCCTTTTTTTTTTTTTTAATGATCGCTCTTAGGCTAGGGCTGGTGAGATAACTCAGTAGACTAAGCACCTGCTTAGGAAGGTGTCCAGGGACTGTGGGGTTCGATCCCTGGCACCACATGCCACACCAGCCACCCCCTCAGGCACGCCTAGCCAGCCAGAGACCGGGCATAGTGGTGTGGACCAATAATCCCAGTGCTGGGGAGGCTGAAAATAGGAGGATCACTATGTGGTTGTGCATACCTGTGTTACCAGCACTTGGGAGGCTGAGGCAGGAGGATCACTGTAGTTCAAATCCTGCCTGGACTACAGAGTGAGACTTTGTCTCAAAAAAAAAGATCCCTGGGATCAGACATGGTGATATGTGCCTATACAGTATTCCTAACTACTCAGAAGACTGAGACAAGAACACAAGTTCAGGGCCAGCCTAGAGAACTTAGACCCTGCCTCAAAATATTAAAAATAAAAACTTCCTGGGACTTTTGTGCGTAATGAAAATATTCTACATCTTGGTTTGGACATTGGCTACAAGGACATAAAAAGCTATTAAGACTTATAAAACTAAATCCTTAAAGTTAGAACATGTTTTGCTATATGAAAATTATAACCAGTGGGGAAAGGGGAGGTAAATAAATTTATTTATTTATTTATTTATTTATATTTTTAGGGAGAGACCTACAGAGTGTTCAGGGTCTCACTACTAAATCGGACTGGTAGTGATCCACCTGTTCACAGCCTCTCAAGAGCTGGGTTAACAGGCGCATGCCACCATGCCCAGTCTTAGGGAGGTAACTAAATTTAACATAAGTTCTGTTATCACTCTCAAGGAAATAGGCTCACAATTGCAAGGAGTTACTGTTGGTATACAGCAATTTTTATTTAATTTTTTTTTTTTCAGAATCGGGGATTGAACTCAGGCCCTTGTGCTTGCCAGGGAAGCGCTTATTCCATGGAGCCATCTCCCCAACCCCTTATTTAATTTTTTATTTTTTAACCAATATTTTTTTCTGTATTTAGGATAGGGTCTACAGGGTCTCACCATATAGATCGGACTCAGTGATTCTCCTGTTTTCAGCCTCCCAAGCGCTGGGATTACAGATGCGTGCCACTATATGCAGTCTCCCTCGTGGTCTCAGCGCACCCCAAGGGCGGGGTCAGCTCAGCATGCCAGGGATGGAACCTGGCCTCTGTGTTCTACCTAGGCAGGTGCTTTAGTCCCCTAAGCTAGCAGGCCGGCCCATTTCTTAACCAATTAAAAAAAAAAAAAAAACTGCATTAAGAAGAAATACTAGGAGCCTAGGAGGTAGCTCAGTGGTCTAAGCACCTGCCTGGCAAGCACAAAGACCCGAGTTCGATGCCCAGTACCACATGCCATGCTGGCCCATGCCATACTGAACACTGAAACCAGGCATGGTGGCACACACCTGTCATCCCAGTGCTGGGGAGGCTGAAACAGAAAGATCACCATGAGTCCAAGCTGTGTAGCAAGACCCTGTACCAAATAAATAAATAAATAAATAAATAAATCTAGAAAGAAAAAAGAAAAAAAAGGAGGTGCTTAAGAAGCACCCGGGGATGGAATTGCAGATAGGAGTCTGCCAGATGAGTCTAGAGCTTGCTGTCCAGTATGGTGGCCTCAGCCACGTGTCTGTTTAAAGTTAAATAAATCAAATTAAAAAGTCACCTCTGCAGGCACGCTAGCCACATTTCCACGGTTCAGGAGACATATGTGGCTGGTGGCTACTGTATTAGCACAAATATAGAACATTCTCTTTTTTTTCTTCCTTTCTTTTTGAGACAGGAATTTTCACTATGCAATTCAGGCTGCCCTTGAATTTACTTTGCAGTCCAAGCTGGCCTCGAACTCTCAACAGTCCTCCTGCCCCAGCCTCCTAAGTGCCGGGGAGACAGGTGTACCCCGCCACGCCCGGCTTTAGAACACTTTCATCAGAGCCGAAAGTTCCAGCTAGCTCTGTGCTCTGGGGCCAGCAACTTGTCACACTGGGCTAAGGGTCCCTAGATTAGGTAGGGGTGACTCTGGTCCAGGGCGGGGCGCCTGCATCATCCCCAGTGGCCCCTTCTTGCTCTCTCTGCTTGGCACCAGAATGTGCAGTCGGTGATGTCCCTCACCTGTGGCCTTGTCAGACTGACACTGACCACCCAGAGGGACAACTCGCTCTGAGGTCACTCGAGAAATCCCCCCCGCCCCTGGGCTGACGCACTTGGCTAACTTCAGAAGCATGCGGTGGGTCTGGATGCTATCCAGTTAAACGAGAAGGCAAAAGAGGAGATAGGCTTGAGTCCAACACACTGAGTTCTGGTGTGCACCATGCTGCCCAGACAGGCCAGTCAACCCTGCCCATCATAAACAACCTCCACTATAAGAAGAAGGGGTTGGCAGTGCTGGGAAGGGACACTGAAACATTTCAATCAGGAGCCAGGTGTGGTGGCACATGCCTATGATCCTAACACTCTTGGAGGGAGGCAAGAAGATTGCAAGTTTGAGGCCAGCTCGTCTTAAAAAAAAAAGTATTTGAATTAGGAAAAAGTAGAAAGAAAGAAAGAAAGAAAGAAAGAAAGAAAGAAAGAAAGAAAGAAAGAAAGAAAGAAAGAAAGAAAGAGTAGTAGAGTAGTAGGTAGTAGTCAGGTACAAAGTAGATTTTTCTGTTGTTATTATTTGGGAGGTTTAGTTTTGTTTCCTGTAATACAATCATTTATCCTTTTTTTTTTTTTGATAGTACCAGGGATGAAACCCAGGACCTTGGGCTTGCCAGGCAGTTGTTTATGCCACTGAGCTATCTCCCAGGCCCTGTCATTTTATAAATAATGATAAGCACAATTATTTTTATTTCCTAAATCATTAGATTATAAATGACAAGTTTAGTAATATTGCCTCTTGAACTACAATATAGGGCAATATCTGTCGGTCAGTGGTTTATTTCTTTTAAAAATAGGGGGAGTTCAATCCCTGGTTCTGCCAAAAAAAATGGGGGGATAAAATTAAAATAGGGGAAAAAATAGGGGGGAAAACAAAGTACAGAGGAGGCTTCGAGTGTTCCACAACAGAACTGAAATTCATTGTGTCGCTGCAAGTCGGCTCAGCTGGAGAGAGGTCCGGCGCACATGCTCCGCGAGTGTAGGATACCCCAAAAGCTCGCCTGGGGGCTCTCAGGCGCAGTCTCACCGAGTGTGCAGAGTGCGCTGGAGGCGCTCAAGCCTCCCGACTTACTGTCCTGCCCTCAGAGCTAAAACTTGCTTCCCCGCTATCCTCCGCAGCAGCAAGAGCAGGGTGGGTTGGTTGGTTGGTTTTTCAAGACAGGGTCTCACTAGGAAGCCCAGGCTGGCCTCAAACTCGTGGCAGTCCTTCTGCCTCAACCTCCCGAGTGCCAGCATTACAGGCATCACCACCATGCCTGGCCAAGAGCACGGTTTTATTAAGGACCCAGAAAGGTGAATGCCCTTGTTCACCCTCACAAGCCACCAGTTCATGTCCCCACCTCACGGTCCCAGGAGGGGTTTCCCACTGCCCCCCGGATCCCCAAGTTAACGTGCACTGGGGAAACCCACCTGTGCATTTAACCCTATGTTCCTGGAAATGCAACCCAAATGGGGGAGGGATAGAAGCCAGAGACGAGGGCCCTTACAGGTGCCGATGATCCACGGCAGGAGTTGGTAGAGAATCCAGTTAACACTGCAGAAATGTGCAGGGCTCTGGCATGTCCTGAGTGGTGATTCTGTATTTTCGAGAAAGCTTCTGCCCCTTTGCTAGTGTCCAGTCTCCACTGGATTCTGCCTTTGGTGACAGGCTCATGGGCAGTGGCATTACAGGGGTTTATTCTATGAGCAGAAGACCTGGCAGCCCCATGACAACCTGGTCCTTCCCTCCACATCTGAGTGGGAGCAGTTACACCTCTGGGGCAATCTTACTGCTGACTTCTGTCTGTCTGTCTGTCTGTCTTCCTCCTTCCGCACACGCCCAGCCAGGGGCCTGCAGAGCTAATACCCAGGCTGGTGGCAGCTGTAGGGGAAGATGGCAAGGGCCTGCTTTGGGGGTTCTGTGGCACAGCTGTCACTCACCAGGTGTGGCCTCCTAGGCCAGGAAAGAGTGGCCAGAGTTCAGCCCTTCAGGGCCTGGCCTCTCACTGGGCCCCAGCAAGGCCAATAGCAGCTTAACTGAAGTGGAAACAGGCAGAGCGGGCTGCTCCTTGTAGCTAAGTGTTGGGCTCCAAGGACACTGCCCTTAGGGGCCACCAGGGTGGGCTGTCCACACAGAAGGCTTCCGGCAAAGAAGCTGCTCCAGGCAGCCGGGGCACAGACAGCTGTGGCATCTTCTTCCTCTCGCACCTGCCCTGGCCCTGTGCTGCACAGTGCTGCTGGACACCTGGACCCCCCCAGCCTCAGCCTGCAGGGGGTGGGGACAGCTGGACATGGGGCTGGGGCACCATCTCATTTCAGAGAAAGGACTTTCAGGCACAAGCCAGGCTGAGGGATAAAAGGCCATCTGTCCGTGCCTTAGTGCCCAGCCCCAGCGTCCTCGAACAACATCTCTTTATGCAGCACCCCCGCCCGCCGCAGCCCCCGCCGCCGCACACTGCCTCCTTTCAGCCCCCTGTGTGCACACTTGTTTGTTTGCCGTGCAGCGCCCAGGCTCTCCGTTGTTCTCCTCTGTCCTCTCCCCCTGGACCCCCAAACATGCCCTCTCTAGGGAAGAGGGAGGCCGAGGCAGGGACCCTGCAGGAGCTCAGGGACATCCTAGTGTGTTCCCCAAGAGGGGAGACAGGCAGGGTATGAGGAATGTTCAGGGACACACTGGCAGCAGCCTCCAGTCTGGCCCTCCCAGTGATGGAACCTTTGAATTGAGTGCCTCAGTTTCCCCCTCTGTAAAACACCTGCCAGTCTCTCCACGTGAATTACACCCGGACTCATGAGGTGCCAGCTGTACGTGTGTGCAGTGGAGGTGGGGTGGCTGCCTGGGAGCCTGGGGTGCAGTCAGGCTACAGAGCAGGCAGGCTTATTCCTGGGAGCGCTCCAGTGTGTGTGACCTCCTAGCCTCCCCTGAGCACAGGGCATCTGGGACAGCTGGGAAGGGCCTGCTCAGGCCCTAAGCGCAGGAGCTGAGCCGCCTCTGGTCTAGGAAGGGAGGCACTTGAAGGTCACCCTGCCCCTGCCTCTGCCCTGGCCACCACTATGGAAATTGTTGGCTGGAAGCCCCTAGTTGCTCTCACCTCCCCAGCAGGACAAGATGCAGGCCCATAATCCCTCGGGTGCCCGTCTATGTGGCTCTCTCTCCTGTGGCCTTGTCTGGGTTCCAGGGGAAACTGAGTCAGGCCTTGGATGACATCCTTGGGATGCTCCCAGCCCACAACCATGGTGGCTTTGGTATTCTTGGCCTGTAGCCACGCCATCGCTCCATCCCTTGTCTTCATACTATGTCCTCTCAGCGCATATGTCTGTGTTCTAAGGTCCCCTTCCATAAGGATGGCAGAAGGTTCGAATGGACTTCAGGCTTCATCTTAACCACTTGCGTCTGCTGTGACCCCTCTGCAAAGGCCCCATTCCCAGATGCCAGAGCTAGGGATGGTATTTGTGCCTGTGGGGTGGACATAGCTCGATCCATGACAGGCTCTGCACTGGATGGCAACAGCCTGTTGGTGACATTTGGTCCACAGCATGTGTCTCCACTTCAACCTTTGTCCTCATAGATGCTTGTCTCCTCTGAGATAAAAGCTGACCCTTGCCACCCTTGATAGGAGGCAGGTGGCCACCCAAGGTCACCCTCCACTGGGTCTTGCCATGGCTTAGGCTCCTTAAGTGCCAGCCTGTCACCGAGGCGCCTGGCACAGCTGGTCCTACAGACCTGCCTGCTATGGGTGCTGGCCAGACTCCACATCCAAGTTCCCTGTTCTGGGAACTAGAGGTGGGAGGGTACAAAATCCCCATGCCCCTGCCTTTCTGTAGCCAGAGCAAGTCGTGGACTCGGGGCTGCAGCCCACCCAGAGGCTTCAGATGGCTTCACCCAGGCTGTGCTCCCTACCACACATGTGGGTTTGGACAACATCATCTATTGTTTTATTGCTTTATGTACTTATTTATTTTGAGGTACCAGGAATCAAACTTGGGACTTTGCCCCTGCCAGGCAGGTGCTTATTTGTGCCACTGAGCTATATCCCCAGCCCTGGTCCATTGTTTTAAGTGCACGTCAAAATTTAAGATCTGGAGGCCAGGCTGGGCTACATAGGGAGACACCGTCTCAAAAAGAAAGAAATGAAGTCAGAAGGTCTGATGGCGTGGCCCCAATTGCCACAACCTGGGCCTCAGCTGTAGTGACCCCTCATCACAGGGTACAGCCCCCCCCCTATTTCACTGCAGCCCACTCTGTTGCCTTCAGCCTCCCTAATGTCAAGACCAGTGACAGTGGCACCAGCACTGCCGCTTTGTGCTCCGTTTTTCTCCATGCCTCTGAGGAAAAATGCTTCACGTTTTATCTGAGTTTTGCTTCTTTATGTCTCAGATTTTAAGGGTGACTAGAGTTCGTGCCCTCTCGTGTCTGTGAAGGTGGTTCCTGCATGTTGAACATGCAGACATCACGGGTCTGCATCACAAACCGCACCCTGCCCGCACCTAAGCTCTAGGACAGAGGACGCAGTCGGGCGCCCGCCCAGGCCGAAAGGACTTCTTGTTTCAGAGAAAGGCCCGGAGGTCACACAGCAAGCTGGCAGTAGCACCTGGCCTGGAACTGTGTCAGCCTGGAGCTGAGTTGTACTGTGAGATCTAGGCATCCCCCCTGATCCCATGCTGCCTCCTCAGGGACAGGCACATCGGGGTCCTGGCGGCCAACGTCAGGAGCTGCTGGTGCTCTGGGCCTAGGGTGTGAGGGCACTGAGCTCTGTGTGAAGAGTTGGTGTAAGAGGGCGTGCAGAGGGGCAGGGGGGCAAGCGGAACCGTTGCCATGACAGGAGCCTGCAGCACCTCGTGACCAGCCAGGCACTGGTGTTGTGCTGCAGAGCCCGTGGCTCATACTGTTGTCTGTGTGTCCTCAGATTGTGGCTGGAAGGACCCAAGGAGGTCACAGCGTCCTCCTCACCCTCCCACTACATTGCTCAGCATGCCCACTGCCTCAGCAGGGAATGTGCAGTGACTGCTGTGCCCTCTTGGCAGGTCATACTGGTGGCTTCTTGTACCTGTCCCCTTCTTTCCGTGTAAACACCGGCCGTGGAAGGCACCGGCAGCCTCTGTCTGGCTCCCTGACACCCCATGGTGGCCTTTCCGTTTTTGCAGGCCACTTAGCTCCTCACAAGTGTGATCACCTAGCAAGCATCTGAGTGGTTCACCTATGCCCGGACCTCAGGGTGGGCACAGAGCCGGGTCTACTTCAGGGAGCTGGCATCTCACTTGGGGGGAAACCAACAGGTAGAAGATGGAGCGAGAGAAATGCTTTCAGCCCAAGCACCAGACCTCCTGGGGACTGAATCCCATACCTTTGCTCTGAGCTGCATTCCAGCTTTCTGTTTTTGATTTTTTTATTTTGAGACAAGGTCTTGCTAAATTGCTTAGGTTACCAGGCAGGACTTGAACTCAAAATCCTCCTGCCTCATCTTCCCAGACTGCTGGGATGACAGGCATGGGCCACTGCTCCTAGCTTCTGGCACCCTACTGGTTGCCCCGGGACTGACTCCTATTGCTCAGGTGGACCCTGTGAGGAAGCTGTCACCTGACACAGATGGGGCAGACACTCCTGCAGGGCTTGCTCATTGACATCTGTGTTAATCATTCTGGTAAAAGCCAATATAAGTATGATCACAGAATTACTCACCACCCTCAGCAGATACTGAAGTTTACCCAATCCAAAGGTGTCCTAATTAAAATGAATAAAAATGTTTTGTTAAAAAGGGGCCCAGGGAGATAGCTCAGTAGAATAAGTGCTTGCTTGGCAAGTGCAAGGGCCTGAGTTCAACCCCCAGTTCCGCAAAAAAAAAAAAGGTGCCCCCCCCAAAAAAGTGCCCCTCAGACAATTTCCCAGTGCTAGGGGTGCACACATGTTTCCTTGGTGTTGGGATTCTTTCTGATTATATATCAGAAAGTTTCAAAGGTCCCTTGGACTCTCATCAAGAATCTCTTAAATAATGTATTGTGGAAATTTCCAGGAAACTTTTGTTAAAAGCCTTTTAAAGCCAGGGTTCTCTAGTTCCTCGAGGTGACCTTTTACACACTTGTGATTCAGGGATGATGTTCGCTTGCAGAACACTAGGGTGAACCCAGTTCAACAAGAAACTAAACCTGGTGTCTGGAGGCCTAGGAACCAAGGTCCAGATCTGCACGGCTGGGTGTGGCGCAGCTGCTCCTGTCAAGATGGTTCCTGTGGCCTCTCCCATATGTGTAGCGAAGGTCTTTGCTGTTGTTTGTTGAGATAGGGTCTGTGTTCTGTATTCAGCGCATAGCCTAGACTGGCCTTGAACTTGCTGCAATCTTCCTGCCTCGGCCTCTCGTGCTGTGCTGGGACTTATAGGTATGCACCACCGTGCTTGGCTCAGGTGGAGAAGGGCTTGAGAGCCCCTGGAATCCCACACCTAGACTGGAGAGAATGAGGGCGAGACGTGCTGGAGGACACTTGCTCTTCCCTAGGAAGGTTTAGCTGGCAGTGATGTGAACCTACTCCCAGCTCTGGCTCTCCTTGGCATCTCCTTCAGTGTTGGGGTGTGTTCAGTCATGTGCCAAGGAGGGGTGTGGCCCTGTAGGCCACCAAGAAAGCACCTGCTTCTAGTCACTCCAGGGTTTATTTGACAAAAGGGTATCACTAGTGACATTGTTCCCATTGGGCCCAGGCACCTGGAGGTGTGATTAGGCTGGGGCGGCAGACAGTGGGACAAGGGTGGGCACACAGACACACACGCATACATGCATGTGTGTACATGTGTGTGCGCACGCACACACACACACACACACACACCACTGTCTCGCTCTCATTGCGGGATGCCACGCTCCTGTCTCCAGACTCCCGGGAGGGAAGCACAGACCTGTGTGGTTTCCTTAAAGTATTTCCAATGGAATGGAAAAGACTTAAAAGTTCTGTTTCCACTTTTACTGAAACTAGATTTTCAGTAATTTTTGAGAAGTCTTCAAACTCAGTGGAAGCGCTTATTCCACTGAGCCATATCCCCAGTTCCTTTAAAAAAAAAAAAAACAAAAACAAAAACAAAAACTGGGGCAAAGTGAACATTGATCTACTTCCGGTTCCAGACAGATTGTAAAGTCCCACATCAACAGCTTGAACTGAGATGACACGCACAGGGAGTGCTCACAAAACAAATCTTTATGGTGTCCTTTTCCTGCGTTAAGAGATATATTTAAGGGCCAGGAGATAGCTCAGTAAAATAAGTGCCTGCCTGGCAAGCGCAGGGTCCTGAGTTCAATCCCTGGTACTGCAAAAAAGAAAGAAAAAAAAAAAGAAAGAAAAGAAAAGAAATGGGCCTGGGAGATAGCTCAGTAGAATAAGCACTTGCCTGGCAAGCTCAAGGACCTGAGTTCAACCCCCAGTTCCACCAAGGAAAAAAGAAAAGAAAAGAAATGTCTAGGAGGAGGGCAGCTCAGTAGCTCAGGAGGTGGGGTGCTCTGAAAGTAAATAGACTTGGCTAGAACAAGATCCTCAGCCACTGACCGACCAGACAGGTGAGAGGCTGTTCCAGGTGTTCAGGGAGTTTCCCAGTAGGGTGCTGTTCATTCCACTCTGCCTTCATGTCAAGGGAGTTGAGATGCTTTTTTTAAAAAATGCATAGGTTAGCATGGTGATACAGATTAAGTGCCCTGAGATACAACGCAGTCACTGTCACCATCAGGTTCCCTTGGGTTCCCTTAGGAACAAAAGCATAAATGTCATGAGAACAGAAACCCCAACTGGCTGCTCAAACCATGTCGTTGGCTTCCCACTAGCACCTACCTTCCCAGGGCCACCAGCACTGTGGTTTCCTTTAGTGACAGAATTCAGAGGGAAGCCATTCAGCAGGTGCTGTCCTGCTGGCCTCAGCCTACCTGACATCAGAGCCCACGTGACATCAGAGCCAGCAGGGCCATGTGACTGTCCCGGCACATTCCATTTCCTTCTGACTTTGCCTCTTTCCCATTCTACTTAACCTTGAGCCCACCTGGCTGTACCCCTTCCAACCCCACCCCTGCTGGTATCTGCTGGCCTTGGGCTTCTGGGTCTCCCTGGCTCCCTGCTGCTTTCTTTCCTGTGAGCATAGTGGCCCTAGGGGTCCCAGCCTGTGATGCCTGGAATCTGGACTGACGGAAGACAGAACGAGGCAAGGGGACCATCAGGCATGGCTGGGGGCACCCCGCCAGGTGCCTCAGTGCCAGCTGGTAGCTCGCTTTGTCTGGCACTTAGGGGAGACAGGCAAGAGCCCCCTTTCCTGATTATCACACTACCTGCTCTCACACCCTCCGATCTGCCAGCCAGTTGGCATTCTTTCCCAGATCTTTTGACCTCTTATTTTTGCAGTTTCTTTTTCTAAATGGGAAAAGAAAAATACAAATAACAATGACACCCACATCAGTGCCTCTCATGCTTCAGAAGGACTGAGGGTCCTTGGTTTCCACCCACCTAGCTCTAACCCTGAGCTCTCGCTATTCCCAGCTCCCCTGCCAGAGGCTGCATGGAGCATGCGCTCTCCCCCACCCCCCCACGGGGGATTGAACCCAGGGCCTTCGCATTGAGCTACATGTCCAGTCCTTTTATTATTATTTTTTTTAATGGTAAGAGAATTTTATTCTGATAAAAATGTCTTTTTATGTGGCCTCTCCTACCACTAAAAAGCAGCTTCAGAGCTAAAAAGTAATGCACTCATTTTGATGGATTCTTCTTAGGCAGCTTTAAGTTCTTCCACCCTCGTAGCACCATGTGGTTCTTGTCACTGTCTGTCTTCTCTGCAAACACCTTTTTTAGCAGAATCCGCATTACTGCTTCTGTTTCTGCTTCTTTGTCCTCTCCAATGAGAAGATCCAATGTGTCTCCCACTTTTACCGCTCTGCTTTTCTTCCATGATTTTTCCCCATTCAGTCTGAGTGCACCTTTGTAGAATGCATCTTCCACTTGGTTCCTCCCAATGTCCAGGCCCGAAAGGACTGACCACCTCCTCCAGGTCCTTGTAGTCTCTGACCACAGTGGGGTCGTCCTCAAGCTCCTCTTCTTGGTCACTTCTTCTCTTGTTAGAGTCACTCTCCTCATTAGAGTCCTCCTCACCTTCTACTTCTTGCAGAGTCTTTTTAGAGGACTTTTTAGAACTTACATTACTTTTGAGTCTTATAAAAAATGGAAAAATATATTCTGGAGATACTGGAAGTGCTGGGAGTCTCAGAGATAAAATAGTATGGAAAAATGTTTTATAACCTGATGCCTTCCTTCAACTCGGTACTTGAAAAGTATAAATATTGATTCCAGGAAGCACAGAGTTTGTGTGAAGATGTCCTTTGAAGCACACCCCAGAGTCCAATCCAGGTTTTTGGCCTTTTAAGAACACCGGCAAACAACCTGACACTGGTCATAGCCGTGGTGCAGCAAAGCTGAGCGTCGGGCCGCCGTCCCTCCCCACGACTGCGCCGCCCGCAGGGACCTCCGTGGGGCTCTGTCCCCTTTTATTATTTTTTATTTTGAGATGGGGTCTTGCTAGGTTAAGCTGCCCAGACACGCCTTGAGCTTGTGATTCTTCTGCCTCAGCCTCTCACCGTGCTGGGATTCCTGTGTGCCACACCGTGCCAGCCAGGGCGCCCTTCCCTTCCCTCATCCACTCTTCTGTTTTGTTTTTTGGTACTGGGGATCGAACTCAGGACCTTGCACTCACCAGGCAGGCACTTAAGCCACTGAGCTATCTCCCCACCCCCCTCATCCATCCCCTTGTGCCTTCTCCTTCCAGGAGCCCACAGAGAATGGGGCCACAGCCTCTGAGGAAATGCCGAAGCTGGACCCTGAGATGGAACCGAGGCTCAAAGCAGTGGACTGGGACAAGGTACCTTGCCCAGGATGTGGCAGGGTGGGGAGGGGTGGGGACGGCACCGCATGCAGGGAAGCCAAGGAAGGGATGCGGGTACCCGTGTCTGACACCAGAGCTGGACATGCTGTGTGGTGCCTGGCTGGCAGAAAGCAAGAGTGTCCATGTGGAGTCAGGCCCCTCGTGCCCCAGGAAAACAAGTGGCCTCCCGAGGCCTGGGAGAGGGCAATGAGCAGGCCAGCAGGGCTGGCTGGGCCTGCGTCGCTCAGGAGCGCTACTGGCAAAGCCAGGGCCAGCAGAACTGGGCCACAGCCACGCTCTGCATCCGGGAGAAGCAGAGCCCTGCCGACCTGCTCTGAGTAAGCAGAGTAGGGGAAACCCTGTGTGTTTGGGGAGACCCTGTGTGTTGTGAGGGGATCCCTGGTGAACTGGGGTTCCCAGATTGGGTCCCTCCGGCTTGGAGCATGGCACCACCCCACAAATGTGCACATGCAGAATGCCAAACCTGTGCGTCCTCTGCCTACCATGGGCACGAGAAGCAGAACAGCCCACGCCACAGCCCCCAACAGTTCTGACTGCTCAAGTGATGCAGGACACTGCCAGGAACACAGGAAACCAGGGGAAAGAGACAGGGGCCGGGGGCTCCACATAGCCGACTGCTGGCCGGACCCTCTGCCCACAGCCCAGGGGCCCTGGCCACAGGACTCCGAGACAGCCACTGTCACATGGGAGCACCACTGCTTCTAGGAGGACTGTACTGTTGGAAACACCACCACAGGGTTTCCAGGTTGAGAGGCTGCACGGTTATGCTGTACCCTGCCCCCTGCAGAAAAGCAGTGACCCAGAGAGAATCAAAAGCCAGTGGGATGGGGCCAGGGAAATGGCTCAGTGGAATAAGCGCTTCCCTGGCAAGCGCAAGGGTCTGAATTCAATTCCCAGTTCCATCTTAAAAAAAAAAAAAAAAAAAAGCCAGTGGGAGAGCTGGAGAGATAACTCAGCCATCTAAGTACCTGCCTGGAAAGCACAAGGACCCAGGTTCGATCCCCAGTACTACATGTTGTGCCAGCTCCACCCCTGGGGACAGTGTGCCAGCCACCAAAACTGGGCATGGTGGTGCACACATGTAATCCCACTGCCGGGGAGGCTGAGACAGGAAGTTCACTTTGAATCAGAGCTACATGGCCAGACCCTGTACCAAACAGATACCTCACCAGAGACTGAGAAGAGGCTTAGCATAAGTAATGAGCTTCTCTGGTAGTTTGGGAGGATTTGGGCTTGCTTTGCATGTGGCAGGACAGACCGGGAGCCAGCCACCTTGAAGGAAAGCCCCCAGGAGCTGGTGATGTCAGGGCCATGGCCAAAGCAGGAAGGGCTCCAGAGGGGAGTGGAGGAGGCGCTGGGGACCAGCCAGGGCCAGGAGATCCCTGTGGTTGTGGGTAGGAAGTACTAGCAGGAGCTGCAGAGAGGGGTCTCTGAGGCTAGCTCCTGTGGCCATGGCTTAGGGCTTGAAGATTGGAAAAAAGTTAGGTGTGTTGGCACATACCTATAATCCCAGCACTCAGGAGACTGAGGCAGGAGGATCGCCATGAGTTTGAGGCCAGCCTGAGCTACACAGTAAGACCCTGTCTCAAAACAAAGAAAAGAAAGCCTGGGGAGATAGCTCAGTAGAGTAAATGCTTGCCTTGCAAGTGCAGGGTCCTCAGTTCAATCCCCGGTACTGCAAAAAGAAAAAAAATCAAAACAAAGAAGAAAATGCTACCCAGGGCTGTATCATTGTGACAGCCACAAGGACAGACTGACAGGAAAAAACCATCCTGGCAGGGAGGGGCTGGGGTCTAAGCCTGGCTGGGGATAACAGTGCCCCACCCCTTGCCACCTTGTGCTGGGGGAGATTCCTCGCCAAGACTGGCTGACTACCCTCTGTCACTTTTTCCTGTGTCCCTCAAGGGGCATGGGCCCCCCCAACCAGGGCCCCCAGGAAGGCAGCAGAGAGCTGGGCTTTGTCCTTCCTCTCTTTTATTTCCTTCCCTTTCTCCAAAATAGTCCTATTCCTGTCTCCTTTGGCCACATGGTCAATCAGAGGCCTCTTGGGAAGGAAGAGAGAGGCCAGGAGAGCCGCAATGACCCACTGCTGGGAAGGAGGAAGAGGGGGCTGTGTTGGGAAGAGGAAAGTGGGGTACACCAGGCAGGGCCTGGGGCATCAGAAAAGACCGCAGAGAGAAGCACATGGGGTGGCCCCTTCTCAGGGCCCAGATGCCAGCCAGGCTCTGTGGAAGTTTACCAGAACCCCTTCTAAATCACTTCTTTCACCCAACTGCGCATGCACATAGCATACTGCTTCCTGGAATCCAGCCAGCCCCACCTAATCTTGGCCTCTGGGCACATGGGTCCCATCCCTATGTCTCTGTTTCTCCCTGTCTCTCTGTCTCTGTCTCTCTGTCTCTCTCTGTCTCTCTGTCTCTCTCTCTC